>NC_017849.1:2645543-2995765 GCF_000002495.2 Pyricularia oryzae 70-15 | reverse complement strand
CTGATTGGCATCGTGGTCACTTGAGACGAGCTGAGCATCCATTCAACTGACTAGACTAGCATGATTCGTCCATTCGTTCCTCCACAAATGACAGCAACACACTCAGGGGCATACATTTAATAAAAACCCTACTCTATCTAATCCAGCATCATTTCAAAATATTTATTCGTTTTTATTTTATTTAACCAGCCCTCTGTCGCAAGAGCGGCAAATTACTTTCGGGTATTCACGATGCAAATGCTTTTTTTTGGTTTTCCCCCAATAGCCTAATCACGCGCCAAAATAACAAGAATAACAATTAACTCCGTGTACGCCATCGCCATGAATCCTCCTTGACGCTCGAATCAAAACACCCGCTACCGTCCAAAGCAAACAGTCCAAAGCAACTAGGTGCCCATCTCTCTTTGATCTCCCCTTTGTGCTCGGACAGAGACAGCAACTCTGTATCGTCGTAAGCCAGCAAATCGCCGTCTTGTTGTTTGGCAAATCTAGCCATGCCAGTCTGATCGAAAAGAAGCAGGAACCTTGGCGAAGCCGAAAGACGTTCCAATCCGCGCTACCTGCCGTTACCAGCTACGACGCCGACCGATGCGGCAGCAACCTCTTTCTGAAACTCGAGTACAAGGTTCTTAGCAAGCTTGATAAGTAGCCCCTCTGCCTGCTCAATCTCTTGTTTCTGTGTGTCATTTGCAGGCTGCATGAAGCTCGCGTCACACAGACCCAGCACACGGTTGATGGCTGAGAGAACCAGCGCTTCCGACCTCTCCTCTCCCAACTTTCCTTTGAGTGTGTCGATCCCCAGCTTCTTGAACGATGTCAGTTTCTCGATGAGTTTCGGGTCCGCAAGCGTTGGGTATTTCTGTCTCGCCGTATCAAACACCGTCATGATGACCTTTTCAACCGTAGCCACGCTGGCAGGCGCAATCGAAACAGTCGAGAAGCCTAGGCCACGATTGATGACCGACATGGCTACCAGCTCCGCCGCCTGCGGCACCTTCTTTTCAAGCTGATTGATCACTTGAATCCGGAAATTCTTGAGGAAGTTGGCCACATCCGGATCGATGGCAGGTTTGAGTGGAGGTAGTGCGGCAGCCGGAGGAGCAGCCATCGCTGCCCTATTGACACCCAGCTGAGCACCCGAGTTCTGATTCATTGATCCCATGGCACCTGGGTGAGCTCCTCGGACCCCCTGAATTTGGGTTTGATTGTAGTTGACGGGCTGTGGCCTCTGTTGCTGAGGAGCCTGGTGCTGTGCATGCTGTTGTTGCTGTGGTGCACTAATTGCAGCGGATGCAGCTTGATTCACAGGTGCTGGCGCATATGATTGCGGTTTATTCACAAACGCGGGGTTATAAGGCGCTTGCTGCGGCCCGGGCTGTGGTTGTCGTGTAGTATTGCCTTGCATGTAGCCTGGTAACTGTGTTGGAGCTGGAGTAGGAGGTTGTGGATATGCCGAAGAGGCCTGATAGCTGGGCTGTTGCATAGGATGCTGATTGACAACTCCTGCGGGCTGATGTGGTGGCAGTGGCTGCTTGGGAGCCTGGGCCGTCTGAGGCAAGCCATGGCCCATCTGCATACCAGGGGTTGGCGACGGACCCAGTGAATACCCCTGAGCCACGTGGTATTGCGGTTGCTGTGGGATTTGTGACGTCCATTGTGTTGCACCCCCCATGTTGGAAGGAGCCGCAATCTTTTGGTCCGGTGATCCCGCTTTGCGTTTCCTGCCAGCATCCAATTCCACGCCAGGAACACGCTTCCACATGTGATCATCCTTGTAGAACGCCTCGTTCCCAATCAAGTTATGCCTGACGCTACTCTCCCAGCCCTTGGTATCAACCTCAAAATAGTACCAAGGGTACTTCATCTGGATGCGCTTGTACACCTGCTTCAAGGTGAAGCCTTCGGGTGGCGCCTCCATGAGCACCTCGTCAATAAGAACACTGTAGTTCTTGTTGGGCTTCTGCAGCTGCTCCTCGGTATAGTCTTCCCGCTTGAGCTCGAGCGGCGGGGTCTTGTGCTTCTCTTTCCTCTTCTCTCTAGCAGCCTTCTCGCCATCCGAAACCTCGCCGTCTTCATTCTTTGGCTTGCGCGGCTTGTACTTGCGCTTCTCCGGCCTGTCCTCGGCCCCTTCTGGAAGGGGGTTTTTCCTAGGCCTCCCAACTTTTCTTTTGATCGGAGGTTCTCCTGGGACGGGTGGTGGTGCGTTTTTCTTGGCTTCCTCGAGAGCCGCTTTCCTGAGAAGCCTCTCCTCTCTCTTGGATCTTATGCCGTTTTTGGGTGGCCTGCCGGGGCCTCTCTTCTTTGGAATATCTGATGAATCTGGCACAGAAACCTGTAGCTTCGCTGAGCCTGAACCACCTGTATCGTCATCCTCCACGGTGGGCATAGGAACGTCTGCAGCAGGGTCATCATCGCCCGCATCGTCAAGATCCATCTCGTCAAGATCGGATAGAGGCTCATCATCGCTATCCGGCTCTGCCGCCTGTGCTTGAGCCTCTTCATCTCCTGATTCGCTTGTCGTGCTGCGCGCGTCCCCGCCATGAGCACTTTCGAATTCAAAGCTCATCTCCTTGCCACCCTCCGAATGCGGGCGCAATGGTTGTTCTTCGGGGTAGTCCTCTGCACCAGTCTCGCCGTCCTTGACCCCATTGATGAAGAACTGAAATGATACATCGCTGATTTGAAGCATGCAGCCGCTTCGAAGCACTACTGTCGTCATTTCAGTATGGAAGACATCATCGTAAAAGAAACCGTTTCTTCCAAGGCAGGTCGCTTCGAACACTTGTTTGTCTGGATTAAACATAATCTTGAGGTGCTCTCGGGATATCGACCTTGTCCCAGAGTATCTGGGAGAATGTATGCGAACATCCGCTCGCTGATGAGGCGATGGTTTAAGCTTTTCCAAGTCAACCTTGGCAGCGCCTGGTGTGTGTTCCACGTATTGCCTGTCAGGCAACGGAGCTAGTGGCTTGCCATTTGCTGGTGAGTTGCCTCGAGTGCCATTATTCAAAGGGGACTGCCCTCTCCTGTCTCCTGTTGCCCGCGCTCTCTTCCGCCGTTTTCGCGGGGGTTTGTCTGGGTTATCCGACTCGGAGGATGCTGGACCGAGCATGCCACCTTCCTCTGACACGTACGACTTGCTGTATTTCTCCCGTGGCTGGAATAATTCCTCTGGCTCCATTTCAGGCTCTGGCAAGCCTTCTCGTTGGGCCTGCAGAACCCGCTCTCGATGTGCGGCCCTTCGGTCTTCTGCTTTCTTCTGTTCCACCATGGCTTTATAGTCGCGACCAATCACGACTTCGTACGTAGTCACCTGGAAGATACTGTCTGCAAACTCTATGCGAGCAAAGGACTCGAGTCCCTTGGACGGAGCAATCTGAGTCCCAGCCATCTGACCGCCGTTGCTGACAGCTAGGGAACTTGCACCGCCGTTTTGCTCGATGGGCAAAACGACATTCGAGGGGTTGATAGTCGGCTGGATGTTTGCAGCGCGGTTCAAAGACTGCTGGTTTCCGTCATTTTTCATAGCCATGAGAAGTTGCGCAGGTGATGCTGTCGTCACCGACGACATTATGATCTGATGAAAAGCAATCATTGTACTTGTCATGGCGTCGGGATTCTTCGCCGCGAGGTCCCAGTCGATGAAGGTCTGGCCCATATCGCCCGCTCCATTTAGCCCGACCATAGGCGTTGGCATGCCTCCGGTTAGGGCCTGCTCGCCCTGAGAGATAGCAGCAAGAAGGTTTGCTTGGAATGGTTGAAGGTCCGCCACAGTCTGATACTGGCTGGTTGCAGTGCCTGGTTGCGGCACCGGCAATTGAGGCGCGTTCTCAGCAGGCGTTTGTGGTAGAGCTGAGGTGACCAGGCTTTTAGGTGGAGCGGCGGGATCGGGTTTTGGAGTCTGCGGTCTACCTTCAGACGGCGGCTCGGGTGCGGTAGAGTCCATCGCGACTGACGGTTCCGGGTTAGCGGCGGCGGCAGCGGCGTCAGATTTTGCCTCGACCTTCGGACCTTGAGTTTGGTCTTGGGACTCGGGGTTGACCTCCGCCGCAGGTGTCGTGTTCAAAGCCATCGCGACTGGCAGAGGAGCAGGCTCGTCGGGGGCGTGGGGGTCTGGACGCGGCGATTTTGGGCGACTTGGGCCCTCGGGCTCATTTACGGGCGAAGTCATCGCTGGTCAAACAAAGTTAGACAGCTCCTTCGCCATGAGAGGCGCGGTCGGGTGTTCGGTGGCGCGTTTTGCAGGTGCTGCTTTCCTTGAAGCCCGTCAACAACAGCCTTGTCGTGTTGGATGGGCAAAGATCCAAGATTCATTCGCATAGATCCAAGGGCGGCAGTCAAGCCTTCTCCAATAATGGGGTACACCGGCCCAGAAAAAGTTTAGCCCACGACCCAATTTTCGACGGCGTATCCCTGTCGCGACACAAGGCTTGGCTATTGATTGGCTAGACCCCGCTCCAGGGATATCCATGGCCCGCTCTAGCACCTGCTTCCAAGTCCATTGCCTGCAGGCGCGACTTGGCATGGGTCGACTTGTTTGGTGTTGGGAGAAAGGAAAAAAAAAAAAAAAAAAAGTAGTCGCGACTCTGATGATTTGCTGCAGACCTACCTTTGGTGCCACCTACCTTGCACACATACCGAACCTATACCTTCCACCAAGCTACCTAGACTTGGAGGCGTATTTGCCACAAACCAAAAAAGCTTTTGAGATGCTTTAGTTTCAGTTTCAATACGAGTTTGCAATCCTTTGATCACATTTTGTCTGTTACCCCTCTATCGAAATATATCCAGAAAGTTGGTGCTCCATCGAACCCTCCCTACCAATCAACGCGGCTAGCAACGTTTTTGTTCTCTTCAGGGGGAGAAGAATAGAAATGAAAGAAAAATAGACGACATGGGCATTGACAAATTTATGTCTATGCTCGTTCTTTATGATTTGGTCTTCATCACTAGCACAATTCAACTAAGGTGTTTAAGCCTTCCAGATTAAGCCTTCAAGCACAGTTCTGAAAATACCATAATAGCTTTGTGTTACGCCTGCCTCACTTTCACATGGTCAAACTTTTTTCAAGTACAGTCATACATAACCTACTACCTACATGCCCTGCATCCAGCGCCCTTCAAAACAGCTGGTAGGAATGTAAGTTCACCACATCAACCACAATCCTAGTTCGCTCAGATGCTCTTTTTGGCACGTTATTCCTTCTTGGTGTAACAAGCTCCAGCACGTATGCAGATATCCGAATAACTAACATCAGTCCCTGGTCAGATCCTGACAAAGGCCTCATCAACTATTCCTGGGGGACCATGGTAGGAACATCAGGTCACCATACTGCGTGGGAAGGCTGCATAAGACCAGTAGGCCACAAAACTAGGGAACTCACAGGAGATTCCACATGTAAGCAGAATTTTTTTTTCAGTCGCAAATGGTTGTTTTGCTAAGCGAAAGAGGCGAGAAGGGCATCGTACATGTTTTTTTTTTTTTTTTTTTTTTTTTTTTTTTTTTTTTTGTTTAGCTTTGGCCAGCCGCATGTCTTTGCCGCCTGCCATACAAACCAGATCTTCAGTCGACATTTCCATTATTTCCCCTCTGATAGGTGCATACATGCCCGAGTAAACTCTCCATCTACCTCGATGCAAACGAGAGTGGCTGCCTTCTCGTCTTTTCTCAAGTTTTGCCACGAAAACCTTGATTATGTCCGTTCATGTCTTCTGTAGTCTTTCTTTGGCCCCCCCGCCACATCCAACAACGCACCAGATCGAAACTTTGCATAAAGACTTTTTGTCTTTTCCTTGTTGCCGCGCAACCTACCTTGCGGCCTTTGGCTTAAAATAAGTATTGTTTGGTCTTGCACGACGAGCATTTCTTCGACTACATTTCCATGTCCCTGAACTAAGATGTCAAAGGCGGGCGTATCATCAATATCTCAACTGACTACCTAACCAATATGGAACTACTACCGTTCTTTGGGAGTGATGGAACTGAGTCTCCTCCTATAGCTCCCTCGGCTTCTTCATTAGATGAGCCTACCGAGAAACAGCAGCAGCTGTCAAGCGAGTCGCACAGTGGCATGCAATATATGGCTGTCGACATCTCAAACACCACGACTGACAGCTTGCTAGGCAGAGAGTCTCTCGGGCTACTACCAATGATTTCTAGCCCAGACCTGGTAGGGCTTTCTGAAGGAAGGATATCTGTGGAAGGACTCACGAATGCAAACACATCTCCTCCTGTAGCGGCAGGAGAACTAACAACATATTCCTTGTTTCCTCGGGTACCCAACGCGCCCTCGGGTGGAAACCCTTTACAGCGCGCTTCCCAAAGAGATAGCGGCTCTTTCCGCACTTCCACTGTCCCGTGTCACCCGGTGACAGTTGTGAGGGCAGGGGGGCCGACGCCTTTGACGACTAATGTAGTGTCACCAGGCTCTCACGCAGCCATTACTTATCCAGATCCCATGAGTTTCAGGAGTAGGGTTGCCAGAGATACATATCCTGGAAACAGGCCGCTCATGTCAGAAAATACTTTGGACTTTTCACCCGTCATGTGGTCACCACGCCGGACAAGCAGCTTGCAGACGCAAACTGTGCAGCAAAGTTCAACTCGCCAATTGGCATCTACTCAGACAGTCAGCGTCGGAGACCAAGCACATAAACGCTCCTGGAGCGACTCCTTCTCAAGCCCGGCAGCACCGCCGACCTTTCAAGCACATATTCGACATAGCTACGCCCCAGATCAGGGGTCTCATGGACGCTATGGCGTGGAGCCACCGAATCCGGCATGGCCTTCTCCCGGACCTGTGATTATGCAACCAGCTTCAGCATTCCCGGCAACCCATTCTCATCAGGTCTCGCTGGATACAGCTTCCATTGCCAGCTCCTCTCATATCACCCAGAGGCTGTGTGAGACCCAGCGAGGCTCAATCGAGGACGCTAGCACCGCTACTTCCAGGGCCCAGCCGCGGTACATAGCCATGCTCAAAAGCACCGACAAGATCCCCCGCGTGCACAACATCCTAGCCTCCGTGTTCACATGGGTCCTCCTCGCAGGCTTCGTTGTGTTTCCTGCCACATTCTCGTGGCCGCCAATCGGATCGGCGGTTCTGCAACAGTATTGCTTCATCGGCCTTGCCGCCGGGCTCGTTGTCCTCGGTGTGCTTGGTATGGCTGTCCTCGGCGTGCGCTGGCGCAACAACTACATCTGGCTACTGAACCGCGTATTCCTGCCCGGAGCGCTCAACGGCCTGACGGGCCTCGCGGGCTCTGGCGCCGCCATGTACGCGGCCTACATCCAAGGTGTTATGCAGACTCAGGTCTGGACTCCTACCGCAATGTCTGCCGTCTGTTTTGAGGGGGCGGTGTCCCTGGTGTGCAGCGGTTTATTCGTCATTTACAGTAAGGTAATGATCGGGAGGATGAAGCTCGAGTACGAACGGGATCTGGAGAAGGGCACGCAAGCTGAGCGGAGAGGATCGGACAACTCACAAAGCGATGATCCGTACCCAAAGAACGGAAATGGGCCCATGCTCAATTGTAAGCATGACCAGAGGCAAATTTCAAGCTGGACACACAGATTACGGACACCTCCCTTGCTGCCTGGCAGCGTTGTTTGATTGGGAGCTTGAGCTTACCTCGATGCTATCTGTGGATGGGAGGATAGTAACCGCGCACTTCCTCCTTATCTGCGGGTCACTGAACATTAAGAAGGTAGTCGCAGTAATCCAAACAGAGCGTGAACATTAATCGATTCTACAAGTTACATTTTCTCCCAGCGCAGTGCGCTCACTATATGTACAGCTTCAGTCCTATATGTATCTCTGTAATCATACACCTTGAACTTTTTTTTTTCGTTTATCATCAACCATGCTGATTACAGAAGCTGGATATGATGGCGCCACTTTGTAAACCAGGCCACGAGTAACAGACAGCTTACTTGACCGCGATATAGTCAACAGCTTGTCTCACACTACTGTTCCCACCGGACCTCCTATCACCGGCCGAATTCTACCCACCACGGAGTCACAGGGTCCTCCGTCATCCCAACAGGAGACTCAAGACGGACGGACGGCGAGGCCGACAAGGACCGATCTGAGATATGGTCAGAAACTTCAGGTCGCAAAGAGGGGAGAGAGTAGGAGAGAGCGCGAGTACTGACTATCTCGGACGAGCACGACGAGTGCATGTTTGATGGGAGCGAGGTCGGCGAGACATTGTTGGGCGGCCGGAACGATTCGAGGCCGGTCAGCTGCGCAACCTTTGAGAAGCTGCGGCGCTGTTGTTGTAGTTTGAGAGAATCCTCGTCTTCGTCTTCGTCTTCGTCCTCGTCGTCTTCAATAAATTGGGCCGCTCTATAATCGTCACAGAGCTCGACGACTAGCTCTCTGCTTTCGGGGGTCTTTCGTTCATCTTTTGTTAGTTGCACGGGGATGGCGCCAAGTATGATCAAGCCCGAGCTACCATCGTCCTCGCACTCATCGTCGTCAAAAACAGCCTCCTCGGGACACGGCTCGATGATGAACTTGGAGAGTATCTCATCGGCCTCGTCACCGTCCGAGCTATCATCGCCGTCTGAGCCGTTGTCACTATCCGAGTCGTCCTCGCCGGCTTCAAATAAGCTGGCGGGCGGGTCTTCCTCGCATGACACCGACGACGAGACTCCCGACCTTGTCTTTTCCGCAGCGGAGCTGAAGAACTGGGTTATGGTGTTGGTCACGGTGATGTTTCCGAGACTAGTCTTTGTCTTTGCTGACCTGTCGAGCGCCGCCTTGGCCGCGGCCTCGAACCGCTCTTGCGCGAACCTGTAGCGGGTGTGGTGGCACTCTGACGGGTAGTCGCAGTGGTCTGCACAGCTGTAGAAGCCGTCGACAAAGGCGGCATCCTTCGCCTCGGCGGTCAGCCGCCCGCGCCTCCACTCGCCCCAGGCGGCCCATCCGGCGTAGTCAAACTCGGAGCGGCACGGCCCGCCGGTGCGCCGGCGCTTGTTGGCGCGGCGTCCTGCCTTTGTGGGGCTCTGGCGCGACCTCGAGGCGTTCTCGCCGGCGGAGGAGCACATCTCGTGTCCGCACTCGAGGCAGCGGCGGGTAGTCCCCAGGCGGTACGTGCTGTGGCAGCTGTGGCACTTCCAGACCCACGGGTAGGGCGCCGGAGGAGGCGGGGCGGGTCGGATGGTGAGTGTGGGCATCACCAACGATTGCGTCGATGCTGCTGGTTGGAATGCTGGGGAGAGTTCGGGAAGGGGAGATGAAGAGGAGCTGCGCTGAAACAGAGACCTTCGGGCCTTTTTGAACATGTTAGAGGTCGGTAGCTTATCGTTGTTGTGGATTTGAAGATCAGTTGTAAAAAAAAAAAAAAAAAAAAAAAAGCAGCGTCAAGCTACTGGGTCGGAAAGAGGTATCGTTAAGGTAGTGGGGTGAGTTCCAAGGAAATTTCTGACTGAGTGAGGACGTATATAAAATCGTACGGTTCAACGAGTGACAGTGACGGATTATTGCCACAGGAAAGGGGATGAGATTGGCAGGGGGGGCTTGTTTGGAGTATTTCAAAGTTGTGAAAGAGAATACCACGATTGGTATGAACGGAAACGGGAAAAGAAAACAAGGGCAAAACCCAAGAGGAATAAATGTTGAAATAGAGACATGGTGGACAAGAATCTTGGGTGCAAGCGGCATCTTGTCTTGTAGGGGATGGTCTTTGATCTAGTAACTGACAAAGGCAGCCCCGAAATAATATTCGCCCACGTGTGAGATGATAAAGAAGGACCAAGAGGGCCGTATAGACTAAGCCCGAAGCCAATAAAACTTCTTTGTCCTCTTAAGCCTCAGCCTGCATGTCTTTTAAAGAGAGCCATCGGAAAAGTCGGCATGGGTTGGGAAATTGTGTGAATGGTGAGTGTTCATCCTCGGATCCTTTGTGCTAAGTGACACGGCAGTAAAGAGGGCGATTCGAAAGCGGCTCAGCGACCAACAGGAAAGATTACTCTGCACAACGAACAAGTGAGCAGCATAGATAGCTTGCGACATGACAAGCCAGCAAAGGAGCAGGACTTGGTATAATCCGAATTCACCTTGGAATCTAAAAGAAACAACAGGCAGTAATGATGATAGAATTATCAACTGTATTAAAAGGATGGTTTGATCACTTCACTCCGGACTAGAAGCAAGCTATTCCATTGTTGCCGACGTACGTGATTAAGGCGAATGGATGATTGAAAGGTTGGGCTTAAATGGCGATAAGCCAATTGTGACAATCCGCAGAGCAGCAACCGATGGCCACTTGCATTCAAGGCCGTCAGCTGTCGTATTGACATGTGCCTATTGACAGGTAATCCAGCTGAAGCAAGGAGTATCTCATGTACAATTGGAATTCCTGCCAAAGGGAGATGTAGCATGGAAAGGATTGTTTAATGTTGGGTAAGATGGGCACAAATCAACAAACGTCCAAACAACCTCCGAGAATGAGGAGCAACAGAACACAACAATCGAGCCGTGCCAGTGCCAGTTCAGCATGAATTGAAACTGCACACGAGGTATGTTGGTGAGTGTATAACTCATTACATCTTCCATCCCTATGCTCGATTTGAGTGACAGCAGGCCGGCATCTCGGCAGACAGTCGCACGCGAATGCGGCTCATATGCGCCTTTGTGCCTGGGCGACAAGGCCCTTTCTGCACCAGAACTGGCAGCGATTTCATAGGAAGAGAATCAGTCAACCTTGAAAACGAAGGTGCCACTCAGAGCGTGTGCCTGTCAGTGAAACCTAGTCTGCCTACCTAGGTGCCTAGGTACCTAGGTAATGTAGAGACAGCTGAAGTGGCTAAACGTAGCGCGGAGAAAGTGAATGATGTAAGACATGCATGCAGCGCCACTATAGCCCTGCATGTCTCAATTTGGTGCCTGCCTGCTCATAATACAGCCCCTACAGGACTATCTGGGTGCCTTTCCACTGGCAGACAAACAGGAAAGGGTTGGAGTATTGATTGTGTAGGGCGATCCAAAGCCAATCAATCCGTGATCTAGAACTAGTGAGCAAAGGGATGGAAGAAGATAGCATGATCCCCGGCAGCTGTGTGAGAATATGTTTAATGGTCTTCCACTTATTTTCTGCCGAGCCTCTTGGGTTCGAGGAGATCAAGAACGTGTTCGGGGGCTTGTGGCTGAGTTGTAGATACTCGTGAGCAAAACATTCCGAAGGCATAGCGCTTCTTTTTTGTAATATTCAAAAACAGAATTGCTTGTACAGCGATGCAATTTGTGTTCGGGTCAACACGAGCACTTGTCCAATCAATTTTGTGCTGCAAGAAAAAAAGGCTGCTGACAACTTTGAAAATGTAGAAAGAAAATAAGAAGAAGAAAAACAAGGGATAAAAAAAAAGAGCCGTGGGAGCTTTCCCCAAGGTCCGTGCTAGCGGCCATTAAACTCGCAGCATCTACTTATGGATTCTTCTTCTTCTTTTTGCTGCAATAATCAAGGTGTGCACCGTATGCGATGGTGTTTGTCGTGGCCGTTAAAAATTCCGTCTGACCTCGACTTTGGTATTTCCGTTTGGTAGTATGCAAGGTAAGGTAAATCGTTTGATTACCTGCTAACAAGTTGCTCCGGCATCGATCGGATGGAACTGTGGAGTCCCGGCTCTTCGCTGTGAGGATCTTGCTTGTACCGTACTACGTGGCAGCTGGTAACCTAGGGCAATTTGGAGATTACCTTATTTGGGTAAAAAGGCGACTGACTCTACCACAGAGTCTAGAACTAGAATTAGGTAGACTGGAGATTCGTGCCTCACTCGCATGGGACTTGCTCCGTCTTTGCTGCACATGCTGGAGATTTATTCGTGTCGTATTTGATTTGCAGCCATCACCACATTGTCGGTTCTTTTCTTGCCTTTCCCCGCCAATCACCTCCCACTCTCGATCAATACCAGGGAACAAATCACTTTGTACGGAGTACATATAACATTCAAGCTCCAGCCAGGCGCCTTGCATGAAGAGGACCGAGCCATGTCGGTGCTGCCTTCAACTACCTGTACACCAATCATCTGTAGCCAGCAAGCCAGGTCGCCAACTCTTTTACCGTAGATATATAATCTATCTAGGTGCTCCGTAATAGCTAAAGTCTGGGGGTTGTTCAAGTTTCCAAATACACACAGGTACGCGGTCCAACCCAGAAATCCAGGCGCAATGAGGCGACAACGGGGGTGGCAAAGAACAACAACAAAAACATACCTACGCCACCCAGCTCATCTACGACAATGATTTGGGATCTCAAAGCTCCCAGGCACCTTGGAAACGAGGCAAGGTACCTACCTTGAACAGCTACCACGTAGCTGTTGGTACTGGCCACAACGTACCAGACATCTCTTCTCCCGTCCCATCTACCGTCCAGGTATTCCCGTCCACCCACCGGACTAGTGAGCGATCTATAATACAGTGATTCGATTCGATGCAAGGTGCCACGCCCTCACTGGCTGGACGCCAACGCCGCGCTCAGACACCTGACTGACCCGCGTCAAATGATACCTAAGGTACGGTACCTACCAACCTGTGGCACGCGCGTGTGGAAGAATGAAGACGTTGCACACATTGTCTACCTTGGTTATTTTCAACCTACCTACCTACCTTCAGGAGGTAAGGTAGATAGAATACACAAACCTTCGTGTCTAGAGTTAAGAATAACTGAGTAGATATGCATTTAGTGTATTTATCCTTTGTTGGGAAATTGTAGTTTTCAGCCAAATTTACAACTGAATATTTTTTTCCCTTCCTTTTTTTCTTTTTATTTTCCCCCTTTTTACTCTTTTTTTTTGTTTCTTTCGTTGCCAGGTGCCAGGTGCCAAGCTCCACGCGGCAGCTCAGGTAACCGTGCTAGAAACCCAAATGGGACGCGCCCCCTCCTTTATTTTTTTTTCCCAGAAGTCCGTACTGCAAGTGAGCCGTGAAAGGCGTTTTAATCCACAACTGAACCAGTTGGTGGGTCGTCCCGTCTGCCTGACCCGAGCAAAACATCCTTATCCCTCGTCATTCCAAATTTTTCTCAAACCAAACCCCTTCTCATCCCCAATCTCCCAGACCTCCCGTCGCCAGCGCACCCTTAACGACTTTATGCCCATCCGCGATTCTTACCTTCCTTTTGGCGTTGCCCTCCCTCCCTCTCTCTGTGCTCAACGCCCAACTTCTGAGCCACGACGCCTCTGCTGAGTTGCTCTCTGTCGCTCCTTGAACCTGATTCAATTCGACTAGACGCTTGACTGGACTTTTCGCATCCGCCGCCAGCCCTGACCCCGTTTCCACCTGTTCCCCACAGATTTTGCGGTAGAGCCCCCCGACCATTCGTCGGCTGGCAGAGGGGGTCGAAAGAGCCAGGGACTGAGAAAATTACGAAATAGGGGACGGCATTCCCTTGACCAAAAAGGTTTACCTAGGCTTTTTCTCGCCGCGCCCCTGAGCGATTGAAACCTACTTCGCTGCATCATCCTTCGCGACATCTGCAAACACCAAACTCGCTCATCGAGAGCCATCGTTAGTCAGTCTTGCTTGGTATCTCTACAGTCTGCTGCCCATATCGCCGGCGGCTGGTGTAGACTCACCATCAACACGACCCACCGTACCATATAGACGTGCACGATAATGAATCAACAGCAAGAGGGCTACTTGAACAGCCAATACGGCACCGTCAACCGGTCGACGAGCTCATCTAGGCCCGGATATGCCACTACCGCCGGATTCCCAGGCGGCATGGGCGCCGGTCGTCAAAACCAGCGAGGCGGCATCGATGCGCTGAGCCAGCAGATCGGAGACTTGAGCTTCTACCCCAATTCCGACGATCGTTTCAATTCGTTCAACTCTGGTGCATCGCGCTTTGAGAGGTCCGGACCCTCACCTGTCTCAGGCGCAAACACTTTTATGTACGGAAATGCTCAAGCCTGGAGCTATAATGGGAACCCTGCGACAATCAACGGTGCCATAACCGATCCTACTCGGATGCGGGGAGGTGTGAACAGGAGGGCACCTCTTCCTACTGTGCGTATTTCCCAAAGAGTTCATCTCTGCCATCTACCATCTACTCGTGTAGTGCCCCTCTAGTCCCCAGCAGTAACTGACAGGAGTCTCCAAATGTAGGAATGGGCTGGCATGGGCGATTCTAACCTGAGTGGTCAAGCACCGCCTCTGCAGCAACGCGGGCAAATGCACCACTACCCCCAGTCTGTGCAAGGCGTGGGGACCACAAACGGCCAGATTTACACTGTTGCGCCACCCGGAGGGAACTTCATGCATCCCGAGATGGGATCTCACGGCGATGATGATCACGTTGGTGGACCCGGCTTGATCAAGACGGCTATTGTGATCAAAAACATACCTTTCAACGTACGGAAGGAGACCTTGCAGAGTTTGATGGTGGATATGAACCTGCCGCAACCATATGCTTTCAACTACCACTTCGACCAGGGCGTCTTCCGCGGGTTAGCTTTTGCCAACTTTGCGCACCCCGAAGAGACAAAGGTTGTCATCAACAGCATGAACGGAATGGATGTTTCCGGTCGCAAGCTTCGCGTCGAGTACAAAAAGATGCTCCCAGAACACGAGCGGGAGAGGATCGAGCGTGAAAAGCGGGAAAAGCGCGGGCAGTTGGAGGAGCAGCACCGCTCGGTAGCGCCCTTGCAGCACCAGGCATCCATCTCGTCGCTCAATGCCGCTTCCACCGTATCGGATGCCGCACATACGTACAGTAAGCATCAGATGCCCGCGTACTCGATGTCAGGGAACGGCGAAGAAGCACAAGCCAGTGATGGTTCGGGAATGCTGATTCAAGTCGCAGGGCCGAGTGAACAACATCCCATCGATCTCAACAACGAATCCACGCTCAAGGCTTACATGGAGCTCTACATGTTCAAGAACGATGTGAACCGCGAGATCATGGTGTTCCCGTCAAACCTTACTCCTGAGCAGCGACGCGATATCCACATCCTTTCGCACAACCTTGGTCTTAACCACACCAGCGTCGGGGATGGCGACAACCGACAAGTAGTTGTGCGCAAGCTTTCTTCAGGCGGTATGGAGAAGGGGACCCTGGCACCATCGACTGGGGCCACACTGGACGCCCACCCAAGAGGCCTCAGCCGTGCTGCCACCATCGACTTTGCTGAACAGTCAAGAGGTGCCCCATCAGGTACTTACCACGCTCAAGCTCGAACAGGCGGCCTGCTAGGAGTTCCTGGCAGTCCGGATGGCCCGCACGCGATGAACGGCCTCCGAGGCGTCAAAAGCTTTGCCGACTTGCGATCCTACAGTCCCAGCCCTTCGCCGTCTGTCACAAGCGCAACCAACATTGGCGCTCCGGGACACAACATTTCTCTCTTTGGCCATTACACCACTGACAGCAATGCTGGATTCCCTCCAATGTCTGTCCCGCCACCGCCTCAGGCGGGTGTTGAGTCCTTGCACACCGATAGGCTGGGATCACTCACCCGGGCAGCCTTCGACTCTGGTGTGCCAGTGACCAGACCTAGGAACGATGGGCCTGGTGCAATTGGTAGCATCGGTGCTATTGGCAGCCAAAGGCCTAGCGCCAACGGCAACGGCGCAAGCAATCGTGCCCCGGAAAGACAGCCTAGAGGCCCCAGTGTAGAGTCCTCTGGGTTCGGAACTCGCACGCGACAAAATGGCCACATGCAGCGTAACAGTGGTATGTTTTATAACGTCAAGTCGCAACATTGTGACCCCTCAGATGCTAACGTCCTTTGAACGCAGACTCATCAGATAACGCCCGAACTAGCACATCCAGCTCAACATGGAACCACTAAATGTTAGTGGTATACATCAGTGCCACGCCAAGCTCATGTCGATTCAGCCTATTGGTACCTGACGAAATGCTCCTTCACCCCTGCTTCCACCTTGGACCGGATGGGACACTCAGCTCGACGAACACAACGATGAGGTCATCCCGAAAGCCTCGAACGCTCGAGACCACAGCTGAATGATATTCTCCTAGTCATTCCGCTTGTGTTAAAAGCCATGATAACCTGGCGAATTTCGAGCGCTTTTTGTTTCATCCTTTCCCAGTCCTTGCCATGTCAACCCTTCACGTTTTCTGCCGCATAATGACCCCTTAAAGAATTGTAATCTCTGCTATTTGCTTCCTCGATTTCAGCCGGAGCCGAGTCTTTGTGTCTTTTCTTTCTATTTTCTGCCTCCTTCCCTTATTACAGATCTTTTATATCTTTGGTGGCTTTGGTTATTTCTGTTATTTCTGTTTTCCTTTTCTTTCTCCTTTGCTATGTTGCAGTTTGTGCAATGAGCAAGACGGTCAGAGAGCTTCAAAAGGTCATGAGGCTCTCTCTGCTCCCCATCAAGGGCTCCATCTGTTTGCTATGGCGCCGGGGACGATACCAATGGCCCGGACCGTGGCCTGTACACCACAATTTCACCACCGATGTCCTGACGAAGCGATGAGAAACTCCATACTATACCCGACATCATCATTGGTTGACGACGACGAGGAACACAAACAAAAAGGTGAAGAATGCAGGATGCGCCCCGGTCAGGGCGTGATGACAGCGCGTGGTTTATAGGGCGGAAGGTCACCTGGACGAGTTGAGCAGGGTGATGAATTTTCAGGGGACGGAAAAAAAAGCATTTTGAATACAAGGCGTCACGCTATACAACTTCTTGGGCAACCATTCCACGATTGCCGTGCGAGAGCGACCCTCGATGTGGTCGACCCAGGCAATAAGCATCACGAAGAAACGACAGCGCGGAGAAAGAAAAGCTGCAGTGTTTGAACAGATGTTGGGCCTCGAAATCAGCGCAGGCCTTGATTGTGGCACGCAGATTGTCCTTGGTCGACTTGTTGCGAGCGTGTGGGGGATTCTCGGGGTGTATGACGCGGAGGTGCCGCCCCCCCCCCCCCCTTTTTTTGCTGCGTTTTGCGTTGGCTTTTGACATGTTCTTTTTTGCTTATTTCCCCCTTTTTCACCTCTCTTTCTCTCTCTTTTTCTTTTGACGATTGTTCTAATTCCACGCTGTTATGATGTGACGTCTAGATGGTTATGTTTTTGTTTGCTTTCCGTTGCCTCCCACGCCCCTTGATTTTGCATCTCACCTACTTCCTAAGCTTGCTTTTCAAGTTTGCTGAGCAGGTGACGCTTCATGCTCTTTGCATCGTTTGCAAGCGATGTCACCAGTGTGCTGGGAGTGAAGTAGGAAGCAGCAACTGTATCATACACCCATTCAACAACACCACCATACAAGAACGAACACTCTAGACACGGAGCTTGCATGATTACTTAATAATACACTTCAGTTATGAGACTAAGATTTGGCTTTTCCTTTTGATATCCGATCTGCTGTATAGGGCTGTACTTTTTAGTTTGAATTCAAAGTCTCGGGTGCAAGTGTGAGTAAATTGAGTCGATGGCCGAAGTTGGATGATCAATGAAGCAATTTTGTTCAAAAGTTTTGATAGACTAGGGGGTAAGTGAATATGGTGTGACGTTGTTATACTGGAAGCTAAAATATCGGTTCTCCTCGTCCTTCTCGCGCTTCTTTTCAAACGGACTCATCCGGGTTTGCGGGCGCTTCTATGCGGGGAAACCACGTCTCGCCGACACCTCCCTCCTCGGGGCAGCCCTCGCACTCGAGGACGGCGAAGAAGGTCGCGACGCGGTTGTACAGCCTCGTGCGGCCCTCGGCCAGGCCTTGGTCGAGCACGCGCGGCCGAGCGAACCAGTCGGTGTGCAGATCGAATTTCTTTCGCTGGCGGCCGCGTACCACACCATCTGGGCCTCGCCGATGGTGTCATTGGGACCCAGGATGGCGGTCCAGAGATGACGATGAGACGGGGGAGAGGACGAGGCTTGGCGCAGCCGTCGAGATTATGGATGCTGCTACGGCAGCCGTGGTGTAAATCATCAGCGGGGGGGTTGTTGATATGATTTTTTGTGGTGTAGGCATGTGGTACGCAGGCCAAGGGGGTAGGCTTTGGATTTGGTGCGGAAGCAGACGACCAAGGCTCCTATGGTAATCGGGTATGATGTTGAGAGTTTTTGTACAGGACCATAATCGAGAAGATAGTAGGACCCCATAATGGCAGCTGTTACCGCATATACACCAACAGTCTTGATACATGCCGGCATCGTCGAGTTGCGCCAGCGCTCAAACATCAATGCTGATAAACTAAACAAGGTGGCTGTGTCACACAGTCAGCTGGTTTATGGAAGGGCCATGATGGCTAGAACAAAAACATATCCAGAATAGCATAATGACAAGTTGCAGTTATAGTGTGGTCTTCGTATGGTAGATGTCCATCAGAGCGCTTGTCCGCTAATATCTGGAGGATGATATTAATACTTTGGTATGTGGTGACTTACACATGACAGAATATCAAAGAGTTGCATCGTTCTGACATATTCTCATATATAAAACTACGTGCAATCGAGCTGAATTGGTAATCAGGTTGTAAAACAATAATTATACGTATCAATAATTATTAGAGAGCCATATATTGAAATAATATATTTTACGTACGCATATCAACATCTACAACAAAAATACCTTAATTACCAAAAAGTACTTCGTCCGTTGTTAAACTTTCTACAAAACTTACGTCAGAAAAGTAAAGAGTTTGGCGGACTTGTGAACCTCCGACGTAATATTTACCGGTACCTACGGCGGCAAGTTAGAATTGTCAAACATGATTTGACGCTTTCCGTTCTTTATGTGACCAGTCTCGGTTCTATCATCAAGCCACCAAAGTCCCCTCCCTGCTTGGCAATAGCAATGGGGAGCGTGCTGAGTAAGACCACTACATCCAGTCCCGCAAGGGTGGGGACCTGGTCACCCCACCCTCCCCGGTGTGTCTCCGTTCCCTGCCTTTTTGGCCCCATCAACAGAGCTACTGTACTGTACCTTAAGTACTTGGGGGCTGTTCGTTGTGGGCCCCCTCAAAGAGGGGGTTACAAAACCTTGATTTTCGAAAAAACCGTGGGCCAGCAAATTTGTTAGCAGATCGCTAACAAAGTAGCTCATGAAAGTTCGATTCACGTTCGTAAACACTACACCCACGAAAAAGGTTAGAATTTGCAGATAAATTGAAGCCGTGAATTGCGCTGTAGATATCTATTTCTGGAGTTTTGGCTCAATCGCCCTTTTCCGGTCGCTCAAGCGGTCACAAGGCGACCCGGGTACTTCCAACTCATCCTTTCTACCACCCGGTATTGGCGGCGAGGAACGGTCTTCAAGCGGTCTCGTATCCTGAAGTTGACGGGGAGAGGGTGTAGCCAATGGTATATACCGTGGGAACGGTTTGGAAGGCCTGTTTGGGGCGGGAGGTGAGGCTGATTGCGAGGATCGTGATACGCATATGCTGATAGAACAGGCAGAGTCGGTATCCACGGTAATATTGATCTGGGTACTTGTATTTCCAGCTGAAATTGGCCCTTTATCGACGAACCATGACTGTGAGGGCTGTGAATCGGTCTTCTTCCTTTTTCCAGGGCGTTCCCTGACCGCCGGAACGTTCTCCGGCGTGAAGCCGAGGTCCTCCAGATATCTCTTCTGTTGTATCTTAATCCCGTTGGGCATGCCCTCTGTTTCTCGCCAGCGTTGAATAGCCTGATTCTTATCCCTATACCACGCATCTCTGACGAACTTTTCTTGTTGGTATAGGGCTGTTTCCTCGATCAACGCCTGTTTGGCTTCGTGAGCGACCCGCATATCTTCTAACGTATTAGCGGTCTGGAACTGCTTGTCTTTTGACTTCAACGTCATTTTGACTTTGTAACGTGAAGCGCGTTGAAGGCGTTTTTGCTTATTCGTCTGCTCTTGGGCAACGCGTTGCTGTAGGATGATCGCCTCGTTGGCAACGGCTTGTAAATCCGAGATAGCATCAACGGTATCTGAACTAAAGTGGTGCGCCTTGGCCGCCATACGGCTTGCCGCATATTTGGCCCGTGAAAATCGTTCAGCGGTAGAAAGGGAGTCCGGATATCGCGGTGTATTCGCTGCCGTGGCGTGGCCACGCAGTTTGGCGAGCACTTTGGTGCCGTCGACAGGAAACAAGCCTGTATCTTGGAAACCGCTTATTACGTGGCCAGTTGTGAAAACCGTTTGCCAGCAGCGCTAAATTAAGGGAAGATATATCAGTTTACCGCTAAATTAACCTGTAGATCGAAAACGACTTACTCGAATCGCAGCAACGAAATCTGAGCGGGTGAACACCGGAATACCGGTGTTTATATGCTCATGCAGGACCGCCTGCAACTCGTTTTTCAGGTGAGTGAACACGGATACGTCCATGGGCTGCATATAATGCGTTGAATGAGGCGGTAAAATAACGATCTCGATATCAAATCTGAGGCAATAATCAAGTATCTCCATGCCAAAGTGGCCGGTAAAGCCGTCGAGAAAAAGCCACCTCCAAATACGTGTTTTGGCCCGCTGTGAATTTGGATCGATTTTGGCCGCAGTGCGGTTCACAAAGTCGAATCTGACGTCAAAGTTATGACCAAACCACTCTTTCAACGTGGGAGATCCGATCGATTGCACGGCAGCAACTTCTGGCCACGAATACCGGTTGAAATGCTGTATCCAGGTGAGCTGGATATCTCCGTTGGAAAACCCCGTTTCTGACCGCGTAAAAACGATACCCTCAGGCAGATCCAGATCAAGCCAATCGCTCGTTGGCCACTTTGTGAAGATACAGAAGGGCGGTAGCGACTGCCCAACAGCGTTGCCACCGCCTATTAACGTACAACTCTCACGGTTAGCCGGATCCGCGGTGCGTGGCTTTTCATGCCTCTTTTTCGTCACGACCAATACCGGTATCCGGCCATCTCTCACACCGATTCTAGTACCACATTCGTCAGCGTTCCAGGCCGCTGAAGCCGTGATCCCAAGCTCTACCGCATGAGCCG
Organism: Pyricularia oryzae 70-15; assembly: GCF_000002495.2. Classification (NCBI taxonomy): domain Eukaryota; kingdom Fungi; phylum Ascomycota; class Sordariomycetes; order Magnaporthales; family Pyriculariaceae; genus Pyricularia; species Pyricularia oryzae. Next base: position 2,974,863 of record NC_017849.1, on the reverse strand, counting down.
CCGTGCGGCGATACCAGGCCTCCACAAGATCGATCTGTTGCTCCCAACTAAGGCGAGTAATCTCGACGGGTTGTTGTTTGGTAAGTCGCAGTTCCGGGTGTTTTTTACGCCAACGGCCGTACCAGTTCATTTGAATTGGACCACAGGGCGGTATACGTGACTGACGCATCAGATTGGCCGCAGATATTACGTGTTGTGAGTCGGGATATGCACCAAGTTTATCAAGCTGCATGATATACGCAACGAGAGCTTGATCTTCAGCATCAGTCAACAATGAAGGCCGCCCGCTGCGCTTTATCGATATCTTAGGAATGCCATTGATCAGGAGATTACGAGCATGCCGCTGAGTACTCGAATACGGGTAACCGTTCCTTTTACAGAACGATCGTAGCGATTCTGGCTTGGATCTGCCCTCCCGCGCGGTATCCGCCCTACTGCGGTGAGTTTCGACATATTGGGCATACATGCGGGCTCCTAAGATAGCTTGAGATTCTGGGGACGTCATGATATAGGTATATTTGCGGTAAGTGCAATTGTGTTGTTATGGAACGGGATTACACTCGGCATAAGTTAAATTGTTAACGATTTTCTAGGTAAAAAACTGATGCGGGGTGGCCCACGGTTTTTTCGAAAATCAAGGTTTTGTAACCCCCTCTTTGAGGGGGCCCACAACGAACAGCCCCCAAGTAATCTGCCTCGTGCTGTACTGCTTTGCTTACTTACCTGCAAATTGACTTTGCTCCGAAAGGGGTCATGGTTTTTTTTTTTTTTTTTCTCTTTGCCCCGGCGTGTAACCACACCGTCGGTAACAAAAAAAGCTGACAAGAAAACTCTGCTGGTGAATCTCCAAAGCCGCCCACTTTTATCATTATCATTATTATTTTCCTCCTCCCACTATACTCACCCTGCTGTCTCTTGCCCGTTCGCGATAAAGGTTACATTGCATGAACATATTCGACCGAATTCGTTATAGGCAGCCCGGCCAGCTGAGTGGCCTTGGGGGTAGCACGAACAGGGGGCGCAGCACACGAGAAGGGGTTCCATTCAGAATGATATGCTGCTTCTTTTACTGACAAGGAACATGGTCTAGAGTGCTGACCACCTTCTTTCCTGCTCTATTGGGCTGACGCTGGACGTATCTGTCCGTCCTCTTATGAGTAACTCTCCACCCCCAAGACATGCACTGCCGGGCTCATCTCGTTTTCAAACGGGGCCAGCCCTACTCCTTCTCGTTTTTGAGACAAGAGACACGCGATTTTTCAATCCTCTTGGCCCCGGTTGCTTGTTTTTACTTGCCTACCGTCGTCTTTAGCCTGTCAATAATAACTCTACTTGCTACTCACTACTTGATACTATTTTATTTATCAAATAAATGTTTCCTCTCGTCACCTATTCTGTTTAATCGACTAGCTGGTCTCGTTTAAAGTCTGGTTCAGGCCAGGCTTCCTCTCTCGAGTGACTCCCATGGCCGCAGCTCCAGGGCATGGACCTGTGATTTCCAGTTCTCACGAGGGCTCAAGCTCTCGGTTCCTAGGATGTTTTCTCATATTACTTACCTTGTTGGCTCTTGTGACCGACTCGGCTGCTGTCTCAATCAATAACCACATCACAACGCCATACAGCTCAACAGAGGCGGCAGTGAACCGCCGCCCCCCATCAAATGTGCAAATCAGATCGAACAGCCCACGAGGCTCTCAAACCCTAGGGGCTCCCAGAGGAGCTCCTGCCATCAGATCGAGGGGCACCCCCGTCATAAATAAACGTGCAACACCCTCGATTCCATCGCCAACCGCACAGGTTACCTCTGGGCCCGGCAGCTCACCTATTCACTGCCCAGCCGACAACCTCACCGTCTTCACCGAGCCTTCGGCATCCAAGCGCTACGTCATTTTGTGTGGTCGTGACTACCACTCGTCTCTCGGCGCGATAGATTTGTACAATGTAGCAGCGAAGTCACTCAACGATTGCATCGAGGTGTGCGCAAAGGATAACACTGGATGCTCGTCAGTGGGCTGGGGGTATATGGACGATGAATTAGGCTTCAGATGCTTTCTCAAGAGCTCCATCGGGGAACCTCACGACTCTGCAAGTTGGATGTTTGCGGTCGAGGACCCCAGCCAGCCGGGAAACCCCATCCCGCCCGCAAGCCCGGGGCTGAGTGCAGACGCAAAGGCTGGAATTGGTGTCGGAGCCGCGGCCGCCGTTGTACTCGTGGGTGTCGGTATCCTCGCCTTTTGGTACTACCGACAGCGCAAATATATTGCCGAAAAGAGTCTGGGACAAGCCAAGGACCTGTCGGAGAGCTCTAGCAGCATCGGATACGGTTCGCACAGGACACATTCACCCGCACCACCGTCTTTTCAGCGATCCCTACACCAACTGCCAGCAGGCGAATGCCTTGAGCTTCCAGGTAGTTCTGTCAATGTCGGCCTGGCTCCCGGTAGTCCGGCTCATGATGACGATGCTCCAAGTCGAGGTGTGGCGCAGTATCTTGTGAGGCAGCAACGGCGTATCCTGGACAACTGTCGCCCAGCAAGACCTGAAGACGACCCAAAAACTGGATTGACAAGCATTGATACAAGCAACTTGCAATGGGGAACAACGCATACCCGCAGCCCCGACGGAACCCTGGCTCCCATGAGCGCAATGACGGGCCACGGAAGCTTTGCTGCAACGCCATGGAGCGCAACGCAGTCCAGTCCGGCCTCGGAGCTCCCTGTGGTTCGTGGAGGCCCGAATGGCTATGGGCCAGAGTATGAGATGGCCTCGGACGTCACGATGGCGACCGGCAGGCCGGAGCGAGCGGCAGACAAATTTTTACTGTCTTACATGGTTCTGTTCAAGAAGCAGCTTGTTTCGGAGAAGGCTGCGGATGGATAGACATGAGATGTCCCGATTTGGATAGCATGATATTGGCGATTTTCACATGTTTTGATAGATTTTAATTTGATCTTTCTTGACCAAAATTGAAGCAAGCTTCACTCGGAGCCGCCGGCAGCATTTCTCATACCAGTACCCAGGTAATTACTTCGTAGCAGTTCCAGACCAAGTATTACTCGAGTTTCCTCCACTACGCGAATCATGTCTCTGAGAGTATTCTAGCTGATTGGCGAATGTCTAAGCAAATGGATGCAGAGAACCACTCGATCTTCGTGTCTCAATCATAGGCGGAATTAGATTCCCATATAAAGAGAATGCTGCCCCACAATGGGCCCGCCCAACGGCAAAGGATGTGGGTGTGTATTAGTCAGCTGCAAACTTTTCTTGCACAGGCCAGACAGTTACCCCACTTGTAGAGAGTATAAGAATACCTGCTCGCCCTCTCCGAATCGTTTTTGTGTTTCTCTTTCTACCATGTCGATCTTACTTCAAAGTGAGTCTCCCATACACAGCCTCTTCACCTCTCCAGCCTTTCCAAGCAACACCATCACTAACATCCCATCTCTTGCAACAGGAATCATTTCTATAGTAATCGACCCACTTCTTTGTTTCCCAAAGAAGCTTCAGACCATACCCTGGTTGATGACTTTTATGCTCGTTGCCCTAGGGTGAAAACCACTTATTTCGTCCTCGCTCTGTCCGAAAGGATGGCGGTAGCTGAGTTTTCTTGGCTACTGTATAGAGGATTGTGATGATCTCTACCCCGATTACCCAAGGTCTTGCCTTCGGGCGCTTGGGCGGGGTGGGCTTCGACGCAAATCTGACAGGCCTTTTTTTCATTGCGATCACCGAGCTTGCTTGGGACGCGAAGAAGATTTTAATATTCCTGGTACTCGGAACATTGCTCAACGCTTTTTCTTCCCCTCGAGACTGGCGCGCCTTGTCTAAAGTGAGCTTCTGCGCTTCCCTTTGTAAGATCCTGGTACGTGGTCGTGGACTCCGAATCTTAATTTTTTGAGGAGATGGGGCTAGAAGGATCTTGTGTCCCGTGGGAAGTGAATGGACTACACTGCCTGCCTGCGCTGTTTTTAGGACGGTGGTATGCATTTTGATGAGACGCTTCCCCAGGGTAATTCGGCTGGCCTACTTCGTATGGTAGTCTTATTGAGTTCAGCAGTTTGTTCACAATCGGGTGATGGAATTTAGTTTTGATCTAAACTTTTTCAGGTACATATGGTCGTAGGCACCGGACCTTGGCACAGTTAGCGGCAGGCTGGCTATTGAGCACTTACTTGCCGCTATTTTTTCTTTTTCTCTTTTCTTCTCTTTCAATCTACATACTATTCCGCCCATTGAGCGGGCATTGCAACGGGTATTTGCAGATATAACCAGATGTCAACAGCGTGACTCGGGTCCTTTAGACGGCAAATGTCGAAACAATAAGGGTCAGGTAAGAACAATACCCAGGTACTGTACCACCTTGGGTAGCTATAGGTATAGTGTGCGGTGGACTTGGCGAGTAGCAACCTAAGTACCTTGGTAAGGTAGCTGGAGGCAACACAGGTTTTGCGACGTAAGATAGGCGACCAGGCAATATTGCAGACGACCTACTCCCTTGGTAGGACTTGTTTGGCCGCTCCGAAGCTCCCAAAATGTTCTACGAAATTCATGATAGGTTGGATTTGCACCTACCTTAGCGTCGGTCACACCTTGAGTGGCCGTCAGTCATTGATGTTTATTTATGCGAACCTTGCCGACTCAATCTATCCTACCTTAGTTGAGACGCAGAATTCACGCAACCCTGCCTTGCTCTTTATTTTTTGCCTGTTTTGATTTTGACCCTCGACGGGAAAAAAATTGGAGTCGTATCTTTGTGTCCTTCCTACCTACACTGAACGCACCGAATCTAAGGTACTATTATTTATGTCTGACATCACACCTATCAGGTTGGTTTGATTGCGGGGCGCAAGTACATTATCCTCGCTATCAAATTCACTTTTGGTGAATTGCAGTATCGTTGTGTCGGCACCTACCAAACCAATATAAACTAAGCCTGAGGTAGCACTAGGTCATCTACCTACCTTGCCTTACCTACTCGAGCTGACTTGTTGGACGTGTCGCACAGTGGATGGGCACCGCGGGGGAAACCTAGCTTGACACGGCGTCGCGAACGCGGCGAAGTTCTGGTCTTGTCAAGCAATTTTTTCTCTCTCTCTTGAACTCTTTTGGCTTTTGTTTTCTTAAAAAAAAGTATTAAATTTTCATCTCTTCAACTTGCATCCCCTCGTTTATACAACAACATAATCAACCAAGCGACAGCGCAGTTTCCACCGGAAGCTTCTGCCTTTCGATCGATAAGGTCCAAGGAAGAAATAATAGGCGGTCGTCCCAGTCCCACATAGGCTTGCCAATTGCATGCCCACCCTTGCAGCTCATTCGGACCAGGCGAGGTGAGCCCGCCGCTTCGGCAGCGCAATCCGCGAGCAGACAGGCGATGGATCCAGCTATCAATCTGCAGCAGCGCATAGCGCAGGGTCTGAGCATCTCCCTGCGCAATTCTCTCAACTCTCTGGGCTTGGGCAATGGAGTCGCAAACAACTCCATCCCCACGCCTACGGGTTCTTCAGAGACAAACCATACCGATGGGCTAGTGATAGATGTCGAAAAGGGCAGGCCCGAGTTGGAGCACCAAAGTCCGAGCGGCATTATCGCGGGATCTCACGTCACCGCATCCAGCGCAAAAAGCGCGAGGAGCATGGCCGGGGACTCGACAGACGATGTTGTCCGGCAGCGACAGACGGAGGAGGAGCAAACACAGGACGCGGTCGAGGCCGAGCAAATCAGGCTAGCTGCCGCCCAGCGCACTGCGCCACTCACCCTCGCGACTCTGCCGCCCGAATTGCAGATGTTGATTATCCGGCAACTCAACTTTGGTGACATTGAGCGGTTAAGGCGGACATGTCGCTTCTACAGGAAGCTTGCGTCACCCCGCGCCATCAGGGTGCTCTTTGGGCCAGACCACCTTCGGCGCCTCTTGCTCAGTCACTGCGCCCGCTGCCTGGCCTACGACGAAGAGCGATTGAGTCTTTTGCAGGCGCCGGTCACACATCCCGACTTTCCGCTCTGTGCGCTTTGCGTCGACTGCGCGGTCGCCGAGAGGGACGACCGGATCGTTGTCGGGCGCAAGGTGACTATGGGCAATGGCGACGGCGTCTGGATATGCCGCTGGTGTGGTTGGCCCGTCACGGTTTCGCCGGCTACTGGTCACGTACAATTTCACAGGCGATGCTACAACAAATACAACGACGCATTGCTGTTTTTCTTCTCGTTGGGTTGGATGCAGCTAGCTCTGGGAGTTATAGGTGCTGCATTGGCATGGAGGTATTTCCGGAATGACATTCAAGTCTTCGCTCCCACCGTGGTAAGTACCTTGCCCTTTTTGTGACGCCTTGAGGGACTTTGTTTGGAACAGGAACATACATGTTAACCTTATGTACGCATCCATCAAGACTTCATTCCTACTTCTTTGGGTATGCTTTCTCATCCTCACATTCCGCGGGAACCGCATCAGAACATACCACTGGAGCTTCCTGTTTGAGCTTATGACACTGCTCTGCTGGATCCCTCCGATCCACTGGATCATTGACTTGTACGTCGAGACGCCATATTACGAGCTGCCCAGAAGCACGATGGCATGTTTGATATTTTTCTGTTTTAACCTGTAAGTGTCTTTTTTTTTCCCCTCTCTCCAATGCTTTTCCCGTACGCCTTGGCCCTATCTTCTGCCCTAGCTACATGCAAAGCGTGCAAAGTCGTTAACCAACATTGCCGCAGACTTTTTCGACTTTTAAATGTGCTCGGAAACCTCGTGCTTTTGTGCGAGTATCAACGAACAAGCCATCACCTTCCTTCACACATGATACCATGGTGGAGGCATATCACGAACCCAGTCGTGGACTGCTTGATATTCTGGACGTACCCTCAGTGTGCGGAGCAAAAATATCCGCCGCATTGGAGCTAGGAGCGACTTCTTTTTGGTTTGTTGTATTTCTTTTCTTACAGTATATTTTTGTTTTTCTTTTTGATTTCGAGCACACCCATTGTAGCCAGTTTCTTTCAGCGCGTGATGCACTTGTTTAGGCTGTAGTATACAACGCTATATCGGTATACGAGGAGGTTGGGGAACATGGAATGGGGAAATGAAGACGAAATACTATACTGGGATGAGGTGGGGAAAAGGTCGGATTTGGGATCGGATCAACACGCTGTTATGATGATACATGATACCTATGCTGAAAGAAAAACAAGAAAAAAAAGCTGGTCTAGCTTGGGGTTTGCCGAGTCAAGAAAGCAGGGTATGAGCGCGCAGAAAACAGGGTCTACGCTGGCATCTAGCCCCGGCCGAACACGAGTAGATACCGCAATATGAACAATAGTATTAAACCAAAAGTAAAAAAGACGCGCTGACGACGGCTTCTTCCGAGGTGTGTGATAACTTAACTAGCCATTGTTCCTAATGTACGCAGTAATTAAGTAATATGGTCACAATAGTGGCTATTACTGGTAGGCCGAGGCACTGTCTGTTGCGCCAAAGGTGGGGCGGAGAGATTTTCCTGGGGTGAACTCGTATCAGCCCCCCACCTGAACCCCTCCACACTAGCGAGATAGTAGCATCATGCTAAATTCAAACCAAGCTCAAACCCCTGATGGTGTAGTTGGTTCATCACGTCTGACTGTAATTCGCTTGGTTGTAATCAGAAGGTCACCGGCTCGACTCCGGTTCGGGGGAAACAACTTTTGTTTTGCTTTTTTTGATACACGTGCCTGTTGTGTGTTCTGACATAATTACAGACTTGGCTGCAATATGGGACGAAATGCCCCTGGTTTTCTACTAATTTTCGATGAACTTGCGAAGTATTTTTGACTTTGTTTACATAAGCCCATCAGACGATTCCCCCTCCCACTCCACAGAGACATCACATCACATCCGCTCTCATGCCCAGCTCACAAATGAATCAATCACAACTGTAATGGTTTCTGTTTTTTCTTTCTTTCTTGTAACTGCCTGGCAGTTGCAATGCGTACCATATTTATTTGATTAGAAGAGCCAGAGCTACAGTTTGATGCACTATCCGTCCCGTCTCGCACGTTGCATAATGTCTCCGAACGTCAAGGTCCTTGACTTCTTCAAAGAAGGGTTAGAAAACTTCCGTTTATCCCAGGACCAACTGGAGATACTGTGCGAAGCTCCGCGGCACGACGCGGGCTTGCCATTGACTCAAGATGTAATCTGCAATACTACTATTTCCACCAACCGCAAGACAGACGCCCTAGAGAGAAGCAAACCGCGACTGCCGAGGCGCATCATCGTCATGGACGCCTCCTTCAACCCGCCCACCAGCGCGCACATGCAGATGGCCACGAGCGCAATCCGCAGCGCCGGCGACAGGCGAAACACCAGACTGCTGCTGCTGCTGGCCGTCAGCAATGCGGACAAGGCCCCGAAGCCGGCCTCGTTTGAGCAGCGGCTGGCCATGATGAACGCCCTGGCCCAGGATGTGTATGAGGAGATCTCGTATGACGACGAGGCGGGCGCTGCTGCTCCTGAAAGCGACGATAATGGCCACAGGTTTGGCATCGATCTGGCGTTGACGACGCTCCCGTACTTTCACGACAAGAGCGCGGCCCTCGCTGCGGTGGTGGAGACGGCGTTCGAGCCGCCCCCGACGGGGAGAGCCCCCGTGGAGCAGGTGTTTCTCATCGGCTACGACACCCTGATCAGGCTGTTCAACCCAAAGTACTACTCCAGGACAGAAAACGGAGAGACCGTGAATGGCATCCGAGAGGCGCTGTCGCCGTTGTTCGGCCGCGCGAGGGCGCGGCTTACGCTCCGCGCCGACGCCGACTGGGGCGGCAGGGAGGAGCAGCTGGCCTACCTCGAGAACGTCAGGCACGGGGACGCTCTCGAGCAGGCTGGCGGGTTGAAGGAGTGGGCGAGTCGCATAGACGTTGCCGAGACCGGGGACGCACATGGCCTCGTCAGCAGCACGTCTGCGAGAGAAGCTGCCGCCAGAGGGGACTGGGTCCGGCTCAGGGAGCTGGTGCCCCCGAGGGTGGCTGCCTGGGTCCAAGACGAGAGGCTTTATCAAGAGTCTGAATAAGTCTTTCTATCAAAAACACTGTATACCCGAGGCACTTGTTCAACATTTGAATCGCCAACCGTGCCGGCTGTTGACAGGCCGCAAAAGACACAAAACAATGCCCTTTCAAGACGTTGCCTAAATTCCTGCGCAGAATAAATGACATACCACAGTATACATTCTGGCCGCTCGCTGATCAGCTTGCGGACTGTCCTCGCCCATCGACCAAAATTCGTGAGGGTTTCTAGTCTATATGTTGGTGGATCTTCAACCCACTTCTCAAAGGCTCAAAAAGTAATCGATTGGCTAAGCCTTTGCTGGCCCGAGATTCGATCGTACCCGAGGAGTCGGTTGCTGTCTTGATAATGCGCTCCTAGCACAAGCGGGGCGTGCGCGTGGTTTTCAAGACGTGGCCTTGAAGTTGATAGCACTTTTCCTGGCCAACGGTTGGACTGCCGCCTATATGTGACGCCATTGGGGAGAGGGAAATAACACGGAGACAGAGCAAGGATTGACTGCGAGAGAGCTGGCAAAAACAGAGTCGTAAAAAAAAAAAAAAAAAAGAGTCGATACGATCGGCCTTATCAAAAGTCACTGAAAGTCGTCAGATTCATCCAACTTGCCTATCCAGAGGGGGGGGGGGGGCTTGATTTGTCGAATCGAGAAAAATCTTCCAGCAGAATTCCATATAACCTTGGAACATGGAAATCAGAGAGAGGCAGGAGCGTTTCTCACTTGGCTTTCTTGTTCCTGCGAACGACGTTTGCTTTGAAACACATGATACCCCGAATGCGACCATCATTGCCTTGTTTGACATGGTAAAGGAAATTAACATACCTCTTTTGTTTACACGACAATCATACTGAAAAGCTAGAGCACCTCTTGGGTTGCCATCATGCTGGTCTGCCAAGTGTGAGAAGGCTCCAGGGTTTATATGAATGAAGGAACACGGTCTGAGTATTTGGTCGAAGGAGTATTCTTCAGTACCGACCTGAGTGCATTTGGGTCGATTCCACGTCCCCATGTGCAACGTACGAGACAAGGCCATCCCAATCTCTACCATGCAGCTGCGAGAAGCCTGGTCAACCGCTGGTTGATCGCATGAGTAAAATTTCCAATCCTTGCTCGAACCAACGATCACATCAATAGCACCTAGGGTGTGGAGAGGAGCAGACATGCTTTCATAACGGTATCACAGTCCCCAGGGCAGCCGCGGGCTGCCTATTACCCTTTGTACACCAACAATGGAAGAATGGTTCCCACGACATCCTTTCCGGCCATAGCACAAAAGAAAAAAAAGAATAAAAAAAAAGATAAGACTAAAATAGACGAAAAAAAAGGGATGAGACCCAAACCCAAACCAGCCCAAGTATCAAGTGTCTAAAACAGCCAACAAGAACAACCACAAAAAGCACGCACGCCTCTGACACTCGGTGTCTTAGGCCTCGATCTGCTTGTTCTTCTTCTTCTGTTCTACTTTGAGCAGTAGTGCCCGGTTGATGTGTGGCAGTACACCACCAAACGCAATCGTGGCACGGATGAGCGTGTCCAGCTCCTCGTCGCCACGAATGGCAAGCTGTAGGTGACGGGGAGTGATTCGCTTGACCTTGAGATCCTTTGCGGCGTTCTATATATTAGGCACCAACGTCAGCTGCTGCGCATACGTCTTATCGTAGGGACCGTGGCTTAAGTAGGTTAAAAAAGCCCAACGAGAGGCAACTTACACCCGCGAGCTCCAAAACCTCTGCAGTCAAGTACTCCAGAACAGCGGTGACGTATACAGCAGCCTTGGCGCCAACGCGCATCTTGTTCTGAGTGTTTTGCTTGAGAAAACGCTTGACACGACCACACGGGAACTGGAAAGCGCAAAAGTCCGGCATTAGTTGATGGTCACCCAAAGAGTGAGAAGTAAAAATCAGTCAAGTTGATGATCGAGTCCGAGTGGTGATGCGCCGCAAGCAAACCAGGACGGTGTGGGCTGTTTTGAATGGCGGTCGTGTACGATGTACTTGCTACATGCGCGGCGGGGCAAAAAATCGATTTTGTTCGGCGAACGCGTCGTGGCAAGCTTCCGCCGAGCCTCAAACACCCCATGGCCTCAGGTCTAAATTGTGCGCGCGCAAGCTCCACCAGATCTATCGCGCGCAATTTGATGACGACGCCGTCGGCTCGGTCGGGATCGTTCAAGAGGGTAATGTTCCGTCCGAGTATCGTGAGGCAGTTCGGAATGGCGTTGTGGAATGGACGGATGTGGTGCGATGATTGAGGCCGTCGGTGACATCGAAGCTCCCAGGTGACGCGAAACAAAGCAATCGAAGAAATGCACACAATGCTTTCATCGCTGATGAACTGAAATATGATTCAACTTACCTGAAGTCCTGCGCGAGCAGAGTGCGATTGTTGCTTTTTGGGCCCCTCGCCCGATGTCTTCCCACCAGAACTCTTGCCGCCCGAAGACTTGCCCTTGCCGCCTGCCATTTTGGTGGTGCGGGACGCGATGTGGGATGCACGGGTGAACACAGTGGGTGTGGTTGGGCTTCAGACGCGTTAAAATAAATGCGCTTGTAGCAAGTAAAGCAGGAAGAGAAAAAGAAAAAAAAAACGAATGAAAAAAATGTGCTGTACTTGGCGATTTGTGAATGCGCCGTTGGGGTTGAAGCTATTCGCGCGTGGAGCGTGCTTAGGTTTGTAGGGTCGTGAGTGGTGACGAGTCGGAAAATTCAGAAGGCTGAAAATCCAGTGAAAGTCAACAGCTTTCGTAGTTGTAGGTTACAACGCGCGCCCAGCTCTCTCTCTCTCTATCTCTTTACCTGTGCAGTAGGTACAGGTCGTCAGAGATAGCTGTCTTTCGCGTGGGTGGGGATCGAGTCAGGAATTGTGGGGACAGTGATGTGATGTTTGTATCCTCTGATTAGGTAAACATTGGTAGTGTGGTGCAAGCAAGTGGCACTTGACTCTTGAGTGCGGAAAGGAAAGGGGCGTGCACTGGCACGAGGCTGATTGCCGTGATGCCTCCAGCCGCTACGGCGAAGCGGGTGTTTTGTGTGAGAAGGGACAAGCCCAGATAGAAAGTAAAAATGGTAAATAAAACTGATGGGTAGGTATCATCTGCACATCTGAAAAGGGCAATGCTATGGCTGGTGAGAATGGAAGTTAAAAGGGTGCAAGGAGAAGCTACTTCCCCTTTGAATAAAGGCAAACAGTTGCGACTGCTAGAAGCACTTCATTCAGCCATCGGCATGCTAAACGACGCTCTGGAGGCAATGCTGATGAGCTGGGTTCGAAAACAAAGCCTCAGAACATCTTTCGGCTATTTGTTACCACTGTTGTATCGGCCTCTGCTGCGAAATGCGACATCTGCGGGCGATGCGATCTCACTCTTGAAAGTTGAAGTTAACCAAAGTTGATCAGACAACTTGATGCAAGGAAGATCACTAGCCACATCACGTGGTGCATGAGGCGCGTGGTCCTTTAGCAGACAAGCCACATTAAACTTGTGGGGACCTGATCTCGGTAATGTAGGAACGGAGTAGCTAGTATGTACAGTTAGTTTATCGGCCCCGTCCCTACCTTTTCGTTCAACTTTACCCATCTATTCTCATCACCGCCCCTGGAAACGTCTGTCAAATTCATCCAGTTTGCGCTTCATCCTGACTTTTCCTTTGGCTTCGGTCAAAGAATTTCCTTGCAATAGGCGGTCCTGATATGTGTCTACATAGTAAACTTGCTTGTTCAGCATGGAAGAGCTGGCCCCATGAGTTTGGCTAGAAGTGCGCACAGCTATGGTCAGCTTTGAACTAACTTTGGATAGACTCTGGAGGGAAGACAGCAATTGGGTCTCGAACTCACCCTAACCCCGAAGTCCTGCCGGACCCCGATCTCGACTCCGATCCCGACACCCATCGCTTCGGCTCTTGTGATTCTGATCCTGATCCTGATCCTGATATGACACCCATAGCTTTGGCGGTACGGTATATGGTGGCTTGTCGTATGACAGTATGTCAGCCGAGAAAAGACATAGCTACTGCGCTGAGGGTGGTGAGATAAATACTATTCTAATGCACACTAACCTTGGTTGATGGTTGGATGATTTTGGTTGATTATTTGAACCACTTCAGTGTATGCTTCAAGGGTGGCTTGCTTGTACGATGGAAGCAATCCAAGAGTTCAGGCTCGAAGAAGACGGTCATGTCTTGAATGCCTCGAATTTATTTATACTCGGGCCTTCGATCAACAATTTTTGCTTAAATACTGGGAAACTCAGTTACAAACAACCAAATCTCACTTTAAACAGCAATGTCTGAACCAATGAGAACATCTCAAACTGTACCGACCAAACCCAGGCACACAGGCACACAGGCACACAGGCACACAGGCATCCAGGCAGCGTCTTTCTTGTACAGACTTTGGGTATGGGGATTGTTTTCTACACCCATGGCAATGGTCGCCCGCTCACACCACAGTCCTAATGTGCGTCAACGGGGTCTCTGGCAGCCATATCACTGGTTGGGCATCAATCAGCAAAGCAGCATGACTTGCAGCTGAAGATCAAGTGTGGAGGCTGCGTTGCTGCTTTTACCAATTGCAACTGCTTAATCTGAACTGAACGTGTTAAACGAGGCTGATATCGAACCTGGATAGATTATATGGGACGCTTGCAGTTCGATCAACAAAACATGTTGGCTACCAGAGGACTCTCCCGAAATCGCATTCTGATTATTCCAGGAGCAGAAGCACAGAGAGGTCTTTCTTAAATAATTACATTCCGACTGTCAGCACTAGGATGACAGGCTACCACCGGATTGAGCAAGTCAGCCAGCCCTGGGCGGCCTGCCTGTGTGTGCTGGAATGTCGTGTGCCGTGTGGCCGCCGTGGCGTCGGTCGGCTGGTATCCTTCAACTGCCTTCTCTCGTTCGGTGTTTTTTTCTTGTTCTCAATTTTGTTGTCTGCTTGGCAAGACCCCCATTCTCTTGAGGCTCATTACATCTATATCTCGCTCAAACAAAAGAAATTAAACCAATCGTGTTGTTGCCCACACACACTTCCCTCCTTGGGGCTGAGTTGCAGCTACACACCATCTCCTCGCTCAATCATTGACCACTGGTTGCAACAGGCCACCATTTGGGACTGCCCCAGTTGGGTTGCAACTGTTACGGCATTCACTAGCTATTTTACTTGCAGTTGTTGACCCTGTCAGCCAAGAATATGCAGTATTCCGCCGTTTTATTAGGCGACTATGTTAACCAATTCGGGCGCTATGCGAACCATCGCTCGCTTTGTGCAAGATGCCGCTTGGAATATGTACCCATAGATAGGATAATGCTTCTCCCTCTCCCTCTGCCCATGTTTTTCCTTCCTCTACCCTCTGATATCCCACAAGCACAGGTTGCTAAGCTTTCATAGCATCAGCAGCCGAACTTAATCTATTTCGGTTTTCTACACGAAGCACCCAAAAGGCATCCTCACTCCCAGAACGGCCCACTCTTCTGATATTTCTGGCTAGCCTCACCGGCAAATTTACTGGTCAAGTTCAAGGTCGTCGTCAGCAGCCCCTAGACAATGTCCACGCAAGAGGACGAGGATGGATTTGGCCGCCTCATTGGGGGTAACGGCGCTGACCACCGACGCCGACTAAATGAGTCTACAGACCATACCTTTGGTGCGAATAAGCCTTCTGAGGCGGCCAAAAGGCAAGCAGCTGGGCTTTTGCCTGACCGAGGCCCAGTCACACCATCTCAAATGTGCAAGAAAGGCCGTAGCTGCGACGATGTCTCGAAAGGATCCTTGGAGTTCCCGGCTCATGGGAACAGGTGCCCATCTCCCCACAGAACAGACTCGATAAGATCACAGGACAGCTCCACCGGCTCTACTACCACTCGGTCATCCACATTTCCGAATGCCATGTCCGATAGTATTGGATCTCTATATATGGACACGGCTCCGGCAAGTCCTACCTTTGATGAAGTATCGCAGTGCTCCTACAACATCCACAGCAACATGACATCCATGAACACGAGCCCCAATCCAAGCCGTAAAAACACCATCGATGAGCGGCTAGATGACTTCGTGCTCGAGGAAAACGAAGTAAAAAGAGCAAAAACAGAACATTATGTCACATCCGCGGCCTCAACGCAGATGGCGACAGATGTTTTGGCACATTTTCCAACACACACAAAGACTTTCCCCCTATCAAACACCTACTTGGTCGATAGGGCCTGGCCTGAGCTGATGCATATGCAAGCTGGCATGGATGTTCAGTGGAAGAACGGTGCGCCTCGAAGACCAATGCCCGGCTTCCTTGCGCTCACGCCTGACGAACGACCTATAGATAGCGGGGGTGACCTCTTGCCCAGAGTGGGCTCTACTGACCTACCGTTTCGGTCCATAAAGATCTCGGATCCGTAAGAGCATCGCCCCTGAAACACTGATTCTGACAAGGAAATTTTACATTGCTGACTATAGTACTGCACGTTTAGCGTTTCTGGTCCTGCCGCAGACAAAGAATGTTCCCAAGGAAAACATCCAAGTGCAGATTCAAGCCCTACAAGTCCTTGCTCTTCGAACAATACACCGGCCACACCCACACCCGCAACCTCCAGCCTGCACAATACACCAAGCCCTCCACCCAATACCAAAGGTAGAATATTCGTTGCGTGTGGCAGCTATGGTGATGCCTACTACGATGTCATGTGTCAAGCAATCCACAATCTCATTCTGGAGCACACTCCCACAGCTGTGCTTGATGATCTCGAAAAGCCTTTGAAGATGGCTGCAGTCTGGTGCACCGAGCGAGCAATCAACATGATACAGGAGAAGCTCTGTGATATTTCATGCGCAGAGAAGATAGCAACAGACTGCGGCGAGGGCCCCTTGGAGGATTCTGGCCATGGGTCGCACGCTCCATCACACGGAGCGTTTGCGTCAGCCAGTCAGAAAGATCATCGTGCAAAGAGGCACGGCGAATCAAGTAACCGCCGAGGAGACGATGACTCGGAGGACAACACAAACAACGACCAGGACCAAGAACGCAGCAGGACAGGCCAGCAGGATTATCGCCTACATACCAAGCGAGGGAGGAATGGATTTAGTTGCCCATTCAGAAAACGGAACCCCCTGCGGTTTAACATTAGAGACTGGTCCAACTGCGCGCTGCAACCTTTCGAGAGTATGAGTTTGCTAAAGTATGGGTTTTCCCGTTAATGAAGCGTCCTATGATTCATCTGACCTACTCGGAAGACTAATGAAGCATTGTGTTTGTGCCTAGGCGTCACATCAAATCTTGCCATGGGCTCAACCAGTCGGAATATGTGTGCCCACGGTGTAAAAAGGACATGGCCCACAGCGAGAGTCTGAAACAGCACCTGACTGTTCCCCTACAACGAATGTGCGAACCTGGCACAGATGCGCCTGTTGCCGATCCGGAGGATGGCATCACTCGTGAGATCGACGACAAACTCTGCGCCCGAGGTAGCGGACGAAAAGTTGACAGCTGGATTGTCCTGTGGCGAACACTGTTTCCTAACGATGAGCACATTCCAAACCACGGTAGGTTTTGCTCTTTTCAACACCAATTGCCAAATTTCTTACAGTCAAGTTCACGAGCTGACACGTTCCTAGAGTTTGATCCTCCGGTTGGCCTTGAAGAGGTCGTCAACAAATTTTACAGCCAGCAACAGGGGTTGCTCCCAATGGGTGAGGGCTGGCTCCCGCTTCGCACAAGATTGCACGCGTGCTTTCATGCAAATTATGTGACAGGCATAGATCCTGGTGACTCTTCGGGTCTTGCCAACGAAGTTTGTCATGAATATATCAGTGAAACTCTCAGGGCCAGCGCCAAGATACCATACGAGAAGAGTCCGCACGTGGATGGACAGTCGAGAAATAGCCCCCCTCGGCTCATTGCGACGCCAAAGAAGCACGGGAGGGCTGCACCTCGTCAAACCAAACAGCTGGCAAATCCGCTACCACGTGAAGTTCCAACCAGTATCGTGCCAAACCAAACCTTGATGAATGGGAGGGAATGGGCCCCGAGTTCACGTCCCCGTCCAGTTCCAGACATGAGCGTTGGCCCGTTTGGGCTTCAGAACCCGGAAGCAGGCTATCTAAATCGTTTCCCGACGAACTTTCAGAGTCGGCCGCCCTCGATGTCCGAATCGACGATATCTTCAGGCTCCATGACGCAACCTCAAGCCCACCACGGCTCGGCCACCCCTCACCTCGAGCCCAGTCATGCTGCAGGAGTCATGGCCCGATCTGTTGCCTCTTCGTATAATCAAGCAGACAATAACTACTTTGGTGGCCCAAACTACACGATTGACAATGTGCCCTTATCCAATTCCTCTACTTCCGGCTATGCGAGTCTCCCTCCTGCACCAAATTACCTCCCAGTCCATACTAGTGGGTTTACCCAGTCACAAACCGGCGGCGAGGAAGTGACAGGGGATCCTGCCATGCCAGCCTCTGAGGATTGCGATTCTCCGTCACAGTTTCTATTTTAACCGTGAGTTCTGGGCGGCCGGTCAATGCGCCGCATGGAGATGATTCTATCGGTTGCATTTTGTCTTTTCTCCAAGTCATCTGGGCGGACCGACGGTAATTCACGATCTTCTATACTCGATGAGGTATATAGAGAACCAATCTTTATCACTAGCATTTCAAAAATGAAGTCAAAACGTGAAATTTCTCACTCATGCCAAATAATGTCTTCTCCGTATACTGCTATAGTACAATGCTGACGTTGGTGAAAGAAAACCTGGGCTGTATTCACGGGCCCCTGTCCCGCCTCCAGGGACAGCGAAAAGAAAGAAAAATAAATATAAATAGATACCCTGCCCATCCCGCTCTAAGTAAGACTCGACAAAAGAGCACGCCCACCAGAATGCCAGTATTAGACGAGCCCCAGCATCCCTTTGGATACAAAGGGGAACAAAATGACAGCTCCAATGGCGGTTTGACAAATGTGAACAACGACGAGAATGTACGAACGCTGGTGCGACAGAAAAGCAAGAAACATTACAAAAAAACAAAAAGAGATTGGAGTCTTCGAATCACTGGGCATGATTACCACGGCCGTCCATAAATTCTTCCTCTTCCTCATCTCCATTAACTCCAGACGCCGTCGGTAGGGCTGATTGCAACGCTGACCTGGACCCAGAAGCAAGAAACGACCGAGGCACAGCATAACCCGGATCCATGGCATTGGAGATACCCAAGTACTTGCTTGAGCTGCTCCCAGACGTCGTTGACATTAACGCGCTCGGGATATTGCCGAGGTCTGCAAAGTCGAGGTCTTGATGATAAAGCTCGGCAGTCTGCTCAAACACAGAGACTGGAGATGAGAATGGTACAGGCCACCTCCGCCTTTCTCTCAGTGAGAGGGATTCGAAGATAGAGCCCCCATGCATGGGCTTGAGCTCAGGTATGTTCTTAGTCGCTGCACCATGTCTTTCCATCAATTCCTGGTTTTCATCATCATTCAATCCATCCCACGATGCCCTCCCCCGAACAACTTGCTTGCCTTTCCCAACCCCCTTCATGTCAGCTTTGACGTCGACATTGTCGTCGATGGTGATACAATCGTGCCATCCCGGAACACCCCCATAACGCTTCCAAGGTTCATGCCCTTCCTATCGCGCAAAGACCTTAACTACGCCGTCGCCTCCTCCACTGACGACCCATTTGCCGTCCGAGCTCCAGACGACGTCGCAGACACCTTCGCCGCGCATTATCCGGTGACTCGTGATCTCCTGCGTACATGAGCGCTTCTCGAGACTCCAGAAGCGTAACGACGCATCGTGGCCGGCGCTGACCAGTTCTTGACCGTTAGGGCTCAGCGAGAGGCTCGAGATGGAGGCTGGGTGTGCGAGCATATTATATGTACATTGGCCTAGAAATTGTTAGTAATCGCCATGAAAAAAAAGACCGGTTTAAAAGCTGAAGTGAAGTGACAAGACTAGACATACCGCTGTTGGCATCGAAGAATCGCACAAACTGATCTTCATGTCCCGAGATTATGACACCCTCAACGCCGGAACCTGCCATGGATCGGCCGCCGCCGGTTGGTCCGCCACTGCTGCCGCCTGCCCCACTGCCGCTGCCGCTTTCGTCCTCACCCGATTGTGGCTGGTCTAGGCCGACCGTTGTAGCCACTACTGCATTGACGCTTGTCTTGGGCGTCCCATCGTAGGTCTCGAGGCTGGCCATGCAACCCATCTCCTCACCTGTACGGGTATCGTACACAATGATTGCCGCGTCAGAATAGCTTACAACAAATGCTTCTCCGTTCCGGCCCAAGGTTGTGATGCAAGTCGGGCTGGCGCCAGGGCTGTCAGCCCTCGTGATGCTGTGAATAAGTGTGTGGTGGAAGGGGCTGTTGGTTGCAACTGATGGCTGCGGGGAAGACGGAAATGCCGAACCGCTGCTCATCGAGTTGCCACGGACACGGCCACTCCCACCACCAACTCGGCGGCCCGGCGGAGGCGGCTGAGGAGAGGTCATCTGCGGGGGCGCACTGACTGCCCACAGTCGTACTGTACCATCTGCGGCACCGGAAGCAAGCAGGATCCTATCTGGGCTGCCATATGGATTGGCATTGCCGAATATGGCACCCAGGGTGGCAGGCAGTACACAGAGTGCCCAGACCGCATCCGTATGGCCATCTAGGCTTGCCTTGGGGTCGACTCGGCCCCGTTCCCAAACCCGAATCATCGAATCTTGGCCACCTGAAAATATCCATCCATCACCCTGGGCCCGACCCCCAGTAGAGAAATTGGGTGAAGGAGCCCATGCTGCAAGTGACAGGACAGCTCCGTGGTGGCCACGGTGCGTAAAGTCTGCTTGGACATCGAGATCGGATGCTGCACTGTTACTCGTGTGAGGGAGACGCGGGATGTGGAACCGCTTGATCAGGCCATCATCGCCAGCGGTGCATATCTCGGGCTCGCCTGGACTACCACCACCCGAAAATATAACAGTCCTGACAGTGTTGAGATGTCCACGAAGTCCGAAACGTAGCTTAAAGCTTCCGCTCTCGGCCTTCTGAGCCAGTGCGTTGAGCGAAAGCTCCTGTTCCGAGCTTCTTCTCCTGCTCATGCTACTCTTCCTTCGGTGCGCATTATTGGGACCACGGTTAGGTGATTTCGGAATGCTGTCGGCGTTGGGGAACACATCGGTGTCCGGTCGGTTCGAGGCCGGCGGAATCTGCTGTTGGGGTTGTTGCGGCTGGGTCTGGGGCTCGGTGAACGAGGCTTCGCTGAAATCCCATCCTCCGTCACCCTCACCAAACCTCTTTTCGGCATTTTCGAGGGTAGACTCTGGCTGCCGAACAGATGGCTTGGGTTGCGAATTCAACTCTGCCAGGTTTTCCTCGGGCAGTCGGTTAGGAGGTATAGTGTTCGAGGGAGGCCAATCTTGGGCGGCGCCACCAAAAAGCGGCTGCATCTCGGCACTAGAGCGCACGACCGGGGCTGCCTGCATCTCGGTGCCCTTGGCGAAAACGCCTGTCTGGGCCGTGGGCTGCATTGGAGGGGGCACATGGTGGTTGAGGGCAGGAGAGGGCGCCGGCCGGGGATTTATTTCGCGAACGTGGTTTTGAGTCTGGCGAATGGGTTGGTGGGCATAGGACTGCTCAAGAACCTGCTGTCCCGCAGGAAGACCAAATGAGCCCGCTTCCGGAGGCAGTTCATCCAGCATCGGCGGCGGCGGGGATTCCCGAGGCGGGATGGGATTCGCGGGTGTGATCATTAGATATGTGAACTCGGACTGGCACTGGTCGAGGAATGTTTTCAGTTCGGACCGGTTAACATCGGTCTCGGTCGGGATATCGGGATTCTGGTTGCCTCCACGTCCCTGCGCAGCTGTTTCTGTCCGACGCCCATTTATGTTAGCTAGCCGTCCGTCGCATGCCTCTGAAAGGGCCTCTCACGGTAGGGAGGAAGGTTGGCGGCCTACTTTCGAGATGTTCCTTGAGCAGAGCCTCGCGCTTTTCTCTCTCAGAGGCCGGTGCCTGGGTATCGCTGGTTGCATCGTTTTCACCCTTGAGCTGGGCAGCCTGCTGCTTTACCTTCTGCTCCAGGATCGTTACGTATTTCTTGAGAGCCTTCTGGGTAGCATCTGATCTCCGCGCCGCACCCTCGAGGGCCGCTATCCTGCTCTTCATCTCCTGCTTCTCAATGTCCCAGGCATTGCGATCGCGTTCATGTCTGTGCCACTCCGTTTGGAGAAAGCGCATAACACCTGTGTTGGCGGATGCTATTTAGCCATCTATCCGTGGCAGGCATTTTACTTGGTCAAGGCTGCAGGAGCCGAAAAAAAAGAGAAACTCACCTTGCAACGTGTATTCCGTGGCATGAGGGCCATTAGCCTGGTTGGACTGCATCATGCCCGACATGTCACCGCCTCCTTGGCCTTGACTTGCTCCGTTGCCTGGGTTTGTACCCATCCACTGCAACGGTGAGCCCGGTGGAAGCAAGTATCAATAATACCTACTCCAGATAAGGGGTAGGTATTCGGGCGTTGACGGGTAACTTTCGGGGAGGTAGTTTGTAGTGACCAGCGCCCTTTGTTCCTCCTCTGCTCCAGCCAAGAGCGAAAGCTTGCAGCTATAATCGCATGTACCGTGTTGCGCCGAGGTGTCGTGTCGTGTCGCGTCTTTTGGATTGCGGGTAAAGCTGGTTGGGCAGCAGCCGAACGCACGAAATCTGATCGCTTCGATTGAAAGATTAGTCCAAGTCCCAAACCACCCCCGAAAAATATACGTCGGCGAAGCGTTGTGGATTGGAGGGCGTCGCAAGTGAATAGGGTAGGTAGATAGATAGATAGACAGGTAGCAGACAAGCACTTAGGCGGCGCCCTCATTCTCCTCAGTCGCTTGGTGTTATATTTAGAGCCAGCACAGACCTAGACAAGGAAAAAAAGGACTTCCGAGACCCGCCCAAACTCCAAACCAATGACAGCAGCACCAACTAGCGATTGGTGACGCTTCCTTTCAATACGAAACAATCACTAACGTAGCTATTGAGGCTCTTCTGGGAGGCCCGGTTTTGGCGATTTGGTGCAGCCTTATGTACTGTAGGTACGTCGAGGTTGCAGTCGTCGATCTGTCCTTCCGGAGTACCTGACCTGGTTTCGGTCAAAAAGGCAGGACGTATGGTATTATGTGGTAATTATGGAACAGATAAATACCTAGGTACCTAGGTAGGTAGGTAGGTAGGTAGGTAAACGGAGTTGGGAATCCCAGCTGGATTGCAAAGTCAAGGCGTCCGTTCCGCCCTGTTGGCTATGAAGCATCGGCCACTCCCGTCGCGTCAAGATCACAATGATTTTTCCCCTTCATCCACACCACCCCCAAGCAAAAAAAGGCTCTTTGCGTTTTCCTCCAGGGCCTTGCTAGGGGGCCGATGCCATGCTGGAACTTGCGCGCGCGCAGCGTACCACGATACAGTGTTTGATTGGTCCACCCTATCTAGATTTGACCCACCGTTGGCGAGTGATCGTGCTAGTGGTGCACCCTTGCCTCCAGAGACCAGGTAAGGTAATTAATTAATAGGTAATTACCTACAGTAGGTACAGTACGACATGTTTTACAAGATGATCGCGTCTTCTTTCAAAGTTTCAGGAGACAATCAGCCTTTCACGTGATTTTAGATGATTTGTTTCGATGAAAATGGGGTGTTTGTTCAACGCAGCTTGGATTGTAGATTGACGATGAATGAAGGCGCACGTCGTTATCTTTCGGAAAATACTCTAAATCATCCGGTGCTAGTTTCAATAAAACACCCTGGAAAGAGGTAATTCCATTCACATGTATCACTAGTTATAGTAGAGCTGGGCTAGTGCTAAACTAGTCTTTGAGTGCAACTTCGGACTGAAGAAATACTGCTTCTCCTCGCGCGAGGCGCTTGGCCTGCAAGCCTGGTTGGCTAGATGGTGGTTAATATCGTCCAGTCTTTCTGGTAAAGATGGGCTTCCCCAGAATCTGCGCCACCCCAATTGCGCCACACTTACCCCGTCCCAGCATGGCGGCTTGGGCGAAGACGTAGGTAGTGGTAGTCAATCTGGTGTGGGCGCCCGACCATGTGCGCTTCAATCCAATCGCAGCGGGTCCAGGGTCAGGGTGCGATTGTGAGCGTACAACTTCCACGTAACCTTCAAAAATCTAACCTTTTGCGCAGTCTCTCTTCTCCAACCCAACGCCACGGCTACCACACCATTTATTCTCGAGTCCACAACAGCCTTTCATTCATTTTTGGACTTTGCAACTCAGCCCTACTCGCCCACCCCTCAAACTACTCAGCTCTCAGAGCCCCAAAACCGTCAAGATGGCCGGCCTCAGTCCCCAAATGTCAGTGGCCACCTATCCGTCTATATAGCGACTCCTCATAATTGATTGCATCCTCGGTCGTCGCGTTGCGCGGTTGCTATGCGCCCTCGCTTCGAGTACCAACCCCGGGCTCCTCGGCCGATCACCACATTGATCTATGTTGGAAAATGCAAAAGCCCGATGCTGACTATCGTTATACCTGGTGGCGCACAGAACGAACATGGTGATCATCCTGGGTATGGTCCAGGTTGCGAAGAAGATACCTTTTGAGGACCCCAACGTTCTCAATATGGCCCGCGCCGGTTACATCCTCAGCAACGTCATCATCCTGGCTATTCACCTCTACATCATGTCGACCATTAACAAGAAGAAGGGTATGTTACGTTCAGGCTCTGTTCCTCTTGCTCCGCGCGATTCGGAGCCCTATTTTTGCGCCAGCTGGCGACACATTGCATCTTGGCGTTTAAGTATATTGCGCAGCCAAGTAGAACAACAGACTGCATACTGACATGGTGTAACAATAATCGCAGACTTGACCACGCTCAAGTACGTCGAGCCGGCGCCGATGGGTTCATCCGAGGAGCCCAAGCTCGTCACCACCACCATCCACGCATACGACATGGGCCAGCTCAAGACCGCTCTTCGCTCGCAGGCCATGGGTGTCGGCATGATGGCTTTCATGCACCTGTACATGAAGTACACCAACCCGCTCCTGATCCAGTCCATCATCCCGCTCAAGGGCGTCTTCGAGTCGAACCTTGCCAAGATCCACCTCTTTGGCCAGCCCGCCGCCGGTGACCTGAAGCGACCCTTCAAGGCCGCCGCTGGTCTGATGAGCGGCCTCCAGAGCGGCCCTGCCCAGAGCGACAAGAAAGCCGTCGAGGCGGCTGAGCGCGCCGGTCGCGGCGGCGCCAAGGAGGAGTAAATTTTGCTCTTCCTTTGGTTATATCTTATTTCCAAGGTGGCACGGCATCACACCATGGCCAGCGATGGTGGTGGTGGTGAGCCTTGGAGCACCAGCTAGGGGGAAACAAGGTGGATCAGGCGTTATTTGTGCGCGGATAGACTGCGAGGGTTTTTTTTTGTACAAAAAGTTCTTTTATTGTGTTTCTTTCACCATACGGGCACTTGGGATGGACAGCCAGGGATATGGCTCCGGACTGTACAGGAACTCCCTCTTAATGACTCCAGCATTTGCAAGCCTACCAGCTCGCTCCCATACGTTGATTTGCGCTAGTTTATCCTCATAGCTCAAGTTCCTCAACCTCCATGCCACAATCCATGCATGTCTTTACTGACATGCCCTCCTCGTTCTCCACAGCTCTACCCCAGTCGTGCACATGCTCGCCCCCGTCCCCGATTTTGTCACCAAACCGTCTTGCCTTTGTTCCTCCCGCATCTCTCAGGCCGGCCTTTGTGTTTTCGCGACGGTAGGCATCTGTCCGCGTTCTTCGCTTCAAGTCCGCCAGCTTCTCTTTGAACTTGCTTTCCTTTCTTCTGCGTTTGTCGCTTTCCCGCCGCTCGAACTCTGCGTCTAGCGCCTCTGCCGAACCCCACTTTTTGGGGCCCAGCGCATACTCTTCAACTTGACACCTGAGAAAGAGCATCATGTCGTGCCAATGTGATTTGTGTGGATTGGGCTTGTTGAGATGTGGAAGGAGTTCCTCATCCCTCAGCTCCGCTGTTGACCACCACCAGTCGGACAGGAGGAGCAGTCGGTCAGCGTCTCCATCGGCATCAGGGGCGAACATGTAAATACAGTGAGAGCAGGCATAGACTTACGATCCGTCAGCAGGTAATCCTGCTTGCATTCCGTCTTGGTCAACAGGCTGTATTTCTCTGGGTACTTCTCCTTGCAACCTCCGCAAACCCCGATCCCAAAGACCTCGTCCCACACAAAGTCGATCTCGAGGCTCCCGCAGTCGCGGCACTTTTTGCGCTCCTTCGTCCCCGTCAAGGTGCTCATCCCCGGCTCGTACGGCCCTGCTTTTTGCCGCTGCAGTCTCCGCAGCAGCTGCTTGCGCTCCCACTCTGCCGCCGTCATGTGCGCCGGCTTCTCGGGCTCGTCTGGCGCTGCTGCCCGCGATCCCGAGTTGAGCGCATAGTTGTGTGGGTCGTCCTCGACCGCAAGAAAGCCTCCCTTGGTGTCCGTCATGGCACTGAGGTTGTACCCGACGTACTTGGCAAACTTTTTCGCGGGCCGCAGGGGCGCCTCCTCGCCGGCCTTGGAGGACCCGGCAGTCGTCGTCTGCGCCGCACCGCGCGCATCGCGGTTGCTGGCCGGGACTGCCCTGCTGCTGCTGCGGGTGGTGGGGCCGGCACCATCAGCGGCGGCTAGGGAGCTAAAGGGCCTCTTGCGGCTGTTACCATTGTCGCGGGCGCCGACGACGTGGATGTTGTCGGTCGCCACGAAGCCCGAGTCGGACTTGTGGGGAAGGGTCGATGTGCCAGCGGCGCGGGCGGCGGCTTCGTGCTGGTCGCGGATCGCTTTGGCCCTCAGTCGGTTTTCTTCCTAGTGCAAGCAGTTGTTAGGGGGGTTTGACATGGTTGTTACACAGAGGATTGTCAGGAAAAGTGAACAGTGTCATGACTACATACAATGCGTCGGGTCACCTCGGGCGTTGGTGGAGTCGGCGGCCGGCGGGAGGTCGCTGTCGTCGCATCCCGTCGCGGAGGTGTTTTTGGCCGCTCCATGTGGTGCACTTTTTAGCTGTTTTTCTTCTTTTTTCGAACAAGAAACTCAGTTCAGTGACTACTTTCTCAGGACTGTTGATATTGATATAAAATAACACTGGAGCAGTGATCAAGGCCAGCGAAGTTATTTGACGGAATAGGCAAATGCGGGTTCGGAGTTACGACAAGTAGCAAAGCCGACAATGATGACGCCACCCGTTCATTGACTCTTAATCAAACCCTAACCCCCTTGACTAACCTGGAAGTATTCTCGCTCGACACCGGCAACCTCATTTCTTGCTTCTATTTGCATTGAAATATATTTGGGGGTTTTTCCTGCGAAGTAGTGGATTTTCGTGATAAACCAATCCAGTTTTAGCATCATAGGAACGTGTTTATGCCTGATTATAGCACAGTGTCGTATAGTCTTGTCAACCCGTGTTTCACCTCTTGTGAAAACCATTACCATCAACTCGTTGTTATCAAAATTTATACCCTTCATATTTGACGTTGTAGAAGGCTATGGAAAACGTGTTTTTTTATCGTTAAATCTTACTATTTGGCTTTGAACATGTGGATTGCGTTTTACCATAGTAAACATCAAGCTGTGACTGATCTCCCCAGGCACCCACCGCTATCTATTATGATAACAAGTTTGCTTTCTTAAAGTCAAGTCAAGTTCAAAGTCAGGCGTACTGCCCTCTATCCACTTCCTAAATCAAATCACCATCATATCATGAAACTACCTGTCCATCTGCTTCTTCACCTCTCTACACATGACACAGTGACGCAACCCTGTCCTCAGTCAGCTAGGGATCATTAACCTCATCATTCCCAACAAGAATCCTATGACTTTGGAACATCCGTCCCATGATCATAGCAGATAGCCTTCACCGCAGAAACTCAAACAGTGCTACCAACAGCATCATGCAGCGCTTCTTCTTCCCTGGAAGGAAACCCCAGTCTCGCCGAAGGTCCTCATCGCAAGGCCAGACCGCCAGCAGCAACACACCAAATGTGTCTTCAAGCACGGGACATCACCATCGGGGCGGCCAACAACACTCTGGTCGCAGCGGCAGCAGCAGCAGTAGCCGCCGGCACTCGTTGAGCTCCAGCCTTCCTATGTCCCGTTCAACGACCTTCCCGAAGCGGTCGACCTTAGCAACCCTTTCCTGATGCAGCACCAGGAGGTCGAGTCGCCTGTGGGACCATTGCCACCGTCTGGCAGCGGACCTGGCCCAACACCGCTCGACACCAGCATTCAGATGACCATCATCGACGACACAGTTACCGAAGGCCGTCCCCTCTTCTACGTTATGACGTGCTCGCTGGACGTCGTCATCTGGGCCGTATTCTTTGCTCCGTATGCCCCAATAACAAGACAATCAAGTTCAGCACTATTGGAATCCCTTCCATGAACCTTTGTTCAACGAAGGCTCTTGACAACTTTGTGCGTCATGGATATTCTGTGACGGTTGAGATTGGCTGGAAAACCCCATCTCCGTATCGATATTTCTGAAGAAAGGACTCCTTGGTAGCCCTTCTGCTCACACTCTGTACGGAAAATACTGGGAGACCAAAGAGGGGAAGTACCAAGATGATTCAGGATCTGGTCCATAATTTATTGTGTACTAACCTAGAACCCGAATCCTGTCTCTTGCACTATATAAGGAATCAGTTTTGTTTACCAGCTGGAGCACTTAGCCCAGGCCCTCACGCCAACCTCTTTTTCTTTAAAAACAATTGGTAACACAAAAACAGTTTTGCCTCCCTCGGTTTGAGTTGCGGATGTCTCCTGACAACTTATTTCTGCCAAAGTTCCCAACTTGACTTTGATTCAACCATGGACTACAGCGACGAAGTGGCTCAAAAGTCAGAATCGGTCTCCGAGGAAGAATTGGACTCTTCATCTAGTGTCGAGACTAGCTCGGAGTCTGACTGAGACTCAGGTTCGGCTTCCGTCGAAGGCTCAGGATCTGTTTGTTTCTCAGGTGCAGGATCCGACTCTTGTCTACTGGCGGCCTGGCCAACTTGCTCCGTGTCGAAGTCATGCATCCCCATCTCGTAGGCAAATGCCAAGGCAAGTCGAGCATGCTCAAGGACGCTTTCCATGTCCACTGTGGTCATGGTGTCAAGTGCCTTATGAATGGATGGGTTGGCCCCTTCAAGTGAGCTCTTGGAAACAAAGGCAGCAGGATAGCCAGCCAGGGCAGCCGAAGCATGGTCTGAGCATGCAAATCCACAACGGACTGATGATGCGGTTGCACTGGTGTACTGCCAAGTAGTCAGCCCCTATCGCCAACTCGCCTTTTATAAAATGGAGCAAAGAATTAGTCATAAGGCAGTGGCTGTAGATAGAACTTACATTGGAGATGAGCATCTTGACATATTCAGACAGAAAAGGATCGGTGACGATGTAGTCCTCGCCGACACCAATGATAGAAGACGTGTCTGTTGAATAAAGACGCTTGTCAGCATGCGGCTCAAAGCAAGTGACATCCGAAAGAGGACAGAAATGGGACTAGGTTCTCCTTGGCATACCTTTGTCACTCTTCTTTTGATTAAACCCGATCATGTCAAAGTTGAGCATTGCCTTGACGTCCTCGTGGACGTCAAAATAATCCCTGAAAATGTCAAGACTTCCAAGCAACCCAGCCTCCTCCCCGGCGTACCAATGAAACTCGATAGTGTTGGGTGCATCTCCAGTTGTGATGACATTGTTGGTGAGCAGTGCTCGAAGAGCCTCGAGAAGGACAGCAGTTCCAGAAGCATTGTCGTCTTGGTAAAAAAGACTGGTCAGCAGCTGGGCTTCGAAGGTTCCGAAAGACATCTTCGCCAAAGAGACTGCATGTGTGGAAATGTTTACTAACCGGCTCCAGGGGCTCTGCCACCCCTCCTGTCGGTCATGTTGATCGAGTCTTGGTGAGCACCCAGGATGATTTTCCGGTCCGTCATGCCTGGAATGATGACAATAATGCTCTTCTGCAGAAACTTGTGGGGAACAGGCTTGACCGTGATGTTGTCAGCACCGCTCGCCTGGACAATGCGGTCAACCTGAGTAAGTAGCCACTCTGAGGACCTTTGGCCATGCTCAGAGTTGTAGTATCGGTTGTAGAATGAAGAAAGGACATCGATATTGGTCTGCATGACACCCTTGCTGAGATAACGAGCCATCTTCTCGACGATCCGAATATGCGAGACCTTTGTAGCAAACGGCGTGACTTTTCGCTCTTCTTGTGCTGGTGAAGACATGCTATCAAGACTTTGGACGTTGGTGATATCCATGTAAGATTTTCCGGTCTTCCAGGCAGTGTCAGAAGTCGGCGGCTTGGCTTGAAAGCTCTGGACACATACGAATGCTCAAAACTCTGTAGAAAAGGGGCTCACTTCTTTGTAATGCCACATCTCGTCCTCCGTCACGAGTCTCTTGTGATCACGATCGATTCTGATGGTGAAAAGATCTTCATACTGTGGCTTGGCTGACACTTCTGGCACTTCAGGCTGAGTGGTAGCTGGAACTGCTGATTCTGTAGCAGTTGTCACCAGTTCCGTCGAGGCCACATTGGTGACTATCACCGGACCAGGGCCAGGGATGGGAAACGCATCTTCGGGAAGATTAGAGATGGCAGGGGTAGCAGATGTCTCGATAGCAGTGACCTGCACACTTTCGGCTACTTCGGCGGTGCCCGTCGGGTTCTGGGCGAAAGAGGCCACAGCAAAGGCCAGGCCAAATGGGTAAATCTTCATGGTGGGTAGCAATTTGAAAAAAAATGATAGGACTGCTTTAGAGCTGTTATAGAGCTGATTCTAAAGAAACGGTCTGAGCAAGATGTTCCAGAAAAGGACTTGGTAATTTGCAAGTTGGCCAAAGACTGTATGGGAGTAGAAGAAGGAAACAGAGCAGAATCAAACCGGGAGCGGAATAAAAAAACATATTATTCTCCTACAAAAAAGGGCAGTCACGCGTCAAGGTCAAACGGGGATGCCACCGCCAAACAAGGAAGGAAGGCATTGATGATAGGGTCCTTTGTGAGGAAAGAGGGAGTCATTTCTCTTTCCTCTTCCACCTTGGGACAGTCGACGAACAAACAGTGAAATACATTTCCTTGCAGGACGCGACCCATGGGAGAGCATCTCTGGTGCTCATCTCACACAAAAGATAAGGTACCTAATGTAATACGGTCATCGAAGACGAGTTATGAGCCAGGGACAAAAGGTGGGATTTGTAGGTTGGATTTTAAGGAGTCAAAACCTAGACAGGTAGGTGAAATCTGCTCAATTGAATATAGAGACCCCTGTTTAGACTCTCACCATATCAAAAACCTCCCACAAAAATGCAAATTTGATGGAAGCTCTCAGGTTTCTGTTCAACCCACTACTAGCGTTCCTCGCCAACACCGGACTCATGTGCCCTCTCACCACCAAATCCCTCAAACAGTCCCGGCACCAAATTCCCTCAGAGCACCAACCACGTCGTTGAAGTTGGCAATCTTGGCAGCAGCCAAGTCGAAGCTGATATGGTCCCTGCTTGAATGATAACGGATGGAGCTGGTGTTGCTTGACGGTTGTGCGGGTGCTGCATGCGCCATGGCCCACGCAATTGCCGCCGTGGTGCACGCAGGATCCAGTGCACCACCCTGCCAGGAACTGCAGCCGCTACAGATGGCATCTAGACGCCAGTGTGTGGCGTTCGTAGTTGACATTGGGAGTTTCTCATACGATGCGGCGGGGTATGGGGAAGGGGGAGACATGGATCTACGTGCGATATGGTTGTTCCCGATGTTAGCACCCTCAGTCAAGCTGTCAACACCAACAAAAAGCCCCGTGTCATTACTTACGAAGCCCAGCGGCTGCTGACCGTGACGCTGCTACCACCATCCGAGTAGGCGATGGTGAGGGGGTTGTTGACCATCCGACCCGCCCAGGCAATGCCAGCCCAGCCAACAGTCTTGGGTGCTACGATCTGAAGAAGCATGTCGAAGTTCGTGCCTTGGGCTGCCGTGTCCGGGATGGCGACGCGGAACGCAATCTTTTGGGGACTGACAAACTCGGAGTAGCACACTTGACCGTCGCAGAACTTTGCCGCCGCGGCTGGGGCTGTGAGTAGAACCAGTGCCGCCATGACAGTTCTGATGAAAGACATTTTGACAGGAGCTAGAATATGAGCTTATAAATCTACAGCGATAACTTGATTTTGAGTATTCTTTGGGCTACGGAAAGGTATCACTCGGGGTTCAAGGCGTCGAGAAATAAATACGCGTGCCCTTATCAATACTCGTCATGTATTGGAGCCTCTTTTACAGCTCCTTCCTCCTCCCAAACCTTCGTATTAATGTAACTCGCCTGCCTTTGAGTACTTTAAACCGACATCCTCCGGGTACCGCTTGCCGCCAAATTCGTGTGACCCGAATATGCCCATGCCCTTGCACAGCCACCATACACTAGAATTGACTACCTTACCTACCTGCAAAGCCGGCCCAATCTGTAGTTGCTAGGAAGCCAATGTGCAGTAGTTAGTGATCATTTAGATCCTCACATGAAAAAAGTTATTATCAGGCTGATGCTTACGATGTAAAAAAAAGAGACATGTTACGCGTAGGCAGAGACACCAACAAAGCCGCCGCCTCCCTTACCACCAGCTTCACCAACGCCTAGCTCCCGCTCCTTGACGCGCAGTTCCCGCAGGAACTGCGTCGCAGCTACGAGGCGGAAGCTTTGCAGCTCGCTGTTTTCGCCATCCTTCCTGCCATTTCTGCCAGCTGCTCGTCGACTCGGACTTTTGGATATCCCAAGACGCGAGGCAACCAACGGGACATCTTGCTCCGAAGCTACACATACACAGGCAAGACAAAGGTCCAGCGCTGCGGATGGGCCCAGCTCGGCCATGTACCCAGTCAAAGGAACGCAGTCGGGCCCTTCGTTACCCATGCGCATCTGGCGGGCAAAATGGTTGGCTGTACGTTCAAACTCGTCGCGCAACTTGTGAGATGCGTCTCGTTGTCGATGTGTCTGTACACCGGTCTTGTTGAGAATAGCCCCGATGAAAACCTCGCGCTCGGATATCGGATTGACTGGGTGGTCTGAGTATTTTGACATATGACCCCTGACATGGTCGTCATAGGCACTCTTGAGCCGCCTTGCCGAGTCGATACGGACAGGCCAGGAAACAGCGCCAACCGTCGCCGCAGATTTGATTGCCCAATCTATGAAGGTTTCCCAGAACGAAGGCTTGTTGTGGTCAACGGCCACCCGGATGTTCTCGTTCCAGATCTTCTCCTCATCGATCTCACGATAGAGCTGTCCCAACACTTTCTCCGATCGATAGTACCCATAGCGGGGGCCATCGCCCTCTTCTTCTTCTTCTTCGGCTTCTTCAGAAATAGTGTACTCCTCAAGAGTGATTTTGCCTTTATCATGGTAATTGGTGATCGGTCCAGGGGATAGACTATACCATCATTAGCACCATATATACACGCAGGAGAGAGCCCGCATAAGCGTGCTGGAATTCTGGCATTACTCACAAATCTGGGCGAAACTTGTTTGCTCGCGGCAGCGCTTTGAGCTCGGCTGGTATGCCACTCTTGGAGAAGTCGACTGCAGTGGAGTGCAGTCCAGCCAGTGTCCGGCACTCCTGGGAAAGAGTTCCGTCGTCCAACTGATCTGCCAGAATGACGTGGCGCGTTGCAATGACGCCGAGATGGTCCGTTTTCATAAAGTCGATGAAGAACTGAGCCATATCGGCAGATACCACCCTCCTGCCGATGTCCTGAGCCTCAACCCGAGGATAATCCGCTGGATCAAATGTTTCCTTTGGCATTGCGTCCCCATCCCAGATAACATTGTATATGTCGCCGTCCAGGTCGCCACCACTCAACTGACTTGGTAGATCTCTCTGTCCATGCTGACTGAATATAATGCAGTTAATGTGATGCGACAGTGGGTGGCTCGGAGGTGGGACCACCTGTTTGGCAATCTGGATGTCTCCGGGATGAAGCGCAGGAGATCGAGTGACAATGACAATCTGGCCATCTTGAGGTGGCGTCGGCTGATCTTCTCCGGTTTGGGAGAAGCCGAAGGAAATGACCACTTCGCCTTCTCGCAGGTAGCCAGTCTCGTCGATTATTCCGAACAGTGTCTTCCCATATTTGACGGGGATGCGTGCTTTATGCTTTAGCAGACGCAGCTCGCGAAGTACAACTGCCTCAACTACGCTTCGCATGAAGTCATCGGTCCGATAGTCCATACCGTGCTTGTCGGCAAAATTGATAAACTTTCCAAGCTTGATCGCTTGGCCAACGTTCTGAGCATCAAGGAAGTGCCAGGTGTTGTATGCACTTGCCGTGATGGAGCGAAGCTCCTGGAGGCGGTAACTTTGCAGCCTCATAAACCAGGACCGGTCGGTCCCCATATCCTCAAGGATCTTGATCATTTGGCGGTTCAGCACCAGGGGGATGGGCTTAGATCCCGAGTCACAGATCTCGAGCTGGTGCACGTCGTCGCTTTCGAACTTGGTCATGCTATCTCGGAAGCAGACTTTTGTGCCTTTCAGAGTCATGTCAAGAGCCAGCATGCCTTTGGCGCCACCCCATCTAACCTGGAAGCAGGTTGGTGCATTCTTTTTCATCGGGATGTTTTCCCAAATGATGTGCATCATGCTCTCTGAAATCTTGCCCACTCCATCACTGAAAACACGCGACCCGTCGCGATTTGTGATATCTGGAAAGTGTGTCACGACCTCCACATCATGATCCCGCAGGTCGACGACTGATGGGGTCTCGGAGAAAGCTTGTCCTATTCTAGCAGCACATTTGGCAGGACATTGAATAGATGAGAACTCGCCCAAGCTCTTGATGATAGAGGCATGAGTGTGTTGACTGCCTTGGTCAAAGAATGGCGCACTGAACCATGCAGAATGCGTTCGCAGCGACGAGTGGGAGAACCCAAGGAAGTTGTAAACGCGTCCAGCAATCTGAATGCCACGGTTGAGTACATCAAGGAACCTCGAATAGACCCGATCGTACGAGATCTTAGGGCTAAAGCGTATGTCCTGTGTATTCTCGTCGCAAAACTGGACACGAACAAAACAATCCTGATGCTTCGGATACTTTCGCAGGACGCGATTCTTGTTCTCAATCTCGGGCCCATGCAAGGTGATTCTT
The DNA here is from genome assembly GCF_000002495.2 of Pyricularia oryzae 70-15. Lineage (NCBI taxonomy): Eukaryota > Fungi > Ascomycota > Sordariomycetes > Magnaporthales > Pyriculariaceae > Pyricularia > Pyricularia oryzae. Next base: position 2,940,691 of record NC_017849.1, on the reverse strand, counting down.
GTAGGTGTGACAACCACTCGGTAGATGTGAGTGAGATTGCTATTCTGTCGAAGCTGGCCTGTTCTTAGGTCGAAGCCTCCCTGAAACTCTTCATTCTTCTCGTAAATCCATTTCATCAGGGAAGAGACCTCAAAGTATTCCGGATCTTCATACGGGCTAGGCCAGGGAATGCATTCCGCGTCCATGAGACTTTTGACGGCTTCTGGAGCAATAAAGGTGCGCCCAGATAGCCTGTCTTCATAGAAGCGTCGAAAAAGTTGATGGAGAATCTCGAGAACGGTAGCAGGGTGCAGGTAGCCGTTGTAAAACAGGGCCTGGAGCACAAATAGATGGCTGTGTGGCAAGCTTTTGCCACTGTTGATAGAAGCAGACGTTGCTGCTTTGAGCTCTTGCCTCAACTGCAAAGCTTTGTCCTTGAAGGAGCCAAGAGTTGGGTGTGGTGTATTCCAGATGGCAAGTTTGTAACGAGTGATATTGGTGAAGCTTTTGCGCTCGAGCATCTTTATATCGCGGCTGATGCTGTGTGAGGAAATGTTGAAATGGTAGGTAAGGCACGTTCCAACAATTTCGGCATGCTGCTCATCGAGGGCTTGCATGCGATTTTGCTGATTTTCCTTGATCTTCCCCGAGCCAATAGCTATGCGAGCCATCAAATCGTCCAGGGTACACTCCTCTGTAAGAAACCACGGTACAGAGTCGAGCGTAAGGGTCAGGGTTCCCTGCCTGTCGTCATGCGTATACCAGACGATCTCATGGATCGTGGATAAGGGAATGCGCATTCTGATCGTGCCATCGCTTCTCCTGACGTGCAGATTCAGTTTGGTGAAGCTGGCTTTGCACATCCATGGCCACTCTCTCTCCGGAAAGTAGGCGAGCTGCTGGCTGACAAAGGCATAATGACCACAAGCCACGCCCATCACATCAAAATCAACACCATGCTGGTGTTTGTCTTGATCTCTATGACCGGTCAAGGCTTTACTCTCTTTCTCTTGATGTCTCCTGTGGGACTCATCCATGCCACGAAGAGTGATAGGATTCACGGCACGAATGCTTTTCCTACACCAGATAGGCTTACCGAGCAGGCGCAGACGGGCAGTGGATCTCGGGGCGCGATCGCGACCAAACGGCGATGGTTGTGCCTGTCCTTGTGGTAGACTGGATATTTTGTTTGTGCTTGATTCGGGAACTTCGCCATAATGTCTAAGGAACAGGCGGGCTTGCTCAGGATGGCGAAATGTCAGGTTGGCAAACTTGCTTCTGGCGGCCTTCTCGCACCCGAAATCATGCTTGCCAATGCCAAGTTTCAAAATGAGAGGCGTTAGCTGTTGTTCGAGGCTCCGGGCTGTCAGCTGCTCAGTGGGCAGACCGCTGAGGAAGACCTCCATTTTTCATCGTTAGACTCTGGTAGTGAGGCAAATTCCTGGAGCGAGTGATGTGGGAATCAAAAATAGAGTGTGGGAGAATGGGAGATGAAGAGAATGGCAGGTGGGAAGAGAGAAAGTTATCTTCGTCCAGACGACAAGATGTTTGCACCACCCACAACGGCAAGGCTGCAAGTTGATGGATGGTTGCGAGGAATGCCGATCAGCATGTGTTCATTGGTGAGTGGCAGCATGCAGGTAGCCGTTGAGAATTGAGTGGCTGAGAGCAGAGAAGATGGAAAGTGACGTGAAAGTGAAATTAGGCAATGCAGAGAAGATGTTCCGAATTCAGGTCTAAATATCTCAGTAAGATGTAGGTACCTGGAAAGACCTGGGGACTTGGGCTTTTTTGCTGCTGTCTATAGCAGCCCGAGCGAAGCTTGGTCAATAAAGAGCCCAATCATATGAGGTGAGGTGAGGTACAGAACAAAAGAGAACCTACTAAGGTACTTCTAGGCAGACAGCTTACTTAGCATGACCTTAGTCGACAAGGTTACAAAGTGCTTATCCAGGTACAACTGGACCCTGAGATACACCGAGAAATGTGGGGAAAACGGGTGTCTACTCAACTTCCATCCCAAAATTAATCCACTGTTTCAATCCGAGCATGGTGAAAAGGTCGGGTAGATACCTAGGTGCAATTTACCTCAAGAACACAATATGTAGAGGTCGGTTAAGATAGACATTGGAACTCAATAATACGCGTCCCTGGGCTGTTGGAGAAGCTTGGCTTGCGGAGATTACGCACTACATAGAACAATGTGCTCCTGCGCTGCATGCATATTAACGTACACCATCAGCCAATGATATAGTTACCTACCTACCTATATACATACGGAGTAAATACATGGCCTTCTGATAGGCAGCTTGTCAGGCGGTCTACAAGGCAGATAGCCTCATTTTAGTCGGTAGGATCTGGAACGAACTCCATTATCAACGGCTGGTGCGCGTTCGTGATAGGGTTAGGGGTAATACCTAAGTGTGGGGATTCAATCTACTCCGGGCAAACACTTTTCCCCAGAAAGTGCGGGCTTGTGGGGATCTGAACCTCGCATTACGTAGCAGGTGGCTTGGCCAGCTTCCCTCCATGGTAGATTGCCGATAATTGTTTGCGCCCTCACTGCTGACTACGTGATTCGAACACTTTCTCGGCCAACTGCCCCGCTACTTGTGAACATCGCCGGATAAAAGTCGAGCCCACCACGTCACCTCACAATGGTATCCCCATGCCAGAGCTGTTGCTGCTCCAAAGTGAGAGTAACATCGACCGGCTGGCCTTGAGCCTTGATATCTTGTACATGCTAGTCTAGTAGTATATATCCCCTCCATCAGACAGACTTCTCAAAATATTTACCGCCAGCTATAAATCACGGGCCCCACAGACACGAAGCTCGCTCCGTTCCGCCCGCCATGGCCACCCCGGGGATGCTGTATGTGACTATGCAGCCAAAGCCTGGCTTGTCACTCGACCAATTCCACGAGTGGTACAACAACGAGCATGGCCCGACGCGTCTTCGCCTGCCCGAGATTTTCCCCAACGGCCTACGATACCAAGCCATCGACTCAGCCGAACCAGCCTTCTTGGCCATCTACGATGTAACTTCCATGTCGCACTTGACTACCCAGACCTATACAACCCTTAGAGAAAACAGATCCACGCGGGAAGCCGAGACGATCGGCCAGGTTGACGTGTGCCGGTCATTTCTGGACCTCGTCTTGTCACGGCAGTCTCCCGATTTTGTACCTCCCGAGAACCTGACTGACGAGGAGGCTGTTGGGACAGTGCTTGTGTCGGTGTCTATCACACTGACAGATGCTGACGGTGCTGAGAAAGAACTTGTCAAGTGGTGCGAGGAGGAGCACATCGAGATGATCTCCAAGATCCCAGGTTGGCTGAGAACACGCCTCTACCGCACTTCTACCCTTGAAGGTGGCGGCAAGGTCAAACTCGTGTCACTAAACGAATTCAGCAAGAACAATGGGCTTGGAGGTCCTGAGCAACAAGCCTCGACGGAAACCCCTTGGGCCCAGGAAGTTTTCTCCAAGTCTGTCGCTGACATGGAAAGACGAATTTACTCCTTGTTCTACATTTTCGGTCCGGCGCCTCGAGATCTCCATCACCTCTCCCACCTCGCTGAGACTAAATCCTTCAGCACAGTGGACGCCAAGACCAAGACCATTGCTGGATCATCGGCGTCAATCGACTCGTTCGTCACGACTGCCGACGGTCTTGTCCTACCTTATCGCCTTGAGGGCAACCCGTCGCCCTCGGCACCGACGGTTGCTTTGTCAAACTCGCTTCTGACATCGATGCACATGTGGGACGCCTTCGTCGCCATCCTCAAGGCGGAGAGGCCGGACCTTCGCATCTTGAGATACGACACGCGCGGTCGGCATGCTGGTACCCCTGCTACGCCTGCAACTCTGACCATGCTTGCGGATGACATCAACACATTGCTGACAGCGTTGCGTATTCCGAAGCTGCATGCCCTCATCGGCGTGTCCATGGGAGGCGCGACTACTTTACAGTTCGTACTTATGCACGGCAGTCGAGTTTCCCGCTTTGTGGCCTGCGACTGCAACGCCATCTCGAGCGCAGCCAACACGGCAGCCTGGAAAGAGCGCATTTCCACAGCCGAGTCAACCTCCGAAGACGGATCTTCTGGTATCCGCAAACTGGCTGGCGTCACAGTAGAACGCTGGTTCCACCCGTCCACCATGTCCGACAAGAAGGATCTCGCTCTGGGCATGACAGACATGGTGGCGGCCAACGACGTTGAAGGGTTCAAGTACAGCTGCCAGGCGCTGTGGGACTATGACCTGAAGGGAAATCTTGGGGCATGTCAGGTGCCTGGAATCCTCGTCGTAGGCGACGGCGATGGCAAGGGCGCGTTGGTCAAAGCAATGGATGGATTCAAGGGCCTTGTTGGAAAGGAAGGTGTAGAGCTCAGGGTTGTCCCCAATACAGGGCACCTGCCCATGTTTGAAGACGCGGCGGCATTCTGGGCTAGTATCAAGAGCTTTGTCTGAGAAACGTGTCTGGCCCGCTGGCAAGCCCGCTTGCTACGGGGGAAAGGGGGGGGGGGGGATTTCGGCAGTCAGGTGTTTCGTAGATTTGGCCCTCGGACGAATATACGAATACCAGACCGTTCGGTTGTTATTTTCAATTCAGACATTGGTCCCTCAACAAAACGACAGGGAAAAAAGATTTGCCATGGGCGTGAAATCGGGCTGCAGGTCAAGTGATCGGGGTTTTATTTCGAGCTAAAAGTACGGTGAAGCTATTTGGGCGCGGGTATTGACCGAACCACAGCATAACTTAATTCTGAGTGGCCCGATGATGGCTCTTAGTTTTTAGGTAGGTAGGTAGGGTCCAGCTAGGCATGGCATGGATTTGCGTCATGAACAATTTTACGATTGAGCTGATTAGTGCAAAGAGGCGCTGAACGGCAGCCATACCTACCTCGGTACCCCAGATTTGGATCCAGCCAAGGGCGTCCGAGGTTGCGCCACAAACTGCGGCTAGATTTTACAGCTCAAGCCCCTACTCTATGTACCTCGATCGTGTAAAACTTCTCGCGGGCTGCCCGCGATCATGTGTTGGTTTTGTACTAGCATGTTCCGTGAGTCTGGAACGTGGCTTTCGGAGGCGAGGAGTCGCCAACGGGTCCTCAACCAAAGCCGAGACCCAACCGTGACCAGATTTCCTTCTTACCGCGAAGTGCTTACTATGTACAAAGTACTTCGTACGTACTACTTTTTGTCAGGGACAATGTCTTGGCGGTTGTCGGGGACACCCACTTTCACGATGCATCCCCAACCTGGGCTAGCTCCTTTTTTGGAATTCGTCTACTGCGAATTAATGAATGACAAGCAATAGGGGTCGGTTGGCGCAGCAAGTGGGCTTTGTGGGCTCACCATTTGTTGCGGTGGAGTTTTTTTTCTTGTTCTTTTTTCTTCTTGAAATTCTTTCCTCTTCTGGGCCCCATCGCGCCCGACCTGATTGATCATCACTAACGAGAATTTGCCAAGGACCTTCCTGTACCCATTTCGCGCTTGTGTTGGATTCCAAGCCTTTTCTCTTTTCTGTATCTGTGTGTGCGTGTGTGTTGGTGCACTAATTAATTACCTGCCCTATTAGTATACATGTACGTTATCACTGCACTAGTAGTACACTTGGCGCCGGCTCTGAGCGGACTCAAGCTCCTACTTTGGGCATGGCAAAGCTTGTGTCTGAAAATCAGCCTCCCTCGCCCGAGTCTTGGCCCTCGGCATGGCAAAGTGGGCCGGGTGGATGAGGCTCGGCCGTACTCTCGGTATGTTACTGCAGGGGTATTTCTCAAATATCAGATCTTTCAACGACAGGTCCATGGATGCCGGCAAGGCCGGACAATGGGGAGAGGGCGGCTGCAGGACCTTTGTCCCGCTTGACGACGTTACAACCTCAAATGTACTTACTTGCAATTGAGGTCAACGAATAGGCGGAACGAACGAAGAACAAAAAGACCCGTGTGACTCGGCCCGTTTTGACACGCCACTCCACCGGGATCTGTTTAGCTTTGTTTCTGCCGGCGACTTACGGAGAGTTGTTGCGATGGGCCATTCGGAGACCCGGGTTTTAATGTTGTTGTTTTCTTTCTCATCTTTTTCTTTTCTTTGTCCCTCTTTTGTTTGGCTTCTTTGCTTTTTTTTCACCACATTCCGAGACCCTTGTACATATCATTATATTGGCAATTTATCCTACCCTTGAATTCTTTTAATTCTTTTACGAAGTACTCTCTCAACAGCCAGGAGTAAGACAACTTTTGGCCCCGACCCAATCACGGAGACTGGGCCGCCCCCATCACGGGAAGATGTCGGCCCATACAATGTCACCGCACAGGCGACCCACTCCTATTGCCTATAGTACGGCAGGGTGGTAGTACGTACTACTGCTACTATGGGTAAGGAATGTATGCACGTATTAGGTAGGAGTTGGCGGGTTTCATTTGTCGTCAACGCGTGACATCATAAAACTCTGAACTTGCACTACTACTGTTAACCTAAAAGCTCAACCCAGTGACAAAAGACACCTGATTAGGAGACAAGGGAAGGATTCGTTTCCAATTCCTTTCGCCACAAAAGGACGAGACACAAAAATCCGGGGAAGACTTGCTCCGTTAGCATCATGCCACAAGGCGAAAGCAGCCTGTCCGTCTAGGTTTAGGACTAGAACGCATTACCACGATGCAGGGCAAATGGAAAACTGTGTCGATCACGATGTTAGCAAGTGGGGTAAGCACTCTAGGTGCATGAGCTCGAGGTCCAGCCGCAGCAAACGGCTGGCAGTGGATTGGTACATGTCTAACTACCAAGCTCTGGTCCCTCCCCGGCTTTACCATCGCAGCATTGTTTTTCTCTCAAGCTTTAAGTGGATCGATTGAATGGGTTGGGACGGCGTACTACTATAGTCGGTAAGGCTTAACTGGCCGGGCAGAGGAAGGAAAAATATTCTTCACCAACCAGTGTAGCACGTAAATAGCAAGTAGTGCGTAGATGGTTTTATTCTGGTGCACATATTCTCAGGGGTTTTCTTTTGTTTGGGGGGCGGGGGGGATAATACTACTGTGATACCAACATTCTCCCTGCGACGGAGCGTCCGAGGTCACGAGGACGACAAAATGCCATCTCATTTCAGGTTTGTGATGGAAACAAGAAATTTTTGCTTGACTATTACCTATTTACAAACATCCAATCAAATCAAGGTGATCGTACGTGGTCGAAAAAGGATGAACGAGTCGTGAGCCCCACTCCAACAACCCCTTCAAGCCAATGCAGTCTATGCATCACTAAAAGTCGTGAGGAGCAATCGGCCCTACTAACCTGGAGACTCCAGCTCTTCTCCGTGGAGTGTTTTGCACTTGACCACGAGGCTCCCCCAGAACTTCGCGTAAAGGGGAAAATACAATGGGGAGGAGAAGGGGGAACCAGGCTTTCCCGGCCTGGCCATGCCGAATCCCCCAAGCTGTCCTCGTTTGCAACAAAAAAAAAAGTTGGAGCCCAACCCATTTCTATCAAGGATTTTTTTTCTGGCCCATGGGGTGCCATTGACGATGCTAGCACAAAGTAAGAAACTGGTCGTGTGGGGAGACGACGCTACAGAAGTCATTTTTAGTTCCAGCATACCAATGCAAAGCTAACTCGTAAAACGTGTTGGTCGACTAGGCGGTACTTTTACAGCAATACTTGGTGGCGTTGGTGGTGGTGGTGATCTCTCAAACAAGAGATGGCTCAGGAAGAGTGCAGAATTTAATGGGCGTTGCCGCATTAGCTGCGTTTTTGTTGAGTTGATCTAATATATCTAGAGCCAAAGTTATTTCTAGATCTAGAAGTAGGCACAGTGGACTCAAGTCTGTGGTTGAAATCTAGAAAAAAAAAAAAAAAAAGAAAGTAAGCCGCTGACATGGACGCCAGAAAGTTTTTCTCCGCACCCGTAGTAACGGGTGGCAATCTGGGGTGCGTGGCGTCCTTGGTGGTTCGGAGAGACTACAGTGCTGGGTACCATTGCACAAGCTAGGTGGTTGCTAGTCAGATGCAAGGAAAAAAGAGGGAGGGAAAAAAACAAATCTAGTTCTGCCCCAGACGTGGAGTGTCAGGATCCCATGGGGAGCGAGACAAGCTCCTTCATTTTGCGAATGGAGAAATACCCCACTCATGCCCGTTCTGGCTAGGCGGTGGTTCTATTTATTTTTATTCTTTTACTTTCTTTTTATTGTTTTCTCGGAGAATGAATGAATGGGTACTTGGGTAGTAAATTGCGGGCAAGGTAACGGCAGGTTGGTTTGTAAGGTTGGTTTGGTTTCTGCGCGTATGCGTGCAGGGATGGCTAGAGTTGTCTTTTTTCTGCTTTCCGGAAACTACAGTTACGGGTCATTGTACTGCCTGCCCATACCTAGGTACCTACCTGAGGTACCTACCTTAGGTACCTAGACCACACCTGTGAGCTGCGGTCATGACACGACACGCCATTCACCCATTCACGTAATACCACGAGGCCCAAGTAGATTTGCTAACAAAATTGGTTTAAGTTTACTTACGCACAAGCACTTACTGACCGAGCCCCCCCCCCCCCCCCCCCAAAAATCCACCGGCACAGCATGCATCCCCATCCCCATGCCTATCCACTGCATTCTCTTTCATCAGAAACAACAATATATAAAGTCATGCTCCCTCCCTCCCGGGTTCCTCGTCCCCCTCTCTCTACTCCTTGCTTTTCCTCCCATGCTCTCAGATATCCTCTAATCGAGTTTGATTGAACACCTCGGGTTGTCGAGTAGCAGCAGTCAATACACTTCGCTCGACCGCATCATCAACTTAATCAATCCACAATGGTTCGCGGATTCAAGCGGCCAGAGAATGAGGCCGGTGCCGCCTGGCCCGCCATTCTCGTCGGCGCCTTCGTCTCCTTCGGTGGTGTCCTTTTCGGGTATGCTCGCTTCTTGGCTGATAACATTATTATTCTTTCTCATCCCAATACTAACCCAAACAAACAATATAGCTATGACACCGGTACCATCAGTGGTATCTTGGCCATGAAATACTGGAAGGAGCTCTTCTCCACAGGTTACACCGATGCCACAGGCCAGCTTGGTATCTCTCCCTCTGAGGAGGCCGCCGTCGTCTCCATCCTCTCTGCCGGTACCTTCTTCGGAGCTCTCGCCTCAGTCTTCCTCGCCGACTCCATCGGTCGTCGCTGGGCCCTCATCGCCTCCTGCTGGGTCTTCAACCTGGGTGTCATCTTCCAGACTGCCGCTGTCGCCCTGCCCCTGTTCCTCGCTGGTCGCTTCTTTGCTGGTTTCGGTGTCGGTCTCATCTCCGCCATGATCCCTCTGTACCAGTCCGAGACGGCTCCCAAGTGGATTCGTGGTGCCATCGTTGGTGCTTACCAGTTGTCTATCACCATCGGTCTTCTCCTTGCCGCCATCGTCAATAACTCCACCCACGAACGCGACGACACGGGCTCCTACCGTATCCCAATTGCCGTCCAGTTCGCCTGGTCTATCATTCTCATTGTTGGCATGTTGATCCTTCCCGAGACTCCTCGATTCCTCGTCAAGAAGGGAAAGATGGACCAGGCCGCCCGGTCTCTCGGCAAGCTCCGCCGTCTCCCTGCCGACCACGAGGCCATCGTCGCCGAGGTTGCCGAGATCAAGGCCAACAACGACTACGAGATGTCCCAGGGCACTGCCGGCTACATCGACTGCTTCCGCGGCCCCATGCTCAAGCGCCAGCTCACCGGCATGGGTCTCCAGGCTCTCCAGCAACTCACTGGTGTCAACTTCATCTTCTACTATGGCACCAAGTACTTTGAGAACTCGGGTATCAGCCAACCCTTCGTCATCCAAATGATCACCTCCGTCATCAACGTCGTCTCCACCATCCCTGGTCTTATCGCCGTCGACCGCTGGGGTCGTCGCCCCATGCTTCTCTGGGGTGCCATCGGAATGACTATCAGCCAGTTCCTGGTTGCCATGCTCGGTACCCTCACCACAGGTCAGCGCGCGGACGGTTCCATCATCGTTTACAACGTCGAGGCTCAGAAGGCTGGTGTTGCTTTCGTCTGCATCTACATCTTCTTCTTTGCCAGCACCTGGGGTCCCCTAGCCTGGGTTGTTACCGGCGAGATCTTCCCTCTGAAGCAGCGTGCCCGTGGCCTGTCCCTCACCACCGCCACTAACGTAAGTTTGACAGTAATATCCCGTTGCGAGAGTAAAGATATATGTGCATAACAAACAAACTAACAATTCCTGCTCTACCCGAACAGTGGCTCCTCAACTGGGCTATCGCCTACATGACTCCTTACCTCGTCAACTTTGGTCCCGGCTACGCCAACCTCCAGTCCAAGATCTTCTTCGTCTGGTTCGGAGCCTGCTTCCTGTGCATTGCCTTTGTCTACTTCTTCATCTACGAGACCAAGGGTCTGTCACTTGAGGAGGTCGATGAGTTGTATGCTCAGGTCAGCTCCGCCCGCCACAGCAGCGCGTGGCAGCCTTCTGTCTCTTTCACCCAGCGCACTGGCGTCGACTCCGCCACTGTCGAGAAGATCGAGGGCGACGCCAGCGACCACGCTGTCGATCAGGCCAACAGGGTCTAAGCTCCAAACTTTTCTGCCTAATTGTTTTCTATTTCTTGGTTTTAATTGCCTGCGGGGGCCCGTATATATGTAAGGTACCCCCGACAAGGGTATATGGAAATTGTCAACCTAATTTGGTTATTCTCCGATCTTACATAAAGCCGCAATATACCCATTTGTTAAATCTGGAATTCCTATTGAAAATATGCATCAAAATCCAGGTGGAATGGAATATACAGTGAATATGCCAAAGCTGCAAGGGAGTGACTTTGGGGGTATCCTGTGCAATGCGAAGCCGCTTGCGTAGTGGTTGCGAGTGGTTTTATTAGTCGAGATACCAAAGGTGCAGCCTTGATCGCAAAATTTCAGAAAGGAACATGAGATGAGGTACACGAGAAGTCTAAAATCGACCGTCAAACTTAGATGTCTGGTAAAGTTTCGACCTCACCCGTAGGCATAATAACATGCTTTGGCGTCAAGCCCCATCCAGGTTTTTTTTTTTTTTTTTTTTTTTTTCGCCCCCAAACCTTGGCACATGCTTCTTCATCTTGCCGTTCATGCACGTGGGTACTTGGGGGCTGTTCGTTGTGGGCCCCCTCAAAGAGGGGGTTACAAAACCTTGATTTTCGAAAAAACCGTGGGCCACCCCGCATCAGTTTTTTACCTAGAAAATCGTTAACAATTTAACTTATGCCGAGTGTAATCCCGTTCCATAACAACACAATTGCACTTACCGCAAATATACCTATATCATGACGTCCCCAGAATCTCAAGCTATCTTAGGAGCCCGCATGTATGCCCAATATGTCGAAACTCACCGCAGTAGGGCGGATACCGCGCGGGAGGGCAGATCCAAGCCAGAATCGCTACGATCGTTCTGTAAAAGGAACGGTTACCCGTATTCGAGTACTCAGCGGCATGCTCGTAATCTCCTGATCAATGGCATTCCTAAGATATCGATAAAGCGCAGCGGGCGGCCTTCATTGTTGACTGATGCTGAAGATCAAGCTCTCGTTGCGTATATCATGCAGCTTGATAAACTTGGTGCATATCCCGACTCACAACACGTAATATCTGCGGCCAATCTGATGCGTCAGTCACGTATACCGCCCTGTGGTCCAATTCAAATGAACTGGTACGGCCGTTGGCGTAAAAAACACCCGGAACTGCGACTTACCAAACAACAACCCGTCGAGATTACTCGCCTTAGTTGGGAGCAACAGATCGATCTTGTGGAGGCCTGGTATCGCCGCACGGCGGCTCATGCGGTAGAGCTTGGGATCACGGCTTCAGCGGCCTGGAACGCTGACGAATGTGGTACTAGAATCGGTGTGAGAGATGGCCGGATACCGGTATTGGTCGTGACGAAAAAGAGGCATGAAAAGCCACGCACCGCGGATCCGGCTAACCGTGAGAGTTGTACGTTAATAGGCGGTGGCAACGCTGTTGGGCAGTCGCTACCGCCCTTCTGTATCTTCACAAAGTGGCCAACGAGCGATTGGCTTGATCTGGATCTGCCTGAGGGTATCGTTTTTACGCGGTCAGAAACGGGGTTTTCCAACGGAGATATCCAGCTCACCTGGATACAGCATTTCAACCGGTATTCGTGGCCAGAAGTTGCTGCCGTGCAATCGATCGGATCTCCCACGTTGAAAGAGTGGTTTGGTCATGACTTTGACGTCAGATTCGACTTTGTGAACCGCACTGCGGCCAAAATCGATCCAAATTCACAGCGGGCCAAAACACGTATTTGGAGGTGGCTTTTTCTCGACGGCTTTACCGGCCACTTTGGCATGGAGATACTTGATTATTGCCTCAGATTTGATATCGAGATCGTTATTTTACCGCCTCATTCAACGCATTATATGCAGCCCATGGACGTATCCGTGTTCACTCACCTGAAAAACGAGTTGCAGGCGGTCCTGCATGAGCATATAAACACCGGTATTCCGGTGTTCACCCGCTCAGATTTCGTTGCTGCGATTCGAGTAAGTCGTTTTCGATCTACAGGTTAATTTAGCGGTAAACTGATATATCTTCCCTTAACTTAGCGCTGCTGGCAAACGGCTTTCACAACTGGCCACGTAATAAGCGGTTTCCAAGATACAGGCTTGTTTCCTGTCGACGGCACCAAAGTGCTCGCCAAACTGCGTGGCCACGCCACGGCAGCGAATACACCGCGATATCCGGACTCCCTTCCTACCGCTGAACGATTTTCACGGGCCAAATATGCGGCAAGCCGTATGGCGGCCAAGGCGCACCACTTTAGTTCAGATACCGTTGATGCTATCTCGGATTTACAAGCCGTTGCCAACGAGGCGATTATCCTACAGCAACGCGTTGCCCAAAAGCAGACGAATAAGCAAAAACGCCTTCAACGCGCTTCACGTTACAAAGTCAAAATGACGTTGAAGTCAAAAGACAAACAGTTCCAGACCGCTAATACGTTAGAAGATATGCGGGTCGCTCACGAAGCCAAACAGGCGTTGATCGAGGAAACAGCCCTATACCAACAAGAAAAGTTCGTCAGAGATGCGTGGTATAGGGATAAGAATCAGGCTATTCAACGCTGGCGAGAAACAGAGGGCATGCCCAACGGGATTAAGATACAACAGAAGAGATATCTGGAGGACCTCGGCTTCACGCCGGAGAACGTTCCGGCGGTCAGGGAACGCCCTGGAAAAAGGAAGAAGACCGATTCACAGCCCTCACAGTCATGGTTCGTCGATAAAGGGCCAATTTCAGCTGGAAATACAAGTACCCAGATCAATATTACCGTGGATACCGACTCTGCCTGTTCTATCAGCATATGCGTATCACGATCCTCGCAATCAGCCTCACCTCCCGCCCCAAACAGGCCTTCCAAACCGTTCCCACGGTATATACCATTGGCTACACCCTCTCCCCGTCAACTTCAGGATACGAGACCGCTTGAAGACCGTTCCTCGCCGCCAATACCGGGTGGTAGAAAGGATGAGTTGGAAGTACCCGGGTCGCCTTGTGACCGCTTGAGCGACCGGAAAAGGGCGATTGAGCCAAAACTCCAGAAATAGATATCTACAGCGCAATTCACGGCTTCAATTTATCTGCAAATTCTAACCTTTTTCGTGGGTGTAGTGTTTACGAACGTGAATCGAACTTTCATGAGCTACTTTGTTAGCGATCTGCTAACAAATTTGCTGGCCCACGGTTTTTTCGAAAATCAAGGTTTTGTAACCCCCTCTTTGAGGGGGCCCACAACGAACAGCCCCCAAGTATCCGCTGTTTGTTGCACTCCAGAAACCTGGGTATACGTGAAGCATAGCGTTCCAGATTACTGAGCAGGTATACCGCCAAAACACACGAGTTACGTAGGTACCTAGGTATGTAGTGTTCATTCGCCCCGAAATGTCTTTCATATAGTAGTATAGACAAAAGGAAAAAAACATATCGGAACATTATCAATCTGTCAGCTCCATACAGTGTAATACTGACCACAAACACGTGCGCTCTGTAACAGCCTTGAATGAACTTCTCAAATAACAATATACACTATGCAATAGACAGCCGTCTACCTCCTTCGCTTTCCACCTCCGCCACCTCCTCCAGCTTCCTTGCGCTTCATGTTCTTGCCCTCGCGGTTCCAGTACTCCTTGTTTTCGCGCCTCTCCCGTGCCGCCTTCTTCTCCTCCGCCTCGGCGAGCGTCTTCCTGTACGCCGCCCGGTGCTCCTCCTTCTTGGCCCTGCGCTTCTCCGCGACGTCCTTGCGAATGGTCGTGAGCTTCTGCAGCAGGTCTCTCGATTTCTTCTCTTCGCCACGCAGCACCACGGCGCGTTTCTGCATATATGTCTTGCGTGGCTGCGCACGAGTCTGCACGATCTGACTCTTGAACGGAAGGTCGGCCGCCAGCGCCTTGGGGACCCTGACGGGGTTGAAGTGCCGGTCTTGACGTTCAATTTTTCTGTACTCGCTGTTGCGCTGCTGCGGCACAGGGATGCCTTCTGCGTGCCTAATCTCGCCCGTCAACCTCATGGGCTGCCACCCGATGAGATTGCTAGCAGGGTTGTAGAAGCGGTGGGGCTTGATGGGATACCATGCCCGCAGGAACACAATGTCGCTCATCAGGATCTTGTCCTCAAAGGTGGCTCTGAAGTGCCCCTCTGGCTTGGACAATGCACGCTTGATCTGACCACGAACCCCTGAGACCGTCTTGATGGCCGCGCCCTCGAATTTAGCAATCTCCAGACTGGTGTTGAACATATCCTTTATGAAAGCCGTGTTCTTGAAGACCTTGTACGGTGCACCAGTGAGCTTCAGCTTTTTGACTATCTCGGTCGATTCGTCGACGCTAAGTACGGTTCCAGTGGCTGCTATACGGAATCCAGGGTTGGAGGATGAGAACGACTGGAAGCAGACGAAACCCGTGTTCGGGGCAATCAAGGGCCCATAGAAGGTTGTGAAACAATGCATGTGCTCAGGCGTGTATTTCAGCATCCGGTTCCTCGTTCGTGAATCAGATATGCTGTAGATGGGCAACGACTGAAACCTCCTCCAGCCCAGGGAGAAAATCAACGGATCGTTGGTCTTCAGAATCTTCTTGTGCCACCTGTGTCTCTTTATCCGTGCCTGGACGAAGCCGAAGCGATCCTCGGTTGCGGAAAGACCACCCATGATTATCGGCGTCTTGGACTGGAACTTGTTCACAAACTCGGCCGGGACACCTTCGAGCACGATTTTGGCGTATTTCCCTGCCCTGAAGCCCTCCACAGCGATTCGTTGCCGCTCATCCAGATTTTCATACTCGGACTTGTTAATGTCCAGCTGCTTTTGAATCATTGCCTTCTGTGCCTCGTACCAATCGTCCTCGCCAAATTCATCCTGGTTGGCACCCTCTTTTCTTGCTAGAGCCTTTGGATTCCTGAACCCTTCGCGATCTTCCTCTTCGAATCTCAACTTGAGCTCTTCTTTCCTTTTCGCATTCTTGGCTCGTTCGGCGTCGATGTTCTCGGGTTCTAGCGCCGTCTCTTCTGCGTCTGGGCCGTGCTTTTCACCAGTCTCCAGATCCTCAAAAGCGCCATCACCTTCATCATCGTCATCGTCATCGTCCTCTCCATCGTCATCGTCTTCGTCGTCTAGACCTTGGAACTCATCTCCATCTTCGTCATCCGCAATATTTGCCGACGTAAAGCGTTTCCTAAGGCTTTCAATCGCATCTTCGCTCCACCTCGCTGCCAACTCACTATAGTCGTATACCGGTACCGAGCGGTCCTCTGGTTCATCGCCAGTCTTGTCCGACTTCCGCTTAAAGAAAGCGTCGTCGTCCTCCTCGATATCTTCTTCCTCCTCCTCGGTTTCTTCACCCTTCCACCGTTTGAGAATTTGTTCAGGGGTCAAGCTCTCGTTATACAATATCCGAGCTAGGTCTGAAGGTTGGCCCTGACTCTTTCGTGTATGCATGGACTTTGCTCTTTCGGACAGGTTTTCCTTCCACTTCAATGCTCCTCCATCATCTTCGTCATCGTCGTCTTCTGAGCCAAGATCGTCGCTATCGATATCTTCGTCATCGAGATTATCATCGCCAGACATGGATCCCAAATCCGAGTCGCTGTCGGCGAAGGCAACGTCTTCTGCCTCAGCTTTTACCTCACTGCTCTTTCGGAACATCTTTCCCAGCTTCTCGGGACGGAACTCCGTTTCAACATCCGAATCACCTTCGCCCACACTACCCATATCGTCGTTGTCCTCCAGGGAGTCGTCTTCTTCTGGAACATAACCGTCGGCTGTGACACGAGCTTTCCTCCTTTCTTTTCGACCGGTGTCTGCTTCGTCTTGTGCGACGTTTCGAATCTCGTCACCGCCAGCAAACAGCCGGACACCAGCATCGGTTTGTCCAAGAAGGCGGCGTTCTCCCTGGAGACCTATAACAAGCTCTTCGCCCTCGCCCCGTTCAAGATTTTCCGCATCTTTGTCAAACGTAAAGCCTTTCTCTCTGTAGATATATATGGCATCACCGTCAATCTTGAGGCCGCTTCGGTCCGACATTGGTGCGTAAAGTTTCTTCTCCTTCTCATCCAGCCGTTTCCTGCCTTTCTTTCCTGTAATGTTCTCCATGGCTTTCTCCATGGCAGGCGTGGGACAGGGATCGGGAAGAACCTCGATGTCGGCAATGGTAAAGTCTCCCAGACCAGCCACATGCACCCTTTGGCCCTCGGCGGCGAAGTTGGTGCCCCTGAGGTACCCTGAGAGGACTATTGACCTATCGCACTTGGCATCTTCTTCGATCCTGGTTGGGTGTGTGATATCTCGAAAGCTGTCGATGACCGTGTAGGGATGTGAGTTCCGCCATACAAGAGGTCGAGGGTTCTTCATGACTGATAGAAAGCGCGAGAGGTTGTGGATCTCACGGTCCGGGTAGCGGCCGTTCATTACGCCGGATAGGTAAAACAGGTGAGCACCTTGATATAGCTCGCTCCAGAGTCTTTGTTTGAGTCTCTTCTTGGCATCCTTGAGCGCCTGTGGTTTGCGGAAGAGGTCAAGGTGGGTAAGGATACCAAAGACGTTACCCGGCATACCCGTGGTCGCAAGAATGTTCAGGAACTCCATCGTTTCCATCTCGAAGCCATAGTTGCCGTCAATCATGAGTAACACAATGTCGGCCACCTTGGCGATATCCACCATAGCTTCTAGCTCGTTCGGGCACTCGAGAAAGGTCAAACGCTGCTTTTTGGACGTAACGACTGTGATGGGCCCCTGTGGATCGGATATGGTCTCTTTGGCATATCGGCGGACTAACGACTTGAGCAGTGTTGTTTTGCCTACCCCGGGCGGGCCAACGATGGTGACGAGCCGAGGTGGTGGCTCGTCAGGGAGCCTGTCGACGAGGGGCACATGGAGACGTTTTTCTTTGATCTGTGGCGTATCTGGTCAGTACAATCCCCAGCGCAAGACTTTCCAAAGGCTTACATATCGCATAGGATATGGTTGCATACATCATGGGAGCGCGAGGCTGTTTTCAGAAGCTTCCCCGGGTTCGCGAAGCTAAAGGCTTTGGGATTAGGTCCTAGGAAGCAATGTACGGATTAGAACAGTTGGTCGTAAAGCGAGGCTGCGCCGTCGCGGAGAAAACATGGTTGATGGACCATATACCAGAGTGCTTCTTCTTCTCCTTGGACTTCCTATGAGGTTTATGTTTCTGGTCGTCCATATTGGCGGTGCCGCAAGTTGTCACCTTCGAATTTGCAGCTGAAAAAAGTCGTCCTCTTATCCCGCTCCCGCATCGGCGCGCAACACACTGGTCGCGAAAACCTCTGCCAAAAACTTTTTGACCGCTATGGCAGAACCTATCTCAGCCTGCCATCTTATCTTATCGATAATGAAATGGCTGACCAACCCACCCCACCACAGCTAGGGTACGTCTCTACCTAGGTAGGTACCATTTCGAAGGGCCGGGGTAATTAGACTACGTGGGGGCCTGCCTCCCCGCCCGCTATCGGTGCGATGTGCCATATAGCGGGGTAATCAGTTCAGTTTCTCCAAATCGTTGGCTGAACATAGCTGGGCTTTACGCATCAACGGTCATGACGATGAGTTGCCTATCCAGATTGCCAGAAAGGCTTGAGGGTGTAGCTGTGCTGGATCACGCGGCGGCCAAATACCAAGAAAGCTGATGTGTTGACGTCTTTGAGGCGCGAGGATGAACAGCCATTCTGCAAATACCAGGTTAATGCCGGCGTTTATCATTTGCGTGCAGATGTCTTGCCAAGAGAAACCACGATCCTTGGAAGCCAAGTGACAATCTGATCAAAACTGCCCGGTTACTGGCTGGTCTTGCTGGTTGGGGTTTACCAGTGACTCGCATGAGCCCGTCCCGCTAGCTGAAGATTACACATCCCCGATGACGTACTCTTGTCAGGTCGCCTGAGGCCTCTCACACTGATCCATTGCGCCACAAGTTTGCTTTATTAACTGTACCTCTTTACCTTGATGACCCTGGGTCAGTGCATAAAAGGCAGTCTGCTACCAGCTCCACGCACGGTTGTAACAAAGCACTTGCAACTCAATCATCCGAACCAACGTCAACATCTCACATTTATCAAGATCACTTCATCTGCCGCAAAAATGCCCACCTACATTGTATGTTTTGAAGCATCGCAAGGCTCTTCGATTTGGAAGCGGCACATACTGACAGAGCACAATTAAGGTCACTTGCAAGGAGGACGCCACTCCCGAACAGGTTGCCCAGTAAGTAACCAAAAGAGAGGGCGAGCTATGATGTTATGACTCTAACATTTAATTCTTCAGGGCTAAGAAGCACGCCGAGGAGCAGGGAGGCAAGATTGGAAACAGCTACGACATCATCAAGGGCTTTTCGTAAGACTTGCCAATCCAAACCCGACCACATATCGAAGTCTGTGATAGAACTAACTCCTTGCGTGCGTGGGTAGTGTTGAATTCCCCGCGGATTCTGTTTCCACCCTCGAGAGCCACGAGCATGTGAAGGCAGTGGAGAAGGACCAGGAGGTCAAGACCTGCTAGGGAACTAGGTAGTTGAAACCAGTCAATTAGACATGCGAAATGATGGCTTATGGTTTTATGTACGAAGTAATTGAATCAGCGTACTATTCAAGTTGAAATCCTGAAACCTACAACTACAGCGTACCTATTGTCGCGATGATGGTTCTTGTGGCAACCTTCTCTTTTATCCAAAATGGTTTATGATTTGTTGAGCCTTGGTAGATCTGGTCCCATTATAGCACTATACGGGCGGGTGAGGCATGGAGCTGGTGAGACTCGTTGGGGTCTAGAGCTAGATCTAGGTTGACAAGGTATCGTTTGACTGAATGGCTCCACTGGCCGAATGTCGGGGCTACCTCTTACGGGTGCTAACTTTTAAGAAGGCACCACAGGACTGTAGATCTGTCATTAATCTGAATATGTAGGTATTTTACAATCCAGAACTTTCAGGGATATCTTTTGTCGAACTTTCCATTAGAAATTTGCTTGGCCACTTCTTAAGTGACAGAAGCTCTAAGGCCTTGGCGGACTGACTTGCTTTTTATTGGCACATGGAAGAAACATACTGACTTGGCAGGTAGATCTAAACAAACTACTGGCATTCTCGGCCGTTCATACGAAGCTTTTTGCGTTTTTCAAACTTCCAGGCTGAAAACAAATAACTGGGCCTCTCGCTCCCACCTCTCATGACATTAGAACGAATATCTGTCTATTGTCAATCATCAAAAGATGCATGCAGTCTTGCGGCGATTTTAATTGTGTTGGAAGTTGACGAGGCTGGGTGGGGTACCATCCGACCTTCTGTACATACAGTACGCGGTACGGCAGTAGGTAGGGATGTGTGGTGTAACGCAAGTTGCAACCCCGAATCGGAGCACGGTCCACCACATTAAATGACGGACCATCCTACAACTGAAGAGAGGGCGCCGATGTAAGGAAGGAAGGCACCCGAGGTACCTAGGTATCTCTACACACGTTACTTCGTAAACGAGCAGCCTTTGATGGGTAGCAGAAGGTTTTAATATATTATTTCGCGTCAATCTCCTCTGCATGCTGCAATAAGCTCGACTTGAAAGAACGACTCTACTAGGAGATCAGCTGGGGCATGTTTCAACAACCCGGCGAACAGAAACGATGAAAACATGTACACGATGACGATATCTGTGAGGCCGCTGAGGCGGACATGCTGCTCAAGACCCTCGATTATTGGTCGGGGATTATTCTCTTCTTCCTCCAGGCAGCTCGCTCCGAATGGAACTGTTGCAGGAAGCAATGAGAGCAAGCCACTAGACACTGGCTCCCGCGCTTTGAATGCATCATTTGACGAGGGACAAATTTCACGCCTAGCAAGGAAGCATCTCCACAACCTCAATCTTGCCGACCTTGTCAAGTCAGTTCTTACTTTCGAATCGCATTCCATTACTCTGCTTTCACCACATGGCACAGGCTGATATCTAGCGAACCTCTCACCAGACATGGCAGACCACCGCTCTCGGAGGAGGCCCTCCTCCAATCAGCCAACTTCACGCTGAGTTTGCTCCCAATTCGATTGGCACATCGACTTCAAGCCCTCCGCAACCTGCCGTATATTGTAGTGTCGAACCCGAACATTCGAACGATATATAACAACTATCAACGTTCCTTAGAGACCCTACTGCCTTGGGAGGAGCGCGGTGGCATAAATACCCTGGGGGAGGAGGTTGAATTCACAGAAGTGCTCGCCCAACTGGTTCGCACACACGCCGATACTATACCAATCCTCGCCCGCGGCTTCTTGGAGTGTCGCCGTTACGTGAGCCCTCAAGACGTCACGGCATTTCTCGATGCCCATCTACGCGCCCGCATCGGTACACGTCTGGTGGCCGAGCAGCACATTGCGCTACACTACTCCTCACAGCCACATTTCGATCCGGCCGCGAGCCCCGTCCCATGCCCCGAGGAGCCTTCGTTTGTGGGTGTCATTGACACAGCACTAAAGCCTGTCGATATTCTCGACCATTGTGGCGGTGCCGTCGCTGAGATATGTGAGCTGCGCTACGGTGTTCGTCCGGAATGGGTAGTCAATGGTTCGCCAGACACTACATTTGCATACGTTCCCATGCACTTGCATTACATCCTCACGGAACTACTGAAAAATGCTTTCCGTGCCACGGTTGAAAACAATATGAGCCGAGAGCCCATCGAGGTCACCATCGCTCCTGCTTTGCCTCTGGATGATGGCCGTGGCCTGCGTCTCAAACCACCATCCGTCTCGCGCGGTGTCTTCCGTTCCGATGCAATACAGCCTCTAGACGACAACGCACCTGGTGTGACTATTCGGATACGCGATCGTGGTGGTGGTATTGCGCCCGAGGTTCAACCCAATATCTGGTCGTATAGCTACACGACATTTTTCGACCAGGACGATAGCTTGCCTGGAGGGGCCGGCGGAAGTGGGGGTGGGAGCACAGGCGACTTTGCGCTCAATATAATTTCGAGCGCGAGCAACGGTCGCAGCTCTATTGCTGGGCTAGGCTACGGGCTACCGCTCAGTCGTGCTTACGCTGAGTATTTTGGGGGCGGCATCGACGTTCAAAGCCTACACGGCTGGGGTACTGATGTCTATCTACGACTTAATGGGGTCGGACGACTGGAGTGAGGGCTTTCCTTGAATTTTTGGCATGCATCTAATACCCTTTTACTAACATTACGATTACGTTTCTTTTTTCTTACAGGAATATTTCCAGACCTCCGAAGGCCTGAGTGGTTGCTTGGTCGAGGACATTGAAGTCCCAAGCTCGCGGGTCTTGTGGATGAAACGGACTTCTTTGTCACGCCTCAGATCAAACTAGCATACCATTCCTTATTTTGAAGCGGATGAGCAGTTATCTCATGACAGCGGGATGACTACGTATTCTACACTCAGCTATGATGCCATTTTACGGTCAGTTACAGATCGACTGCTTCAGATCCTATCAGCAAAGTTGTGCGTTACACTTGAAGTTGATTATTTTCGGGATGGACTTTGTATGATCAAGGTTCTGGTGTCGATTTTGGTGAAGGCGATGCAGTTATCTACCTCCCCTGCCTAGGTATTGCGAGAAGAAACAACTCGTGTTGGCTCTGCGCAAAAGGGTCGTGGAACAGCGCATCCTTCTTTATTAGGTTCTGGGATCGAAAATAGTTACCACGGGCCGGATTACATATGTATGATCGCCCGAGTGGATATTCCCATGGTGTCCAGAGAGCAGATCGGGAATAATCAAAGCGGAAACGAAAGCTCTACATACTCCAAATAGCGCTGGCCCATAGACTTATTGAACTTGTATCCCAAGGAGCGTGTCTGCATTCAATTGGTAGAGCACGCTGTTTGAAATACAAAAGGTTGGTCAGATGCAGCCAACATACCGCGCGTTGGGTCCAGAACAGGGAACTATGGATACCGTAAGATACGGTAAGGTTAGATACTTACGTACCTAGGTATTGCTGTACCGGTAGAACTGTGTTCAATAATGGAAGTTAAATTACAGGGCCCTCAATCACAGTAACCGCTTGACTTGGGAGTGGGTCGCTATGGGTCTTACACGGGACTGGCGTTCCGGCCAAGACGCCTCAGCTCTATCTGACAGAAGGGAAAAAACGTGGCCGCGTGGCGTCACTTTTTCTCTCTTGCCGGTTGTTTTCTGAACGTGAACTTGCGAGGGGATTAATTGATTGGCTTTGTATCTCTCTATTTCTTCTTCTCAGGCTGTTCTCAATACTGCAACATATACTTTATTTTAATATATTTGAAAGAGAGAAAAAAAAACGAGAGACGCGCGAAGACAAGAGAAGAAAAAAAACAGAGCAAACTCAAAATGGCTGCGCCAAACACTCTCAAGGGTGCCATCCATGGCCAACCAAATGCTACGGCCGTCATAATACCTACCGCAAAGCCTGGAGGCGCGTTCCTTACCGTGACGTATGCTGGGCTCGTCGCTGAGGTGTCCAAGTTCCAGGCCAAGCTCGCCGCCATCGGCATCACCCAAGGGTCCGCCGTGTCCATTGCCACGGTCAACTCGTACGAGTTCATCGTGTCGTTCCTGGCGGCAAGCTGGCAGCGTGGCATCGCCGCACCCCTGAACCCAAACTACAAGCAGGACGAGTTTGAGTTCTACATCGAAGATGTCAAGTCCGCCATCGTGCTGGTGCCTCGCGGTGCGTTTGCCGCTGGCAGCCCTGCCGTCAAGGCCGCCAAGCGCTTTAATGCTGCTGTTGCAGAGTGCTACTGGGACGCCCAGAAGGCAGAGGTTGCACTAGATGTCAAGGACTTGGGCCAGCTGAAGGGCAGAGGCGGACAAAAGGTTCTCGAGCCTCAGCCCGAGGACACTGCTCTTGTGCTGCACACCAGGTCCGTTTGGAAACCCCCATCCCACATAAATTTGACAGGACTAGATGCTGATGAAGAAACAACGCCGCAGTGGAACAACATCTCGGCCCAAGGTGGTACGTTAGTTACTAGTAAAGACCAAACTGTCGCTACGTTGATATCACTAATCAGCTAACACGTTCTTATTAAACAACAATAAGGTCCCCTTGTCACACCGTAACCTAACGAGGACCATGGGTAGGTCTTTATGAATGACCTGTAGATAATAGCTATTGGATCCCACACATACACTAACACTGTGGCAGACAACATCAAAAACACCTACCAACTGACTCCGGCGGACAGAACCATGCTCGTCATGCCGCTCTTCCACGTCCACGGCCTCCTGTGCGGCCTCCTGGCACCTTTTTACACAGGAGGCTCCATGGTGGTCCCAACCAAGTTCTCCGCCTCGGACTTCTGGCGCGACTTTGTGCAGCACGGCGCAAACTGGTACACAGCCGTGCCCACTATCCACCAGATCCTGCTCAAGAACCCGGCGCCAAGCCCCCTGCCCAAGATCCGCTTCATCCGCTCCTGCTCCTCACCGCTCTCCCCGACCGTCTTCTCACAGCTCGAGGAGAAGTTCGGCGCGCCCGTACTCGAGGCCTACGCCATGACGGAGGCGGCGCACCAGATGACGTCGAACCCGCTCCCCCCGGCCAAGAGAAAGCCGGGCAGCGTCGGCATCGGCCAGGGCGTCGAGGTGCGCATCCTGGACGGCGATGGTAACGAGCTGCCGCGCGGTGTCGAGGGCGAGATCTGCATCAGGGGCGAGAACGTCACGAGCGGCTACCTCAACAACGCCGAGGCCAACGCAAGCGCCTTCACCAAGGGAGGCTTCTTCCGCACCGGCGACCAAGGCAAGATAGACCCCGAGGACGGCTACGTCACCATCACGGGCCGCATCAAGGAGCTCATCAACAAAGCCGGCGAGAAGATCTCGCCCATCGAGCTCGACAACGTCCTCACCCGCCACGAAGCCGTCTCCGAGGCCGTCAGCTTTGCCGTTCCGAGCGAGCTCTACGGCCAGGACGTCGGCGTGGCCGTCGTGCTCAAGCCCGGAGCCAAGCTCGGGAAGGATGAGCTGCGCGAGTGGGTTGCAGCCAGGCTGGCCAAGTTCAAGGTTCCCGAGAAGGTAAGACAAGAAAAAAAAAAGCCATTCCCCCCATCCAGTGTCTTTCGCTCTCGCCAGGCCTCAATAAACGTGAAACAGGAGTCAAATCGGTCAACTAACGCTTTGGCTGTGAACTAAAAGATCTATTACACGGAAATTATGCCCAAAACGGCCACGGGCAAGATTCAGCGCCGCATAGTCGCCGAGACGATGCAGAAGCAAGACAACAAGGCTAAGCTGTGAGATCAATATGTGTTTCTTCATTTTCGATTTGTCAGCTCTTGTTTCTGGTTTTTTTTTTTGTTTACCTTTTGTTTTTCTTTTTCGGAACCGACGTAGCGTAGAACACGTGGGTCCGCCGTATGTCATAGATTGCTGGACGCATAGACTTGTATAGAATATACACCCCTCAAA
This sequence comes from Pyricularia oryzae 70-15, assembly GCF_000002495.2. Lineage (NCBI taxonomy): Eukaryota > Fungi > Ascomycota > Sordariomycetes > Magnaporthales > Pyriculariaceae > Pyricularia > Pyricularia oryzae. The sequence continues at coordinate 2,915,746 of NC_017849.1, read as the reverse complement.
AAGTACATTTCAAATTTGCCGTTTTTGCTTTGGCCAAGAAGCACACCATGCAGCTGTGATCAGAATTACACCATTCTTTGTGCGGCTTTGTTTTGTTGCACTTGGCTGCTTCACCCTGGTGGTGTCAGGTAGGCTTTTCCAACCCCAGGTACATATCATCAGACCAAATCGCAAAAAAAAAACCAATATTTGGAAAGTATCTACAGATTTTACTAGATGCATTTCATGCTTTGTATAAAAAATCACGCGATTGTTGTCTTGAACAGAACTGGCTGAAACTGCGGTCGTGCGGAGGCGCAGTTGGTGACAAGACATTGAGATGTCGAGCACAGAGTCAGCAATATCCCCGGATGTTATCGGACTTGGGCCTTGCCCGCTTAATTTGTCCAGTGGTTGCGGCGTCTCCAGCAACCTGAGACCCGAAGCTCAAGTGTTACCTAATTGGGGACTTGGGACCGATGTATTGGGAAGCCTAGTCCTCTTCTCGGTTTATAAATGGGAAAAACTAGAAACATGGCATCCCCGTCGTCAAAACAAATGCGCGTCAGGAGCGTGCATGCAAAAGTTTATTGTACTGTAGACTCAAGGGCTGTACGTGGTAGAAGATTCCCAGATTTCTAGTACTCTAGATTAATTATTAAGGCTGGGTACGCCATGTACTACTAACATGTATAGTGAAAATGTTAAGTGGCTTGCTTGAATTTGTCGGCATAACGTCTCTGCCGTACATAATAAAGTGGTGGCATGGCTGAGCCTCAAGTGGAGACTTATGCAGCCCTATAGTCGTCCTCCCCAGCATCGACATGCATGATCAAAGCCTGTTCCCCAAAGAAAGAACCCCATTCCCCTTGCGTCATCACCATGATTTCCGCCCAATTCCCATCGTCTTCCCCTCCCGGACTCTATATGAATCACATAAACACGGAAAAAATAAGAGGAAGATTATAACAAAGTAGACATAAAATATATAATGAGTAAATGAAGGGTATATAGCAAATGGGTATCCTGAACGGTCCTGGCGGCATGGGCTGGACCGTAAAGCCGATGTGCGGGTAAGCACAGCAAATAGGGGTGAACAGATCAAAAGCGCAGTACAGACCCAAAACATCGACAAAACGTTCTTCGCTGTAAACAAAGCAAATGATCCATGTCGTTTATATATCAGAGAATAGTAGAGTGTGGGGATGGAGTGCATAGAGGTTTGGAGGGCATTTACATCATGCCAAGTCTAGTCATACGCTTCTCCATCCGTGGTCGCGGGCCTGGGCCCAGCCTGCTACTGTTGGGAGGCCCTCCCATAGGCCGTCCCGGTCGACCCCCAGGTGCAGGATAGCCTTTAGGACCGCCTGGTTGGAGCCCAGGCCCGAGTCCTGAGGATCCTCGCATGCTCGGAGGTCCCCTGGGTCCTAGGTTGCTCGGAGTCCCCGTTCTGCTGGGGGGTCCCCAGGATGGCGGTGGCTGGACGCGCCTCAAGGCATCGCGCTCGCAGTACCGCCTCCCATTGACATCAAAATAGCCATCGTCAAGGATTTGGCCACAATCGCTGCATCTGAAGCATCTTGGGTGGAATTTCTCCTCTGCTTCGTCGGCCAAGTACTGGCCCTCGATTCCGATGCCGCAGCTTCCGCAGAGACTACCGTTCTTCTCGTGATAATGTTGCTCGCAGTAAGGCTTGTCATCGTGAACGTAGAATGTCGCAGAAGGAAACGGGTCGCGGCAAGTGGCGCACACAAAGCATGCCTTGTGGTACCTGCCCGTGAGCCGACCATCTGCGCTCGAGATGCTCTTGCCTGTGATGGGTTCCCGACAAGCCTTGCAGTTACCGCGATTTACTGGCACCCGGCCCCTGGACTGGCTGCGAAGTCCTGGTCGAGACGGCGCTCTGGCTGGCTCACGCCTACGCTCAGGAGAGGCATAGCGAGGGGATGAGTTTTGAGCTTCACCCCACTGGCGACCCCTGTCCATTCCGCGGTCCATCGCCTCTCTTTGGCTTGGGCCGTCCAGTGGCGGAGTCTTCATCGGTGGCGGGCTCGGCCGAGACTGGTTGCGGAGGGATCCTGAATTCATGGCAAGTGGTTCCGGCGATGAACGGGGGAGATCCCGAGACTGTGTATCGCTCAGCATTGATGATTGGAGATCCTGCATCAAGCTGTCGATGTCGGAAGTATCCGATGGCTTTCTGGCTGAACGAGCCCTGAGCGAGCGAGCGGGGCTAGTCTGCGAGCTTGGTTGGCTAGGACGGCGAGATTCGGCGCGACTCGAGGCTGATGCGCTCGAGGACATGGAAACGTTCGAACTATGGTATGGGTTCCCAACGCCAAACTCACTGGCCAGGTCAACGGCGTTGGGGAGACCACCACCGTCACGGGTGGGTGGTCGGTTGAGGAGGCTGGTCCTCGGTGGCGGCGGCCTGGAGGTATCGCGTGTTATTGAGGTCCTTGTCCCATACATTTCGTTGGTTTGACGCCCCCTGTTGTCTCGATCTATGAGCCTTTCATTCGCCTCGTCCGTCGACCGTCGTAACCGGTCCGGTCGAGGACCAGGGGCAGATGGGGTACGCAGAGGTGCTTCCATTGGGTCGTTCTCCCGCGGAAAGGTCCCAGATCTGCTGATTGCACTTGGTGGCTCGGGTTCATATTCACCCGGCGACCTTTGGGGAGGGCCAAACCCGCCGTAACCGTTCTTCCTCGGCATCTTTGGAGGTTGGTTGTTCCCAAAGCTTCTATTCGAGTTTGAGGTCACGGGTCGGTCGTTGTAGGCATCTTCCGGCTCGTTTGATCTGGGAGCGAAGGCATTCTTGGCCGCAGCCGGCCTCTTCGACTCAAAAGGACCGGGGGCAATAGTATTCATACGAGACAACAAACTTGAAGGTTGTTTCTTGGGAGAGTTGTTAGAGTACATATCGTCTTCGACATCGTCCATGCCCCCATAACCCCCAGGCCGCCGTGGCTGATTCCGTGGAGAAGCCGAGTCATATTCGTTGGCGATTTTTGGTGTAAAATAGTCTTCGGAGCGCCCTGGTACCCGACCAGTAGGCGTGAGAGGTGATCCGCTACGAGAGGCTGAGCCGCTGGAGTTGCTGACAGGTGTTAGTTGCCCGGCTCGGTAATAGGTGCGGTCTATAAGGGGAGAAAAGTAAGCTTATTAGCGACATGATCCGAACCGCAAAAGAGTAAACTTCGTATGAGCTTGCCAACTTACTTGCTGCCAAAGTATCGACCTTTGGTGGAGGTGGAACTCGGCCAATCTTTTCGTGTACTGATTTGTTAAATGGCATAAAAGTCTCATCGATTTTATCTAGAGGGGGAGTACTCGATGCTGAATTGCTGTAAGTTAGCAGATGTACTGCCGTTACTACGTATCCTCCGCAGGGAAAAATTATCAGATGGCATGCACAATAGAAAGCAAACTGAACTTACAATCCGAACCACCTGCCCCTCCGCAGATGTGCTCCCCCATCATGGAGATTTCAATCTGATTGCCACATGACGAACATTTTATCGTCGGCAGGAAGCTCGACTGCCTATCGGCCATGCTGATTTGTGTCTCCCGGTTAGTCCTTCAACACCTCCCGTTGAAAGACCTATTGTAATTCGTGACAAAACCCCGTCGACATCGACCTCAGCACCACAGCGAACCGACAGACGCTTTGGATTTTGGGTTGGCGCTGTACGGTAACTGGCAACCAGCGTTGGCAACTGCTCGGATTCCGGGTAGCTTACGCCAGGTGCAAGCGAAGTAGCTCCGAGATATGATCGATCCTGGAAAGTCGATATGGTAGGTAGATAGTTATTTCACGTCGGTAATGGTCAAAGCTTGTCGGCCAAGTCCAACTATTGTCTTGAGTGTTGCTTCTGAAGCCCTAGACTAGACTGGGAAGAATGGCGGCCAGGTCGAAGATTTGTTTGGAGACTGTTCGGGTAAGAAGAAAAAAAGAAGAAAAGGGAGTGCGGGTATGCAGCAAGGAAACGAAGGAGGATCGCAGGGAGGGATAATATGGGGTTGTTTACCACCGACTGAAAGAAAGGGTATCGGTGTCCGTGCTGTTGCGATGTCTGTCTCGAAAGAGGTGAAGGGTCTGGTTGAGCATGGGGTGTGGGTGTAAAAGTGCCCCAGAAGTGCGGTGTGTCGAGTGGTGGTCAGGCGCAGAAAATGGAAACAGGCACACCGCATAAGACACACACGACAAAGGCCATGTCCAATTCGGCCCTTGATCCTAAGGGCATGGGTTCAGGGTTCCAGGTCCCCTTGTCGCGGTGGGTTGACGCAGTGGGACTGAGTAGCACAAGATGCGGAGAATAGTAACAACAAAGATGGAGTCACCCTGGAGGCTCATTCGTATCAAGGAATTGATCTTTTTGACAATTCTAAATGGGGTTGTCCGAGCTTGCCTGCATATGTATAGGTAGGTAGGTACCTTACTCTTCGTGCAAATCGGGAAGGGCAAAGTATCTCTAGGTTAGGTAAGATAAAGTGCAGTCTGGATTGGTGCCAATGCAAGCAAGATGACTGCTGTAGGTAGGTAGCCTAAGGAATGGTATAACACGACCGAGTGGTTGACCCAAACAAACTATAAAGGATGCTTTGCAGTCTGAGGATGACACGCTCACAGTAGCTGGCTAGATTGATTGATTACCTTTGCTGGTCTAGTTTCTGTCCAGATTTAGTTTTAGTGTCATGTTTCTGCACCACATCCCACTGCCTAATGTGGTACAAGTGCAAACTGCCAGGGTATTAAAGCTGAACTGGTGCATGTCGGGGCGGATGAACAAATGGTCAGGTCACAAAAACGGTCGAACAAGACCCCTGAATGCATCGAGCTAGGCTGTATTCGGCATGGCAAATGCAAATGTCTGTAGTGTAAATGGTGTGCGGCGATCAAACCTCACCCCCCATCCTATCAGGAACAGCAAAAACATGACGGCTTTCTTTACCACTCCGTTAAATGCCCATGCGTGGTTGGTACTTCGTACTACTTTACGAAGTAGTAAGTGTTTCCAATGGGTCGGAGGAAAAGATTCTTTGCGATTTTGAATGGGCAATTCTAGATTCCCCGATAACAGGTATTTCATGACTTTGTCCATCTTTGTTTCTTTTTTTATGGGTTTTTTTTTTTTTAGTGACGTGCATTGATTGTAAAAACTAAAAGAGCAAATACCAAGCGAGTTTAGTGGCCATGAAAGTGCCGGGGAACGGGGGGCTCGCTGTGGCAAGTACCCACAGCTCATACAAAGGGAACCATGAATTCACGGGCCAGTCAATGTCCTGCATCAAGGTCTGGACGAGAATTTCCAAGTCTCTAATTATCGCTTCTAGAAAGCATCTACATGGCGCAAATTGCGATGCTACCGTTCCAGAGATCCCTCATTGCGGAAATCTGGTAGACAAAATTGATAGTGGCAGCCACTTTCCATGCAACGAAACCCTCCACTTCTTGCAATGATGCGCAGAAATCAAGTATTTCCTAGACGAGGTCGTCCGACTGCTTAGCCGGACAGGGCTGCAAATCTTCTCATTAGCCTATGTAGGTAATTACCTACTGTACTGTACTGTACATTACTCTGCGCCACTATACCTACTATCCAATGCCATCCACCCTAGCCTTCTTTACCGGTAGATACACCCCTCAATCTCCATCTTTCAGGGCAGTATTCCAAGCGCCATCGTGTGGCAGCTGACTGACTTGCAGCTAATTATGGATGCACGGGTACCTTGCAGGCTGTCTGTAGGCTTGGACAATTTGGAGAAAAATAGCCGTAACAAGTTGCTGGACTGACTGCATTAACTTCCTTTTAACATCCCGCTACAAGTGACGGGGTACGCCAACGTGCAACGCACGCACATGGAATTGTGGGCGACGTCGGGAGAGTCAACCTAGAATAGTAGTCGGGGTAATCGAAATCCTATCCTCCATATCAAATCCAGCTTCTGGCAACCAAACCTAGGCTGGACGAGCTACACCGGTGCTCTGTCCTAAAATCCAACATCAGTTGCCAATTAAATACATCTCACATCAGTTACAGTAGCAGTCATTAACACGGGCTCCACGTAACAAACAGGAATCGATTTATACGTGCAGACAATTGGTGTACCAAATGCCACATCACATTTCCAATATTAACACGACACCGAGCGGTGGTCTGACAACCCCGGTTGCTGTGGTTCCCTGCTATTGTTGCAATCGCGGTCATTGCAGAATGCAACCTTTACCGGTATCGCACACGGTACAGATGTGATAGGGGAAAAAATAAGAAAAGACACAAAAAGCAACGGGGCAAAGAAGAAGACAAGTGACAAATAACGCCATCGTACTCAAACTAGAATAGACTAGACTAGTCCTGAATAGGCTATGTCGTGCAAGCAGAAGAACTCCAAGAGGAGTAAGTGGGAATCGCATCTGCGTTTCGGCCCCTCTTGTGTTAAATAAAGCCCGCTGATCCTCCAGGTTTCCCGGTTTATCATCGAACGAACTACCAATTTATGACAATACTTAGGTACTGCGTAACCTACCGGTAGTTGTCGAACATTTTGGAGAATCGGGGGGACGGTGTTACCCCCTCCGTTCTACCTGACGTGATAATATCATACAAAGATCTCTCGCTGATCAAATCTAAGCCTGAGTCGTGCGAGTCAGCTCAACTTACTATGAGATTTTGGCCGAATCGAATCGACGAGTGAGAACGCACATCTGACAGAGCGGTAGATGAGACCGAGGTGAGGCTTGCTTGGCATTTCCTGAACCATTCGCTGCCAATGGACGACGACGGTGAGCATACCGGCTTTCCAATCTTAAATTCAAAAGTGTTTGCAGCCAGTGCAACCCCCCCTCCCCCTTTTTTTTTTTTTTTTTTTTTGTTCCATGTTGTTTGGTGATGCAGTTGCCACAGTAGCCGCCGATAATGCAACACACCCTTTCTTTTCCAAATGCGCACATGAGACCAGAGGCTTCGATTATAGCCACAATATATTCTCAGGGGGGCATTGCTGAAATTCCGCGAAACCCATGTGTGACCACCCATCCAGCCAGTCGGTACTTTGTTTCTGACGACGGACCGCATCCGACCAGTGTGCATTAACTACCTGGATGTTAGGGTGGCTTGCAGGCAATGAGGCAGGTGGGCGCCCGTCGCGTCAAAGATACTATTAGATAGGCGGGCTGGTGGGGTATCATTTGGCAATCGATTGATCAGCTTTGGCAACGTCAAGTACGTCAGGTTCTGCTGCATCAAAAAGGCACCGATATTGGATACCTCCATATGAATCAATACCGATTTTCAGCACTGCCTACATAACGATACAGTTTCAGGTGCGGATCGATCTTGGGGTGCCTAGGTAGGTACCTTATCTAGGTAGATACCTAGGTAAGAGACCTACTCTACATACTTACCTACCTACCTAGGTATAGTACATATTGGTTGGTACGGACGGGCCCTCTGCACACATCCGGCCTAAGTTTGGTTCTTTCATGAGTGATGTGCAGCGGCGTGTGCACAGATTATGACATGGGTTTGTGCACGATTAAGTTTTGGCACGAGCTAGTTGACAGCAGCCGCCGGCCGATCCTGCAGTTTTCAGCTGACTCGTGCCTTGCATCCAGACTTGTCTCGGGTACGATCTAATCTGGGCTGTTTAGGTCAACCCTTGTTGGCTGTTGTGGGCAGTAAGTTATTTCGTCACTCGCATAACGACACTTTCGATATACGCAGTACGGAGTCAGTTACGAACGATATCTTTAACTTATAATTGTTATGGAGCAGGGAACGAAAAGGCCGGAGAAAATGAAGATTACAGAACCTTGGGAGAAGAGACAAAAAAAAAGTCTCTTATTTGTACGAACAGGCAGTCCAATACACATCCACTCAGGTTTTGTCTTGGTCTTGGCGTTTGGATGGCTGGCGGTCAAGACGGCTGCGCAGATTTCAAGAGTCTCGGTTGATATTCGCCGCTGTCAACAAGCGCAAGCTTATACTATCTGTAAAGTTACTTCGTAGACATTTCTAAACGTCTAAAAAACCTCGCTTCAAGGATGGCATTGACGGCTACCGAGCGACTGTGCTTCAAAGCCTAATATCCCTAGGTAATTTGCCGACAACCCGCTGTTAACTTCCAGGAGGCGTTGATCCGAAAAGAACCTCCTCCACCGTCTCCCTCTCCACCTGCATTACCACCTTGCTACTGCATAGACATATCTCGCTTGCCTTGGTACGGCTGAAATCAGCAATGTGCTCTCGCCAAAATGACAGACAGTGCGCCCCTATAATGAATGAAAGGGGCAACATAATGATCAATCACGAATCCAGATAAGGTGGCTTGGCATTTCTAGGTGAGGTAGGAAATATTTTTACAAAAACGACAATTCTCGCCGTCTTTTGCCAACAATGTCACGTGTCAACCTCATTACCGCCCAGTCCAGACCAACCCAACCCCACGTCGATTGTTGCCCACTGTCTTTTTACCCCACCTAGACACCCAAGGAGCTTGCTTGCCCAATTCCCGTCTATAGCATCCGCTCGCCCGCGTCTTGAGGCTGACTCTTTACAGTATTCTCGTCCGAGTACACTTACCCACAGTAGAATCATCTGTTCATCTTCAGCCCACGAGTAAACTCGTTGATTTATCTCGGTTCTCGGTTCAAATGAGCATGAATATGATGATGCCTGTGACATTTTGGATGGCTATTCTGTCACTGTAACAAAGTTCTACCTCGTGGCAGGCAATCTCATGCTAGGCCAATAACAAATTTCTGCACGCAGATGTTGCTGGGCTCGTAAATGACCAGCCGGGATAGATCCAAGGGCCGTCGGTCCGGTTCATACACATCTCCCAAGCACACCTACATATGCTACTCCGAGGGATGAGAACTCGGCATCCCTCGCCCAACTAACTAGCGCTCGGCATTGGCCCCTGCAGGCTGTACACCGCCTACAAACATCCAAAGTATGTAAGATGGGAGCCGTATCGATAGCCGGATTCCTCTGTTCAGGCTGCTAATAGGCCGCTAGTCCAACCAACTATTGACAGGCTCGGAAGCAAGAGGCATGCCATGGAATGAATTTAGTCTTAAACTTAGCCTCGTCCCTATCATCACCATCAGCCCATCTTTCTGTCTACTTTCTTCTCTATCTCTCTCTTTCAACTACCAAACAATCACGTCAGTGACAATCAGACCTATAGCCTAGAGGACCTCACAGTATCGTGTAGGGATTATAGATCGATCGCTGCTCTACACAGGGCCGCGATCACAGGACTACCGTCAAGACGTTTTCCAACTTGCTCAATTCGTAAGTCCTTCGTTGCGGCTGTAGAAAATCACCGTGCGTGGTAGCTAGGCAAGACGCAAAGTGCTAACACAGAATGATACATCGTTCAGCGTGCACCATCCCTACGCCGGAGGCCATTGCTCTGCCTCTCCCGGTGGTGCAGGGGATTTTGCTCATACTCTCTAAGATACTGCTCGCATTCCGGTCTCAAATCTGTCTTCTGCACTTGCAGCTTAGGCCACTCTGCATAAGTTTTCAACATGTTCGACCCTATCCACGGCAAAAACATGTCTCCTCATGCCGAGATGGAAGTCGAAGCCACCAACGGACACGGCAACGGCACTCATCGAGTTGCCACCATGCAACTGGGTTCTGCCAAGGAGGTCTTTGTCGTAAACTCGCCCAACGTGGTCTATACCGAGCATGAGATCCGCTCCAAGTACACCTACCGCACCACCATGGTGGCCAAGGGCGATGATGGCAGATACATTGCTCAGCCTAAGCAGACGGCCTATGACTTCAAGGTGGATCGCAAGGTACCCAAGGTCGGCGTGATGCTGGTCGGATGGGGAGGCAACAACGGGTCAACCATTACGGCCGCAGTCATGGCCAACCGCCGTGGGCTCTTGTGGGAGACTCGCGAAGGCGTTCAGAAGCCCAACTACTACGGATCGCTGATCATGGGCTCAACCATGAAGCTCGGCACGGATGCCAACACGCTCAAGGACGTCAACATCCCTTTCCACAATGTGTTGCCCATGGTTCACCCGAACGACCTCGTCATTGGTGGCTGGGACATCAGCGGCATGAACTTGGCCGATGCCATGGACCGGGCTGGCGTTCTTGAACCTTCCCTGAAGATGCAGGTGCGCAAGGAGATGGCATTGATGAAGCCGCTGCCTAGCATCTACTATCCCGACTTTATCGCTGCCAACCAGGACTCACGCGCGGACAACGTGCTACCAGGCTCCAAGGCGTGTAGCGGTCACGTTGATCAGCTTCGTAAAGACATTCGGTGGGCAGATTTCCGCTAAAACTTTTGCTTTGACTTTTACTTGTTGTACGCTTTGCGCAAAGTGCTGACTTTTTTTGGCGAAAACATGTGTGCAGTGACTTCAAGGCAAAGAATGGGCTTGATAAAGTCATTGTATTGTGGACTGCCAACACTGAACGCTACGCTGCCGAGTTGGATGGAGTCAATGACACCGCAGACAACCTCCTCAAATCGATCGAGGGTGGAGAGCTAGAGGTCTCTCCCTCTACTGTTTTCGCGGTTGCCAGCATTCTGGAGGGTGCCCCGTTTATAAACGGCTCCCCACAGAACACTTTCGTCAAGGGGGTTATTGAGCTCGCGGGCACTCACAAAGTCTTCATCGGCGGTGATGACTTCAAGTCGGGACAGACCAAGATGAAGTCTGCGTTGGTCGACTTCCTAATCAGCGCTGGCATTAAACTGAATTCGATCGCCTCGTACAATCACCTTGGAAACAATGATGGCAAGAATCTGAGCTCGTACAAGCAGTTCCGTTCCAAAGAGATCTCCAAATCCACCGTCGTTGACGACATGGTGGAGGCGAACAATGTGCTGTACAAGCCAGGCGAGCAGCCGGACCATACTGTGGTTATCAAGTACATGCCGGCCGTTGGGGACAGCAAGCGCGCGTTGGATGAGTACTATGGTGAGATCTTTATGGGTGGGCGCCAGACAATTTCGTAAGTACTGCGTAAGAGCTCAAAGAGTCTCTTTCAATGGCCGAAAACTAACTTGTATCCATCAGGCTCTTCAATGTCTGCGAAGATTCCCTTCTGGCATCCCCGCTCATTATTGACCTTGTTCTCATCACCGAGATGATGTCTCGAATCCAGTGGAAGACGGAATCGGATCCCGAAGATGGCTTCAGGAACTTCCACAGTGTGTTGTCAATCCTGAGCTACATGCTGAAGGCGCCGCTGACTCCGCCCGGCACGCCCGTCGTCAACGCCTTGGCCAAGCAGCGCGCTGCTTTGACCAACATCTTCCGGGCGTGCCTCGGCCTGGACCCTGAATCGGACATGACTCTGGAGCATAAGCTTCTTTGAATCCGAACTCTGGTCAAAGTTGACACGCACATTTTGTTATCCGGGAAGCCGAGTCAAGGCCAAAATTTTGCTGCCGACGTTTCCTGTTGCAGCAGTTGCACGACACACCCTCTTGTGCCATGCCCCCTTTCTTTCTCATCCACCCACTTGACTGCCATCATTCTTTCAAGGCATATATAGTCTGCAAAATAGACTTTTTTTTTCCTCTATAACGACTTGAAGGACGCACACAATCAGTTGAGTCGAGTGATCATGAGTACTGGTGTATTTTGAAAGTAGCATTACTCGGTAGCCCTCTAATATGTTGTCCACCTAGGTGCCGTGTCTCCACAAGGGCACCACATCGGATCCGCATGTAAGGTACCTTGAAGCATGATGACATAGCGCGGGGCTGGCAAGATTCTGTTGTTGGTTCTTTTTTTTTTTTTTTTTTTTTTTTTCTTCTTCTTCTTCTACTTCGAGTGGTAGAAAAACATGTACATGCATGTAGACTGATACACATGGATGGAAATTCGAGGATATTTACCTCCCATCTTTAGTTCTATGTTTCGTCGGATACGGAGTGATTGCACACCGTCATGCTCCAAATGTATTTGACCAAATGCAAGGCAAAGCGCAGCATTTGGAATATATAATTTATGAGTATTGGTTTATGATGAGGTAGATTAGCAACGGCATGATTAGATTTCAATCTCCATCAAAACTGCCTGGTCCGATTTCCATTGAAGGAGAGTCAAGGCAGTTTGGACTGTTGTACTTGTAGGTGTGGTGTGCAGGGCGCGTTCGAACCACAATCGTTTGTTCTTTTAGTCAAGCTGCATCTTCCAAGAACTAATGTGCCTGGAAGCCGGCATCGTGCCTGCTTTCATTCCTCCTTGCCTTGTTAGGCGAAACCTTACTAATATCATATCCCCTCAACTGAAAGACGAGACGGAAACTATGAGATCGTGATACACAAGTAGGTACGGAGTAGGTAGGTAAGGTAGGAACCTAGGTACTTACCTGGATTAGGTAGTTAGATGGCAATAGTGGGGTGGGTGGTTCAGGCGAGGGGCAGAAGGGAGAAAAAAAAAAAAAAAAAAAACTGCAGTGCGGTTCGGCGGCCGCTGTGCATACATAAAGCCCAACGACTTTCAGAGTTCTAAATTTCTTTGTGCTTGGGCAGCCACAGTCGTGTTCTTCAGCCAAAATTTCTTCTTTGGTTCAAGTGCCTTCTCTCAGTCTCGATTTCTCATAAGAAAAAGATTGTGTGTGTTAACACATCACCAACAAAACAATAAAAAATGAGCGGCGAAATCACCCACGAGACCATCAAAGGTTTGAATTACTTATTACCCAAGCTCTAAACCCAACCATGCACAAACATTCTTCACTTTTCCGCACTCTACCTCTCACAAGCATACGCCTCACAACTTGTGCCTCCAGTCATGATACTTTTGTAGTGCCAATCTTATTTGTTTGACAAGGAACGACGCAAACGGCTGCAACAGACTCCGGGAAAACATCTAGCTAGATGAGGAGTTTTGCTGTAGCTCAATTTGTTCAGGAAGCAACTGGGCTAGGAGTATAACCTGCTTTATACATGCTTTCCCCGGTGCCTTTGAGAGTTTGCTCGCGCGGCTTCCGGGCGTTGTCTGTTATTGGCCTCCTTGACAAACGCCAAGTCTTCTCAGCACTTCGCAGCCCACATTCGCATCGGTCACTAGGGCTAACGGGTTCATATCACCATTCGATTGCAGATGGATGGTTCCGCGAGATCTCGGACATGTGGCCAGGTAAGTGAAGCTGGTGGAGATGTCATTCTCAACCATCACCTATGGATTGGTGTCTGAACTCTGTCCCGGTGATGAGGGTCATTCAATGATCAATGTCTAATCTACTTCCAATGCAGGCCAGGCCATGACCCTCAAGGTCGAGAAGGTCCTGCACCACGAGAGGAGCAAGTACCAGGATGTGCTCATCTTCCAGTCGACTGACTACGGCAAGGTCTTGGTCCTGGACAACGTGATCCAGTGCACGGAGCGCGATGAGTTCTCGTACCAGGAGATGATCACCCACCTCGCCATGAACTCGCACCCCAACCCCAAGAAGGTGCTCGTCATCGGTGGTGGTGACGGTGGTGTTCTCCGCGAGGTCGTCAAGCACGACTGCGTCGAGGAGGCCATCCTCTGCGACATTGACGAGGCTGTCATCCGCCTGTCCAAGGAGTACCTCCCCAACATGTCGGCTGGCTTTAACCACCCCAAGGTCAAGGTCCACGTTGGCGACGGCTTCAAGTTCCTTGCCGACTACCAAAACACCTTTGACGTCATCATCACCGACTCGTCCGACCCCGAGGGCCCCGCCGAGAGCCTGTTCCAGAAGCCCTACTTCCAGCTTCTCTTCAATGCCCTCACCGAGGGCGGTGTTATCACCACACAAGGTTGTATGTTCCCTTACGAGTCAAGACGAGGAGCCCAGATGCCCGCGTTTTCCCCTCCCTTCTCCCCCATTTCCTCCCCTGCGAGAGCACTCGAAAAGTCCGCAAAGGGGAGAAAAAAAAAGAAATAAAAAACCAACCATAAAGACCGACTTTTTTGAGGCCTTCCCCGATAATGACAAGTGGACTACTACAGGGTTTTCCCTCCCAAACGGCATTTGCTTTTACTCGACTGAGCGGGCTACAACCACTCGGATGAGATACCGGGCTTGCTTGTTTTCTTTTCTTTGGAGCAGTGGGAGGTTTTCTCCCGCTGTTCTAGCCTGGTTTGCCATTGCAGCTACTGCGACCTCTTTTTTTTCTATTCCAACCCAAGATACCCCCTCCCTTCGTAGCACACTGGAGACCTTCGTCCAAACGTTTTGCTTCTAGGCTTTATTTGCTACTTCCCCCGCAATACCCCCGCTCTAGATTTGACCTCGTGCGATCGTTACTTACCAGCGTCTATATTATTCTAGCCGAGAACCAATGGCTCCACCTGCCCCTGATCACCAAGCTCCGCAAGGACTGCAAGGAGATCTTCCCCGTGGCCGAGTACGCCTACACGACCATCCCGACCTACCCCTCGGGACAGATTGGCTTCATGGTCTGCAGCAAGGACCCCAAGGCCAACCTCAAGGAGCCGCTGAGGTCGTGGACCCAGGAGGAGGAGCTCGAGAAGTGCCGCTACTACAGCTCAGACATCCACAAGGCCAGCTTCGTGCTGCCCAACTTTGCCCGCAAGGCTCTCCAGGACTAAGCGGATAGGGGAACTGTGGGTTGAGAGCTGAGTTGGATGCGTTGGGGGTCGGGAGAGAAAAGTTCTGATAATCATTGTCTGAGATTGAAAGTCGATGATATGAGACATCTCGCCATTTGCACATAAATTATAGCTGCACATATCCCAGTAAATACAGTCGTCACACTTGGGTGCCCTCGCCTTCAGAGCCACAGATACCTTCAGCTCGAAAACATCAGTGGTAATCAACAGCTTGAAGTATGATCAATACTTAAGATTCTGGTAACAGAAAACGCTGGGTGAATTTGCCACTCGCCATGATTTCATTCTCTATAAGTTTTGGGCGTAATTGTTTCTTATCTTTGATTATTATTGAGCATACGTGCCAATATCCACTGGATAACCCACTTCATAACCCCACGCTTCATCTTCAGGCGCCCGGCTGGCTGATGTCCGGGTAGACATCGAACCTCCTTTGATCCCTGAGAGGGATCCTAGTCCGGGGCCCTTCTATAGCCTCGGGGTCCAGGTCGGCGTAGACAATTGTCTCGACGTCGTCGGCCTGGCTCAGGACCTCGGCCATGGGGTCGGCGACAAGGCTGTGGCCCCAGGCGTGATAGGAGGCCTTCAGGTCCCTGGCCGGACTGCAGAGGGCGACGTAGAGTTGGTTGTCGACGGCCCTGGCACGCGCCAGCAGCTCCCAGTGCAGCGGGCCCGTCGTCATGTTGAAAGCGCCCGGGTAGAGCAGCGCAAAGGCGCCCTTGCGCGCCGCGATTGTGGCCAGCTCTGGGAACCGTATGTCGTAGCAGATGGCCACGCCGACCTTGCCGTACGGGGGAAGGTCCACGATGGTCACCTCATTGCCGGGGGACAGCACGTCCGACTCACGGAAGGTAATCTTGCCCGGTATGTCGATGTCGAAGAGGTGGACCTTACGGTGGGTGGCCAGCAGGTCGCCCGACGGGGAGAAGACGAGCGCCGTGTTGTAGTACTTCTTGTCCTTGTCGTCCCCGCTGGCACCGTCGACCAGCTCCGGGATGGAGCCAGCGATGAGGTAGGCGCCCGTCTCCTTGGCCATGGCGGACAGGGCGTGGTAGCTCGGGCTCTGCCCCCGGGTCGGCGGGGAGGGCAGCAGGGCCTCAGCGTACGAGGGGAAATAGTCGCAGCCGTAGGGGGAGTTGAAGCACTCGGGCAGCAGGATGATCTTTGCTCCTGCGCGCGAGGCCTCGATCACCTTGTCGCGGGCGTGGGACAGGTTCGCCGCCTTATCGGCGCCGCTGGCCAGTTGGATGCAGGCGAGCTTGAC
This sequence comes from Pyricularia oryzae 70-15, assembly GCF_000002495.2. Classification (NCBI taxonomy): domain Eukaryota; kingdom Fungi; phylum Ascomycota; class Sordariomycetes; order Magnaporthales; family Pyriculariaceae; genus Pyricularia; species Pyricularia oryzae. The sequence goes on along the minus strand of NC_017849.1, from coordinate 2,899,904 downwards.
AGGCTGCTTGAGCACCGGTTCGTGCGTCTTCTCCGCGCTGCTTGCCATTGTTCTGATGCCCAACAGAATGGACCTGCCTTTTACCGGTTGTTTGTACCTAACAGCGGAAACGATGGATGTTGATGCAAGCCTTGTGGTCTGCAATGCTCTTCGCATCGTCTTTTATTTCAATATTATGTATGGCGCGGAAAGCAGCCGAGATACATGGCCGATGTCGCCGCCCACCTGTGACGACCTGGAACTTAGGTGGGGTTTTATCATGTGTACAGTAGCATCATAGATTGATTTTGGGGTAAAGCCTACCCTGTACGCGGCGCACCTGCATGCACATAGTCCAGTAATTCCACGTTCCACATGGAGTAAAGAAAAAGAAACCCGAGGATAAAAAGGCGAATTTGATAGGTAGTTATTTTCTGCAGTACTGGGGTATCCCTTCTAGCATAACACGAGAAATCGAAGAAAAAGAAACATGTAATGAAAAGAAACCATTACTTCCTCCATGTGGAGGCACAAGCTCCTGACCGTGCCGTCCAGACTTGTGCCTCCCGCCTATACTCCGTACCACACCGCACACGATGCATGCATATGCGTAGTGAACAGCCACGCTTGTACTTGGCAATCTGCACTCTGCACCATACCTTTTTTCCAAACGCACTCCAAGCCTGCAAAGATTACTGGCTACCTTTCTCCCCCTTGTCGTTCCTTGCAGCCCCCGCACACGCGCTTAAGCGTGTATTGCCTGCTGAACCTCGGGGTAAACAGTTACCATCTGGTGGTAGAGATCAGGGTGGTCGCGCATGAGAACCTCGGGGTCCCAGGCCGTAGCGACAAAGATGGTGTCAATACCACTGCTGATGGGCGTGGTAAATACGTTGCAGATTTGTAGACCTATGAGGAAGCTGAACGCAACTACCACTGGAGTGAAACTGCCGTCGCGGTTGTACGCTGGGTTGGTGATAACCAAGTACACATACGAAAGCAAGGCACACGCGAAGGCAACCATCATGGCGCCCATGCCTAGAACCGGACCAATCAGGCAATCGTTGATAAGGGCATCGATACCGCGATCCTTGATCATCCTACAGTAGAGGTCGAGACAAAGTCAGATATGCCAATGAGAAAAAAAAGCAAAAAAAAAGCGCAGTAGCGGTCATGTACTCACTTCCAAGTATCCTTTGCGGCGGAAAAGTAGCTTTTTCCATACAGCGCGATATGGCAGAAGGCATATCGGTTGGCGAACTCAACAGCCCACTGCAGTATGGAAATGATGCAACCAAGACAAGCAAAGATGAGGCACGAGACGATGTCACCATCTGCGGCTGCTTGCGACTTGGCCATTGAGCAAAGCTGGCGCAAGAAGTTGATAATAGCCACGATCAAGCTGCCCAAGCTGATACTGCCAAAGCTGTACGTCAAGGATCGCTTCAGTGCTCCTCGGGTAACGCGCTGAGGGTAGTTGCGCGAGCAGAAGTACCTTTAAGGAGCGGTCAAGCGTTAGTAGTTGGTTTCGGCATATGAACCGTACGTTCATAGTAAGGGGGCTTTTTCGCAGGGAAACATACCAACTACCATAGACGCCGGCAATTGTCGTGTGTATGGTATTCTTGATCCATTCAGAGACCCAGTATGCAGTAAAAGTCAAGAAGATAATAAAACCAATAACACGGCCTTGGCTACAGCTACCATCGCTGCAAGATGGGTTGGGGCTGTTTGTCGTGCCCGGCTGGTAGCGCACGTAGACGGCCACTAGCGTGACCGAGTACCATGCACCAAAAGCTGCACCAAGAAGACCACCCAGGGCGCTTACGAGGTAGACATGGCCATGGTTTTTGGCAACATCCACCGCCGTCCGCAGCATCAAGGCGCTGAAGGGGATACGCGGGATCCAGGTGATGAAAGCAACGACCAGAAGAATGACAAAAATGAGGAAAACTATGCCAGCTCCGTATTGCTTCCGGTACAAGAAGTATGCTGCCGTCGCGAACCCCATGAGAATGTTCAGGATGCCCGTGACCCAGATAAACTGCTTGGGGAATAAGCGCGCGAGCCATACGTATGCGTAGCTGAATACAATCGCAACTGCCAGCACGATCGTGAACAAGATCATTGTGCTCGTCGACAGCGAAAAGTTGTTCCTGCCATCGTAGATACCTCCTCCCTGCGTCCCCCGCGACGAGGCGTAACCCCGGAGCGAGATGGCAGAGATGGCGGCAAAGCCCAAGACGAAGATGATGAATAGGATGCCTGCCCAGAGGTCATTCCACTTGGGTTTTTCAACCTTGAAGGTCTGCGCAAAGTCCTGCTTCTCGTTCGCGTTGTAGTTCGGAACATATTGTGGAGGTGGCGGCGGGCCTTGGTTGTGTTGAGGAGGAGGAGCGTATCCGTACGGCGGTTGCGACGGTTGAGGGGGTGGTGCGCCATACCCGCCCTGCTGGCCGTAGTATGGCTGTTGTTGCGGCTGATAATAGCCTTGCGAAGACATGTTTTCTCGCTGCTCGATGGCTCTCAGAAGTTCTAATTCGGTTTCTTGAGTCCTGCTGTAGCCGTGGTTAGCTGGATTGTTGTACGCCATGGTGATGATCGAAGTCAAGCGTGTGAGAATAACACTCTGGGCGTGTTCCGGTCCGAGCCCTGTCCATCTTTTTAGGTAGGCGAGGAGAAGGTTTGGCGAGGGTGGCAGCAAAATAAAGGGATAACCTGTCTATTTTAGGCTTACACTGTATACCAGAAAGGTGCCTGCGAAATAATTGGTACTGCTGTCAGATCCACACCCGTCGTGATCCTTTGTATCGGCTGGGCGATCTTGTGAAAAAATGGATACAAGGGTGCGAAAGGCACGCGGCAATGAAGCGACGTCCGGCTCGCAGCCTTGAAATTAGTAAAATACCTCCAACGTAGGGAGGTGAATGCTTTATGGCTAAGAGGTATGTAGGTGTAGGTACCTAGGTTGAAAAAAAAAAAAAAAAAAAAAAAAAAAAAAAAGAGTGGTATCGCAAAAGATCAATGGGAAGGAATTCAATGTTTGTTTGGCTACATTAAACAGTACAAACAGAGTTTCCTACGAGGCAATGCCAGCCTGCTAATGGGGAAATTACGGTCTTGCGTTGCCGCCAAGCCGCTTCCCAAGGAATATTTTGGAAGGACAGGCAATTTGACCAGTGTTTGGGCTGAACGTGCCGTACGAAACCACTGAGACGCGGCGCAGGAAGTGGTGATATCATGCGGACACTGCCGAGATCCTGGGCAGCCACTACCACCTTAGGTAAATCCGGAGCTTGCTGGTGGGTCCTTGTCAGTCTTGTTTGCGAAGGAAACTTTCATCTGACAACTGAAGGTTCCCTAAAAATCACTGAGAAAATTGCTATACGATCAAAGTAGCCAATCAATTAGCCTTAGATCAACCGATGTTCCACTAGAGCTAAAATCTCTGCTAATCCATATGCCATGGATGTCTATTCTTGTCGCTGGCTGCACTGAGCTTAGTGGGGTATGATGCATTCCATGCAATTCGACCAAGACCCATGCACTGTGCCTTGATCCTGCCGATTTTCCGCACACTGGAGCATCTTATCCTATTCTAGTTCTCGACCTTAATCACTATGTACAGTCCTTGAGTCCTTAGTCTTGCCGGTGTGCCTCGATTAGTACCTGCCTCGGTCCCTAAGTTATGCAAGTAATAAATAGCCCATCTTCAGTAGGCCCCTAAGGTAAGAATATACATATTTTCCTGCGAATGATGACTAACGTATCCTCATTTTGGTCAGCAATGCCGCCCTACTCAGCTGGTCAGCCAGGTCATCAAGTTCAACGCAATCATCAGCCCTGCACCAATAGTGTTCATATCATGTTACGGTCGTGGCAATTAGCATTTCTCATTTCCAACCCTAACCCGTGACATTGCTGTAGCGAGTCGTGACAGTCACAGCCGAATGTGGGGTTATGGGGGGTTGGGGGGCTAAGGAGTTTAGGGAGTTTTGGGAATCGAATCGCGGTCAGCATCACTGAGCCTCAGTCCAACTAAACGAATCGCCAGGACTCTGTGGAACTTCTCATGATGGCGACCGACCCCATGAAGGAAGCGAAAAGAGTGTGGCTGATGGCTGCCTGGTCTATCAGACATTCTTAACTTCGCTGTGGTTTTTGGCAGGTGCCGGCAGCTGCTCGACCAGGCCGCGCGTCAGCATGGCATCCAGTATATGCGGCAGAAGCGCAGGGTTTAATCACTGTCGATTGGTCGGCGCGTCTCAACCCCGTATTAGGCAACGAGCATTTGGGGCTTAGACCTCTACAACTTCCATACTACTGCTACTGCTAACTCGAAGGAGTTTTTAAGGTAGGTAGGTCCCTGACCTTGTAAATAGGGCGATGGCAGCCCCTGATGCAGTAAGGCTGGCTAGCTTCCTAGCCATCCTCGTCCACAAACTCACTTGATACCTCCCATAAGGTATCCATATTGCCCACCATCAATCGGCTGCCTCTCGTTTCCACCCCGCTTTCCTGCTCACTCCTACGCTCAACTCTGCATACATGCCTCAGGGCAGCAAAATCGACAACCTAGGCTCGGGGATCTTACTTCATTCCCCTTGTCAGCAAGACTGGAGAATCCTCTGGCTGCTTTTGCGATTATCAGCCCTTGATATTTTGTAGTCTTTTTGCTCTCCTGGTTTTCTTCCCGAGTAGCTTTCATATCTGGCCGATCGCAGAGCTTAATATACCCTTGTTTCTCTGCCCTTGCAGCTTCTGGACAGCTGTTGTCCAATTCCTTTTCTCGTCAAGGTTGACCTGCGAAGCCACCTGCACAAGATGGAACACAACAGCAGAAGCTTAGACGATCGTCAGAACTACCCGGACAGGGATAGTATACAGTGTTACTCAGAGAGCGACAGATTCCGCCTTGCATACGTCGACTCCGATTGCAGCGACGCCGAGTCTGATGCCAGTGGTATCAATCAATCGAGCTTGAGGTCCTATCATTCATCATTTCGGATGGGAAGTTCCTACCGCGACCCAGTTCAGCGTCGATCACCATTGTAAGCCTGGTATTCCATTTTGCACCTACACAGAAAACAATATCTTTCATTGCTGCCACGCCTCAACTCGGGCAATCGCCGACTAACAAGTTATAAGCCGCCTTCCACAAGACATGGATCCTACCCAGGCGGTCTACGAGGGATGGACTGTGTATGTTCCTCGGGATGAGAAAGACTCTTACAACGTCCGTGTCGCACCCACTAGCCACTCACAGCAGGAGCTTGCAGAGATGCATCTTGCTGCGCTGGACCAGTACCATGGCGCTCATCGCAGCAGCATCGGTTGCCTCCCCATGCGTCGCATCCTGAGGCGAGCCACTTGGCGGCCAAGCTATGATGAGCACATTGATAGCCGCATTGCGAAATGCCAAAAATCTCTTCAGGATGAGCTCTCGTATCTTCTTCAGGACAGAAGCCGCCATTCCAGTTCGTCAGAGCGCGAGCGCATATGGACTGTGGCTATGCTGCAGGAACAGCTCTGTCCTCGGTTTGCTTCCACCAAGCCTACCCCTGCTAGACGTCACCGGCTCAGGTGGTGGAAGGACAACGCCCGTAGCCGCGAGACGGAATTTTTTGTCGTCATACTCGGCCGCGAGACGAGGCACGAGCCCGGCGGTATTCCTCTGTACGCAAGGTACACGAACCCATGGCGTGCCGTCGACGACGAGCAGACATTGCAGGAGAAGGAAGCACTCTCCAGAGAGCGAGGCGAAGACTGTTTTGCCCCGTCCCAATCCAACAGAGGGAGCCGCAGGTCTTTCCCTCGTCCTGTGATCAGACACCGTGATCCGCCGGCGCCGGTACCGTCAGCGCCATTGCTCTCGCAGGCCCCCCGGTTCGATGCTTTCAGTAATCAGCCGCCTGCGGAGTCTCTGCCGCCGCGGCCCTGGGAAAGCGGGCTTCAGCAAGATACTTGGTTTGCGCCGCACCAAGCACCATTTTCACTCCCTAATCTTCCTCCTCCGCCAGTCCCTGCTCGTCCACGCTGCTGGCATCCTGGACCACCACCCACATACCGCGCAACACCCACGCCACCTGGGCCAATTTCTCATTCCCCATCAATGTTTGAGGGTTTCCGACAATCGCCGCCGCTCAATCATTTCGAAGCCTTCTTTCCTTTACAACCGAACCCTCCGTCCGTGTCATGGCCACCGTCTCCAAGCTCCTATCGCCATTTCTCTCCGCCGCTGTCATCTTACGGGCCGCCTCCCCCACAACCTAATGCGTACTCCAACCTGACAACTCCGACGTCACTTGGCTCGATTCATGTGCCCATGTTTGGACCTCTTTCTTTAGTACCCCCCGTGGTATCTCGGTCACCTTCTCCTCCGTACTCGCCTCGATCTAACGAGAACAATGCAACGAGAGACGAAAAGAGTGAATCAACCTCAACTTCTGGCTCTGCTGGGTCCAACGATTCCCATTTGCATCGGCAGGATACAGGCACGACAGAGTTGGAGCCTAAGGAGGAAGCCAAGTCTCTTGCCAAAGACAAGCCAACGGGTATGCGTAGTGATGATTGATGATTTTTGGTGTTTTATGTAACATGCTAGTTTGTACAGCGTATTTTGGTGTTCTTATCATGTTTGAGCCAGGTTCGGATTGGGCTGTAATCTGTGTGTCTTGATATTTCACGGGTTGGATTTCTATTTCCCTAGTAACATCTGCTAGTAGTCATGATGAAGTCAATGAAGTCATTGCGTTCCCGTTTTGCGTGTATTATTAGAGGAATATTCAAAGGCGAAGCGACCATTATCTAACCCTCACTAAGTAGAAAGTATCATCGCGATTAGTTCTAGTAACCGGGCTTGATTGCACCAGACACCGCCGAGATGAGTCTCTCAGACGATAGTCTGGCCAACTAAAAGGCGCATGTTTCGGCGACGGCAAGCCAAGAGCTTCGGTGCTCATATCACAAGTTGAATTATTTTGGCAGTGAAATTGAGGCGGTCGACTTCTGGTTGGCGTGATATAGAAAGTGAGACAAAACCGGGCAGCTGCTTTGTGTTCTCGCCAATCATTCGAGTTCTACGTGCAGCCCGATATCTTGGTAAAGGAGAGCCCAAAGGTCTTAATGGAGTTGAGTATAATCCACACTGACGTAATTTGGTAACGGTCGACGTGAAGGCTAAAGCCCAACTTGTTGAGAAAATGAGACATAAGAAAAGAAGAAGAAATAAAGCAGCAGATGCAGGGAAGAGTAAGTATAATAGAACTCAATATTGCTATGTTAGGGTGTGATTGGGTACCTTTGATGACTCCTGTCATCGCGTGAATGGAGGCGGCAAAAAGGTTACTTTGAAGAAAATGGGCATAGTCATAATTTGGTACGTACGCCCTAGATCTTGCGCCATGCCTTCGGGATTGCCGTTTCGTGCGAACCATATTTAGGTAAGGAAGGTTTTTTTTTTTTTGTCTTTTCTTTCGCGAACAGGTCAAGTTCAGGTGTGCAATATTTGCCTACCTAGGCAATAATTAGGTAGGCATGGTACCTATGTCCCCGTATTCCTCACAAACACATACTGTAGTATGACAAAAATCCGCTGTTGATTGACCTCACCTAGGTAAAAAAGGAATGAATGCATTCTAGACCTGTGTGTGGGTTGCGCGAGGGTCAGACGCATGCCACTCGGCGACAGGTATCCGAGGTGGTTGGTCACCTTTGGCTCCTGACCATTTGCATGAATGAGGGTCAAGTTGTGAGTGGTATTCTTCGAGAGCCCACGTCTATTCTTAAGATGCTTGTCTGTTCCAGCGAACACTGCCTGTCATCTCAACACTTATTCCCCATCGATCTAACTTTACAGTGGTAATGGTTTGTCCGATCCAGTTCTCGGAATGACACGAGTGCGTCGCAATGGTGGGGTTTCCTGTCTCACAAAAATAAAAAATAGGTCGATGACATGCCGAGTTCCAAACATGGTAGAAGCTCCTCGAAACGGCCCAGCTACGGGGCCCTGAGAAAAAAGACAGAAAAAAAGACAGAAAAAAAAAAAGAAAAAAAAAAGAAAAAACATGTCATCAGGAGAGAGAAGACACGCATGGGATGCAATGTGATGTTATTAATGCTACTGCAGCGATTGAAGTCAGTCACTCGGGCTAGTTCTAGTCCAGGCTAGGAGACAGAACAAAGAACAGGATTCTCTAGCTGTGTGTGCAACAAGTCTATTCTGGCTTGCTACTAATTAGGTCTAAAAGCACAAGTATGGAGGTACATGATAGATGGAAGTGGGGTAACAACAGCTTGAACAGGTACCTCCTGCGACCGGTTAATACTGTACCGCGTACACAGTCAAAACTGCACAACCAGTTCGCCCCACAGTTCTGCTGAATGGTACAAAGGTAAAAATTACCCATAGACTCGGATGATCTCCATGTGCGCTTCCGTCCAATTCTTTTCATTCCGTCTCAGGAAATGTGGAAGGCAGCGGGTACGGGATGAACAGTTTAAAAGGGACCAAGCCTAACAGTAAAGGTTAAGTAAAGCCCAGTGTCAACCGCAAGTATACGAGATGGACCCGTCTTTCTAAAGAAAAGAAAATGAATGTCTTGTATGTAGAGGAAACCTAGTTAGGATTACACACCTTCTTCGCAATGATGACCTACAAAAAAAAGACATGGTTACTTGACAGCCGGACTTGCTCTGACCTGGCGCCAGACCAGCCGACATGCACTGCACTTGACCTGAATGCCTGCCTGAATGGTTGGTTGGGTCGCTCGCTCGCGCATCAATCAGCCCGGCTGTGTACTGAATGTACATACTATGTACATGTGTACAGTAGTCCAGCCCCCGTGTCCTGCCCCCATCGGTAAAGTGACCTTGCTTTCTGAACGTCGTACCTTAATAGGCTCTCACCTGCTCTGCCACCACCATACCCTGTTCAATGTCCACAAAATCTTGGCCGGGACTTTGGGTTTTGTCTCCATTGCCAACCCACCCCCTCCTGACTCTCTTGAAATTCCTCTCGTCTCCGCCTGCCTGCGCCAGTTGTCCCCCCTCCATCACGTCACTGGCGCTTTTGAGCAGTCCCGTCCGTCCTTTTTCAACCATCCCCGTTAGTGACGATACACGTTAATTGTATTGTACACCCGAGGTATATACTTGTGATATTATCCTGATATTTTGAAATTCTGCGATTTTTTTCAAAGAAAAACTTTTGTTCTTTCTTGTCATTGTGAGAAACACCCTCCTTTTCTCCCCGCGTTGGCGTGCGTAAATATTACCTACTTGGTTTACGTCGATCATCGCTTGAAAATTTTGGGTCTAACAACTTCACCAGGAGCGCAGTAGAGTTGTGAGCGGCGGCGACAAAAACAAACAGATGGCTCCTGAAGGAGTCTACAAAGAGTCCCGCACATACCACGTGCGGGACCGGTCGCCCTCGGATGACGAGTTTGATGACAGGCATTATGGTAGCAGGACCACGGTGCACCGTTACAAGGTGAACCCGGGCTCCCGCCTAGAGCGCGTAGAGCGGATAGAGCGCATCGAGGATATCGACGACGACCGGCGCTCGCGCTTCTCGGGCTACGCCGGCCGGTCGGAGCGTGACCTGCTCGACGTCGACGGACCGCGTGGCCGCTCTTACGTACCCGAGCGACCCCGCTCAGCATTTGAGCCGAGTCCGCGCAATACCATGGTCGAGCACAAGCATGTCACCAAGCATGACTACGACGGAGACGGTGTGCCAGACGACATAGAGATCTACAAGGAGTCCCGCGAATACGACAGGGACCGCGGTGACCGGACTAGCCGCCAGGTCGTCGAGCGCATCGAGCGCGAGCCAGGCGACCCCCTCGGCCCTGAGGTCAGGTCGCGCGTCGAGAAGAAAGTCGTTGAGCGCGGCGACGACCAGCCGCTTTCACCTCGCGAGCGCGACTGGGATAGGCAGTCGCGCGGCGGCTGGGATCGGGACGAGACCGATGTCCGTGTCGAGAAGCGTGTCGAGCGCCGAGAAGACGGGGAGATGCGCATCGAGCGCCGCATGGAGGAGCGGAGAGACGAGCCGTATGGAGAGGTCGAGCGCTACCGCAAGGAAACAGAATATTACGAGCCAGCGCCGTCGATGCCTCCTATCGTTATACGCCAGCGCGCACCAGAGCAGAAGATCATCGTCCAGGAAGCTCCTTCGCCGGCGCCCTTGGTCATCCGCGACGAGAGGCGCTGGAGGGAGGATGATGAGTATTACCGACGTCGCGAGGTCGGTCTGTACCGCGGCCGTGAACGCCAGGAGGAGTACGCCATGGAGCGCTACGATCGCCGTAGGGAACGAGACCGCCGCGAGTACAGTGACGACGACGAGGAGTACTACGTGAGGAAGAAGACTATCGTCCGTGAGCGTAGTCAGAGCGCAGACCACCACCGCAAGCGTCACCTAGCCGAGGGGGCCCTGGCTGGTGCTGGTGCCGCCGCGCTCCTTGCAACTAGGCGATCTGGTGATGGCGGGCTCCAGGAGAACCGGGGTCGCAAGGTCATTGCTGGCGCTGCGCTCGGAGCGCTCGGAACTGAAGTCTTCAAGCGCGCGCGAAGCGCGTACCAGGATCATTACGGCGAGGATGGCCGTGGGCGATCGCGGTCTCGCTCACGCTCGCGAGGTCGGGATGAAGATCGACACTCCAAGCTCAAGACAGGCCTCGGTCTTGCGGCAGCCGCCTTGGCTGTCGCGGGAGCTGCAAAGTACTACCAGACCTCCAAGGTTGAAAAGGAAGAGGCGAGTCGTGGACGCAGCCTTCGTCGTGGCTATTCTGAGGAGTACTACTCATCTCGCTCCCGTTCTCGCACCCGTTCGCGCAGCCGTAGCCGTGCAGCAAGTGTGGCCAAAGCCGCTGCCGGCACTGCCGCCGTTGCAGGTATAGTCAAGCATTTGCGAGACAAATCACGCGCCCGCAGTGGTGGACGTAGCCGCAGCCGCAGCCACAGCCGCAGTAAATCGCCTCGTCACCGGTCCCGTTCGCGCCTGCGCACCGGCGCCGAGATTGTGGCGGCGGGGCTTGCCGGCGGAGCAGCCAAGAAGATATACGACAAGCACCAGGAGAAGAAGGAGCGTGAGCGTTCGCGATCCGTCGCGGCAGGGAAGCGCAGGAGCCGAAGCAGAAGCTTGAGCTCGGATTGGTCATATGATGACCGTGACCGCAGACGGCGTTCGCGGTCCCACAGCAGGTCCAACGCCCGCGCTAGACTGCCCCCCCTCCCCCACAACGACTCCTCGAGAGCTGACTCCGAGTTAGGTATGGTTGAGTACGGCAACAATCCGGTCGCGCCGGAAGCGCGCCGCAGAGGGGCTGGCGGCGGCGGCGGCGGCGGCTATGACTCGGCGACCGAGGATTACGATGGCCGGCGGCGTCATCGCGGCCGCCGATCGAGTTACTCCGACAGCGACCAAGATGACAAGAAGCCCGAGAAGAAGAGGAGTAAGAGCCGCCTGAGGGAGATGGCCGCTGCCGGGGCCGGTGCCGCGGCTGCTGCCATCGGCCTGAAGGGGATACAGAAGCGGAGAGAAAAGTCGAAGGAGCGCGACGAGGAAGAGGAGCGCCGGCACGAGGACGAGATGCGCGAACGAGATAGGGATAGGGACAGGGACAGGCCCCGCAATAGGAGTCGCGTTGGCTTTGACGACCGACACATGAGCCCAGAACGTGATCGAAACAGGGAGCGAGAAGAGAGGGCCAGAGACCGGGAACGTAGACGTGAGTAACCTTGCACCCCGTCGATTTTGCACAGGTTTTGTTGTTCTCTTTCCTCCCCCTCACCCCTCATTGTGAATACGGCATCAGCAATGCGGATAATATGCCGGGTATGACCCTTGCTCGCTGGCTCAAGATGTGCCCTTGGGTGAACTAACGAAAACCAATGTACACTGGGCGCAGGATATGAGGATGAGATCGATGATGGCTACGACAGCTACGATGACCGTTACCATGGTCACAGTCATCCGCCATCACCGCCACACGCGTCTGGCGGCGCCTACATCCGGCCAGCAATGTCGGGCGCGGCAGGTCCTGGCTTCACCAGCCATCCAAACATTGCCTCGACCAACCTCAACGACTACGGCGGCTACCATCCAGCTGACTATGGCGGCTATCCCCCAAACTCAGCGCCCACCCCGACAGGCATGCCACCACCTCCTGCAGGGATGCCTCCGGCAGCGCCGCCATACCCAATGGATCCGCGTCCGCCCAACAATGCACCAGGACCGCCGCCCATGGGATTTCCTCCCGGTCCTCCGCCTCCGCGGATGAACCCCCATGGCGACCACGTGAGTCAAGTTCCCCTGTCCAAGGACGCTGAACGCCCGGGTGCGTTATAACCATTTGAATAAGCTCGACTCTGTGCTTCCGTGGTTCTGGACCTGGCTCGGAACCTGAACTGACGGGCTTTTCAATTGCAGATGGTGTAAAACCTCGTGCCCAGTCCCTGTCCCGATCTTCGTCATCGTCTTTCTTCAGTGACACCACAATCGCAGCTCCATCCCGAGCGAATCTTGGCTCGGGGAACGAGCATTCAAAATCTGTAGTATTTATTCCTCTCAGTCCAAAGTCCTCTCAGACCCTTAGAAAACTCCACGAGGGTCAAGGAGGCGATAAGGATACTGAGCATAGCGATCTGGGCGACGACAAACCGACTGCAGATCAGCAGCAGCTCGTACCACATCCTTCGTATCCTCGCAGGAAGGAAGACGATAATGATCCTGAATATGTGGATGTTAGGTCAAGGTCCCGACGGCACCGTTCTAGCTCAGAGGGTGCTATGGTTCACCGCCCCCGTCATCGTCAGGATCGCTACTTGGATACGGAAGACGATGATTTTGTCGAAGTTCTGCCTGACCGTTTCGACTCACAAGGTCGTCCCATCCACGATGATGGCCCTCGCCCGCGACGGTGGAGCTCACGTCGTGGAGAGTTTGAATACCGCAGTCCTCGACGTCGAGGTCTGGAAATGCAAGGCCAGTGGGCTGTTGGCGGCACGGACAATGAGACTGTCGAGCGTGCAGCAAGGCAAATCGTAAGCATGCTCGATGGTAAAGGAGGCTGGCTGGGCGTTCTGGGCGGTATACTCGGTGCCACCCTCGGTAGGGGCGATGATCGTCAGGGACTTGTTGGCGAGGCAGCACGTGGTGGTGACGGCGAAGGGCGGAGGGATCGTCGACGAGAACGAGATCGGCACTCTCGGCACGATGACGGCGATGAATTGGAAGTTGGCAGCGCGGCAGTCGAGTATGGAGCCGGAGACTGGAGAGAAGATCATCACGGGCAGAGGCGAAGGAGGAGAGGTTACGACTGATCTCATGATGTCTTTCCCATATTTAACGACTAATGACTTGGACGGCTATGTTTTGTTTACTTTGGCTTGAGGGGTTTTTTTTTATATTGTTTGTTTTGTCTTTGGATTTTTGCGACGTTTGGTTTCAAGTGCGCAAAGATAGGCACTCTTCTAGATATGCTCTCGGCTTGGTTCTTTTTGATTATTATTTTTTATTGCAAATAACTCCAGGCTATCGCGATTCATTGTTTACTTTGTGTTGATTTCGAACGAATGTCAAGATAACGACACCAATACCAAGATAATGATACTCACGGGCTGACTTTTCTTTCTCAACAGGCAGGTTGGTCGGGTCTTTGTTCGATTCTGCATATTTAGTGGAGAGTGGTCACGATAAAGGAAGCACGTGCATCCCACCCTCAAATCGTACGATACGCACTGAGCGACCGAATACACGCTCCCTTTACTCCTACCTCAAAAACTGCACGAAGTCTTCTAAACCTAGACTAGAAAGGAATAGGATACAGTTTTATAATTCGCAAACCAGGTGGGATACAAAATCCATATCTGAATCATATTGCTTGACTGTTTCAATCAAACAAGTCCGGAATCACGAAACGTCAAACAACCAGCCAGGCATGGCAAACATCACACCCAGAGTAGGTTTACTTCATCACACTCAAAGATGATTCGGGACAACTAAATATAGGGACGTCTCTAACCTTGCCGAGCTCAGACCATCGTGGCACCTGCGGCCGCCTTCACCATGGCGTGCCTTCTATTCACGTAAGAATCGATTGCAACAAATGCTACACAGCTCATCGTGCCCGGCATTGTATATCTTTTCCGGAATCAAATCAGCTTCGTCTAACTGGGCCGACCGCATCTCCAGATATACCCGCTCGTCCATCCGTCAGGCCAAAGCAAACGCCGTAAGTTACAAACCAGGGCCCTAGTTCTTGATGTCTTCCCTGTCCGCCATATGGTGGTTATAAATCATCTCTACATCACAAGCCACCGCCAGTATGCCATCAAAAGACAGACTAACCACTGGAACCGTATCCCCCATTATAGAAGACGAACCGCGATGCCCAAATTAGGAATCGTCCGTCCTATCCAGAGGAGCCAGCACCGCCTGAGAAGTAGGCTAGAGTTTCAACATTGTTACTTGCTTTTCATTGGGTTGCACTTGAGTTACTCGGTTTTGTTTTATTTTATAGTACTTAGAAGATGCTACTATTTGTTTTACTTTGGAACAAAACATCCTGAAGGGTTGAAAACAAACACCCTGACCGCTTAAAAAAAAAAAAAAAAAAAAAAAAAAAAAAAAAAAAAAAGCCTGCTTATTTTCTCGGGCTTTCCGGTCTCGAGCCGCGAAAGCAGATAAGCTGAGCTCTAGCCGACAGCGGGAGAGCACTACTGGTCTATGTCCGTCCTGAGATACACAAAAAAAATCTTTATACTGGTGCCATAAAGCCGAGGGATGGGGGATGGGGGATGGGGTGGTGTCTGGCACATACAGAGGGCCATGCGAAATATGATGATATATACATAAGTGCTCCCTGGACCTTAAACTATATGGCTAGGTGGCTAGACAGAATGAGTCGCCAAGAATGGATCGCGCAGATCAATGATGGGAGGCGTGACGGAGAGCCCAAAATCTCTCGCCGTACTAACGTGCATAATACGAAGCTACCCGCAATGTGTCACCTCAAGTTATCCTTCCGCCTCGCCAAGAAGTATTTTCCCATCAATCTTGGCTTGGTTTAACCTTCGCATAACATACTCGTATGTCAGCATCGTCACCGTGGCCGCCGGAACTGCGCGCATCAGGTTCGTGCCCATCCCGGCATAGAAGGCACGCCAGCCCTCCTCGCGGAGAATAGTTCTGAACGTCCGGGCGATGCCCTGGTACCTCGGTAACCCCGCACCTCCGTTGCTGCTTCCGTTACCGACCATAGGCTTCTGCTGCGTCTGC
This sequence comes from Pyricularia oryzae 70-15, assembly GCF_000002495.2. Taxonomy (NCBI): domain Eukaryota; kingdom Fungi; phylum Ascomycota; class Sordariomycetes; order Magnaporthales; family Pyriculariaceae; genus Pyricularia; species Pyricularia oryzae. The sequence goes on along the minus strand of NC_017849.1, from coordinate 2,884,636 downwards.
AGCCGGGTGCGAATAACCTCATGAGGATACGTCGCGCTGCTGGCGAGAACTTTGGATAATATTGTGGCGGCAAGGACACCCATCCACTGATTGGCCGCCTGGTGCCCTTCCTTGTCCACGGCCACGGCGCCCATGCCCTGGCCGGTGAATTTTGTTTTGAGGTACTCGTATGCTGGGAACTGCACGGCGACGTGGGTGAGGCCGAGCAGGGCTGGGGTCAAGCCCGAGTAGAATGAGGTGATGCCTTCGGTCGTGTACATCTTGCGAGCCGCGTCCATTGTCGACTTGTAGTGCCATGGAGAGTGCAGCGTCGGCCGCGAAGTTGGCGTGTTCGCACCCTTTGGGAACTGTGAATAGCTCGTTCTTATGTGGTCGCGTGCCGACTGCGACATGAGCCGTGTCTTGATGACCCATATGGGATTCGTCACGATGGTGCTGCTCGCGCCGGCAACGATCGAGGACCAGAAGTTGACGATGAATGAGTTTTCTGCAGAGGGGAACCCGAGGTCAAGTCAGCAAATTTGGTGGCTACGGCTTTGGGCGCGCGGAGATCAAGGTGGAAGGAAGCTTGGGCATACTGTGATGTTCCCCGAGGAACTCCTTGCTCTTGTTGTAGACTGTGAACCAGACTGCCCATGTCGGCAGGTATCCTAATATTATCGGTCCAAGCCCCCTGTACATGCCACGGATGCCCTCTTCCCGCCATATTATCTTGCCGGTGCCCAAAAGCCCCGAGTATACCCTGTGGTGTCCGACATGGCGCCCCTTTTGCACCGCGGCGAATCCACCCTGCGCTTGCAGCTTTGTCTTGATCACGTCGAGCGGGCAGACCACAACGCCCGAGGTGAAGCCACCAATGGCCCCGGAGAGGGCGTTGAACTGAGACGAGGTCGCGTGTGCGGCCCACTTCTCCAGCGGCGAGATGGTACGTGGGCTGTCCGGCATGGCCTCGAGGGGTTCGGGAACCGATATCCCGATAGACTCCGGGGTCGGCGGCGGCGGCGGGGGGTAGAATTCAGCAGGCGAGGTCAGCGGCCCATGGTCTCCCGCAGCGGTGGCGTCGCCCTCGGAATCAAAGCTCACAGGCGGAGTAACTTGGTGTCGTCGGTCGTGTGATGACATTCCACTCCCCCCTCAAAAGCGCGTGCTCTTCACAAGCCTGATTTTGTAACCGCGAGCAGGAGGGGCTCTTTGGGGCGGCGAGATGCGTCCCGAGAGAGCCCGATCCCGCCTGGGTTATGGTTATTTTGCGGCTAGCTCGTCTGTGCTACCTTCTATTTTGGTGGTTGGGTGGTAGCTGCAAATTGGCTGGCAGTTCAAACCGAGATCAAGGGATGCGCCTGAGGTCAACGTAGGTACTGTAGGGTACCTTGGGTGAGTGGATAATGTGCCTCGTAGGTGGTATTTTTGGCGGCAGGTATATAATGGGGCTTGGTCGGGAATAATTGGAAACTGAACAAGCCCCGTAGCGGCAAGACACCCAAGCGTTCGACGGCGAGTAATGAACCTATCCGATGCGAAAGGGCCATGAAAAAAAAAAAAAAAAAAAAATTAAGAAAAAAAAACTTATAACAACAACAACTGAAAACAAGAAAAAAAGAAAAAGAAAAAAAAAACAGAAAGAGAAGGGAAACAACAAAAAGCCTTGGCCGGATCACGACGGCTCGGTGTGTGCGGGGAAGCGCTTCTCCAAAGCCGCGTGAGCAGTGAACACCCACCGCTCGCAATACGTAGCAGTCTTAGTAGCACCAGCACCAGAACCGGCACGCCATTCGGGCCGCTCGGTTCGGAAACCAGGCAAGAGGGTGCAGAGGGGTCAGTACAACGAGCAGTCAATCGATCGATTTGGCGTAGGTATGTGCAATGCCTTACAAGTTGCCCCTGTTTGCTGGGACCAACGTAAGATTTACGGGTTTTGTGTTTCTTTTCCAGCTTTTTTTTTTTTTTTTTGTGCAGAAAAAAGCCTTTTGCTGCCTTGACCTCGTCTACGTGCATGGCAAAGATAACCAGTGAAAACCAAACCACACAATATCATCAGGTGGTTATCGCGAATCCTTTCAATTGCCTACCTGTAGGGGTTCTGTTTACGTTTACGTCAGATAAAGAATTCTGGATCCGTGAAGCCAGTCCTTTTGTTGGTTGGTTCCCTGGAGGAGAGTGTCAGTCCGTCCCCTTGTCGCAATGACGCATCCAACTCGGTATCTACTGGGTGTCATAGTTACAAAGCGCAGCTATTTAGATGAGTTAGCAAGATTGTGTGACTGGGTAAGGTACCTAGATACGAAAACAAGGCAAGCCAGTTTCATATGGAGCCAACTATCTCTCACAGCACAGGTTAGGTGTCTTTTTTCTCCCTCTTCATCTCTTCTGCTAGATTTCTGCTTGGGTGGTGGAAGTTAATTAGGAGCTGATTAAAAAGACCGGATCAAGCCGTTGGAGTGGGAATACCGAATCACCATGAGTAAGGAAACTAAAAGGCTTGGCTGGTACGGTGGTTCTTACCCTGTCACGCAGTAAACGGCTGATAATAGCGTGAGCACGTGCGCATGGTGCATGGTGCCGATTTCTGTGAACTGGGCTCAAGCCGCTCATTCATGCCTTCCGGGCCTCAGGCATATCTTTCTTCCCTCAAGTCACGAATCGATCCACGTGACTTTTCAATCGGCCCCTTTGGTGCATGGAGCTTCGAAACTGGCCCAACCTGATTCGACACGCCTGGCAACCGCGGGAATTGGATTGCGAAAGATTCCGACCTGTATTGAATCGCCACAACGACACCGACGACAAACATCGCCGTAACCGCATCGCTAACCCCCCCCGAACGTGTTTACGATCAATCGAACTCCGACAATGTCGTACCCTTCAGCAGCTCCTTTCATTCTCAGGCGGCCGTGGCTCAAGAAGCTGCTCATGCCCGTGGCTGAGTGGCACGCAAATGCTGCTGGTTACCGTCAGATGGGTCTCAGGTAAGATGGCAGCCAAATATTTTTCCCCCATTGGTATCCCCCTCTTGAGCCAAAGAAAGTGCTTAGTTCATAAATGTGCTTGCTGGCACTTCTTTCTATTGATTTGGGACAAATCCACGCTCTGCTTACTCCGGCAGAAGCCTTTGGTGAACAAATCTGACCAAGGCATCTACCATCACACAGGGCCGATGACCTGATTCCCGAGGAGAGCGAGACCGTGCAGGCCGCCATCAAGCGCCTCGACGCAAAGGAGAACTACGACCGCATCTTCAGACTCCGCCGTGCCGCGCAGCTCAGCTTATCGCACCAATTGCTACCCAAGAGCGAGTGGACCAAGCCAGAGCAGGACGTCCCCTACCTGCTGCCGATTATCAAGCGCGTCGAGGCCGAGCTCGCCGAGAAGGCCGCCCTCGATTCTGCCGAGGTCCTTCCCAAGGGCGCCCACTAGAGCTTTGATTCGACGGCGAGAGAGAAAAAAAGAACGGAAACCATTTAATACGAACTTTGCGATGGAGGAAGGCGCAGCATTACTATTGAAGGGTTGCGGAGGCGTCATTGTCTCAGCAATGCCGTCAGTCCTCGACCTTGAGCAGTTTGAAATCCTCTAGACGACCTGCTGATTCTGTTGACCTGCTGGTCGGTAAGGAGAATGGGTACTGCTTGGTCAAAAACGCGGACCCTAGCGTAACACCTTTTTTATATCAGTGTTCCCTCCCGGTCTTCCAGACTGGGACTGTTTGAATTTAGACGACTGGAAACGGTCAAGCAAAACTCGCGTTACTTGTGGAAACCCTGTATATCATACATTAGACTCTATCAACCCGCAAACTCGTAACTCCCTAGCAATTCTTTGGCTCCCTGGATGTTCGATCATCCTCAAATTGCAGCCCCGTAGTCCGTGAACTGAATCCTGGTAGCAAAGACAACCTTGGCTTTCATGTATCAAGAATATGCCATTGTCATGTCATATCGATGTCCTACGACGAGACTGCTTGGAAGGCAGCAGTGAGATATTAGGATTTGGGCGTTTTCGCACGTAGTTGATTTGCACATAGGATTTCAAGCGAAGATGTTTCATGTAAAATTAATAATAATAATAACAGTGATAATAATCATTGAAAAAAAAAAAAAAAAAAGAGAAGGTGCCTGGCTCACGGATCTAATCCAATGAATAGCTACTACTACTGCCTTCGCTCGTTCACAAAACAGTTATAGCCGTATGCAGGCATTTGTCAAAATGTGTCCAGCGGAGTGGCGAGGAATGTTAACTACTCTCACCCACACCAACTAGATAACATCGAACAGGAATTCTCGTGAGAAGTAGGATGAGAATAATAGGGCATCCGACTGTTTCCCAGTTTGATATATATGCAGACCTTGCTATGACGGTCCATTACTCACTCACAAACGCGACTGAGATAGTCGCTTCTGCATGCTGAATCCGTTTCTGACAAAAACCCGCAGAAGAAACAAACGTCGCTTTAGCAAGAAAGGAAAGAGAGAAGAAAAAAATATGCATAGCGCACCTGTAATACACACTGATTCCTTGAAACACTGTTTTCATGGCGTGACCATTCTTGTCTTGAGTGAAGATATGGAAGAATGGAACAGCTAGGAGAATAGAATTAGACAAGAAGCATTCCCAAACCCAACCCTGTAAAAAGAAAACTCCTCTTGGTTTTAAACTTTCGAAACAACATGTAATGCAATATGTCCGTACGCATCGTTCGAGACCCGCTTCGTCTTTCCCGTCTCTTATAAAGTCGTACAATAATGATGTCTTCTGTCGCCGCTTCAGCGAGGCTCCCCAGCAACTGTGGCTCTAGAAGTGAGTATTACGGTGTGAGGAGGAATAGTATAGACACGAAAAAGGTGTGTCGAAAGGTCGCAGTCATAAGGACGGCTCTGATGTCATTGCGACACCAGCTCATAAAATGTTGCGTCTGGGCCGATGGTGGCTCACAGTCCCATGGCCTCTTCAGACATTGCCTGCCTTCTCATCAGTGTCGATGTGCCACACTACGTAGTTGGGGAGACCAATGACTTGGTATCCTGCCCTCCTGGCCATCTTGGCAAAGCCTTCTGTCTCAGCTTGGTTCTCAAAGGCGTAGCAAGGGAAGTTGATGCCTATTATGGAGGGGGTCTCAGTTAAAATTCGTGCCTCGAGTGCAACAGGACATATCGGGAGGTTATTCGGAACCGAACATACCTGATCTGTGAACATCTGCCTTGACAACAATGTTCACGCCGCCGATGCCGTCAAGCTCAATCTCCTTGGTGGGGTCTTCACGCCAGTCACCCATCCTAGCCATGTAGGTACGACCAGTGTCGTACTGCTTGTAGCCTGCGGAATTGTCAGTACGCTGACCATCCCCATTGTAGTACGAAAAAAGAAAGGGCGGGGGATAACTTACCCTCTGCGAGAACAACATCCTTGTCAAGGCTGGCTGCCAATTTACGGCCCTTATCGGACTCGATCCAGGAGTTGTAGTCAACTATAATGAGCATAGGTTAGCAAAAACTGTGACGGCGCAGTGAGAATCTTGATTTAAAGGTCTCCCACGTACATCGGCCCTCAATATCTTTGCCATCCTTGTAGCGGTGGAACCAAATGTTGGGAACCAGGATGTCCTTGTCGTGGGCAACAAAGTCCTCTAATACAGCCTTGGGACTGTCAACGATGTCGACATCGCGCCAGTAGACCCAGGAGTGTTCTGGCTTCAGCGCAGTGTAGAGCAGGTAGTTGCGAGCACGCCCCATGTTCTTGCGGCGTGGCGCCTGGGCCTCGAACCCGTGGCGGTCCTTGACGTCTTGGCTTAGCTTGAAGTTGAAGTCCTTCTCCACGATCGTGGCGCTGCGGAACGGGACATTGTCGGAACGCTTCTGTATTCTATCAATCTCGGAGGCGAGGACAGCGAGGGTATCGTCGGTAGAATCGCCAACAAGGAAGGCGAGATCGATCAGGTGGTGGGGATATGTAAGCTCGGCGATCAGTTCAAAGTACTTGGACAGGTAGGGCGCTGCGTCCTTCAGTGGCGTCAGGATGAGAACACGCTCCTCGTTGGCGACGGCCTTGGGAGTCGACTTGATAGGGTTGAGGTCGTGGTGGATGATGGTAGATGAGTTGATTTCTAAAGGCATGTGGTGATTGAAGATGACGGGAGTCTGCATGTGGGCGTTCCATGCTGCCTGCTCATTCACCGTCATATCCATAGGAGGCTTTGATGGTCCCCAACAGTAGAAGCTAGTTGCGCAGATGCCATGTCAGCTGAGATGTCGATTGGTAGAAGAGATCCGTTTGGGGGGGGGTTCCCCGATAATCAAACGAGATGATTTCAGCCAACTAACCTTTGCATCTCGGAAGCTGAAGACCTGATGCCGCGCCATAGTAATAGAAACACGCCAGACAGGGCAACGAGCAACAGGAACCTTGTTCTTGTGACAAAGGTCCATATCGCCCTTGACGGCGGCAGTGAGCCTCTTGCAGCCTTCCAGTTGAGACCACCTTTTGGAAGAAGCATTTTTGCGGTGTGTGAGCGGTCCTCAGCACCACTCAAGTCGAGCGCGAAGATAAGAAAGTCGAGACAAGATAAACGAGAGTGGCCGGCTCTCTTGTACTTCGTGTCGAGTGCAAAAACCGTTGAGGGCGGCAGACCACCGATCTATACGAGGTCACCAAAGGTCTGATCAGAATGAGCAAAACAAGAACAAAAGGCTCCTGGGCTGAGGACTAGTTTCCAGGGTCCTGCGAAGCCAGTTTCGTGATGGCACCGTACCGGCACACGAGCGTGTTGTGTAGTTGCTGTTCCGAGGGCGACGACGTGAGCAGCTCTGGACGACGATAAGCCTATGTCGAAAAGTAACGATACTGCCGGGAGCCACGGATCAATTGGGGGGTGCGCTATGCTGTCGCGGTTGAGGTTCGCAGGTCATTCGCTAGGCTTGAGGTCGTCGCGAAACAATTTTCTCTTCGCGGACAGATGGATTCAGTGGAAGGCTGAGGTCTGCGGCGAATCGACTACTGCAACATCTGGAGAACACGACATGCAAGATTAGGGGCAAGCCAAGTGGTGAGCCTGGAGCAGGAGTCGACTGGCAAAACCGGGGCCAGGGAAGATGGAAGCCAAGACTGGAGCGGCCCCGGCCTATCAAATTGATTAAAATTTGCAGTGAGCAAAAAAAAAGTTGGCGCGAAGAACAGGAGGAGCCGGGGTGTGCGCGCGCCGTGGGATTGTGGCCCAAGCATGTCAAGGTTCCGTGTACTTTCAGTGGTGGGTGGGGCTTTTCGGTGACTTAATTTAGGGGGTGCATTGCCAAGAACCGCCCTCTTCTCCTCCCGCCTTGCTGATCCAGTGGGTGCGGCCAGCCGTTTGAGGTTCACTGTACCTACCGGTACTGTAGCCTGCGGTAGAGTTGATCAACCGGCTTCCTAACTTTACCTTTCAGGTACTATCACAGCGCGCAGAAAGTGACTGTAGATAGGTATTACCTGGCGTATTTTAACTCACTTGGTCGATGCAACTGGATGAACTTGTAATTTGGTTTGTTTGAAATCTGGTGGGGACATTATGTCTAAGTAACGGATGTGCAAGCTCAGGGGAAGTAGGTTCTTCCGAGTCGTTTTGTTTACTTTCTCGATTGTTGATTTGAGACCAAGATGGGACTGTACACCGTGGACTACACAGGCATCAGACCAAACAAGGCTGATAATGATTTTGCGAAAGAAATAAACCTCGACTCGCAATGTACCACACAGTAAGATGGAAAACCGGCAATGGCGCATAGAGTTGATAATTCGCTTCAATCTACCCACCTACCTAGCCGACTAGCCTAACCAGTAGCATAAAACAAGGTTTTTCAATGGATTGGAACAAAGCAAGATGCATAACAGCAGGTATCTTGACGATCGATTGACAACGCTTTTAATCAATTTTAACCTACGCAAATCATCTCCCACCTGTCTGTACGTAGGGGGGGTGACTGGCACACTTTTTTTTTTTTTTTTTTTTTTTTTTTTTTTTTTTTTGGCATGGCAGCATGAACCCAGGGGCACTTGTCATCTCATTGATGCCTATCAGACCCGCATCCCTGGGCACGCTTCATGGATTCGTATCGACCGATTGATTCGCACGTGCCAGGCCCAGCCAACATTCATCATCACCCCATAATTTCGTGGCTGCTGCGCCTCAACTGGAGGGCTTTGCAGTCCGTGAGCATATCGATTTGCTGAATGCTTACAGTACGTACGGGTCAAGTGCAGAATGAATGAGCTTGTTCCATTTGCTTCGATGCCGGACAGTACACCAAATCCGGAAACGCACGACCATGATCTCATATCTCGTCAATCCAGGGGAAACTGTGCCTTTTCCCTAGGTACATCAAGCCTATACCTTATTTTATTTTCTGGGCTGGGTCTAGAATATTTGTTGCTGATGACAGTGCCACTAATCTAGATTAGGACCAGTCCATTGTTTGCCAAAGCCAACTCGGGACGATTGATGGAAGTACCGTAAGGGTAGGTAGGTACCTAGGTACCTCAGCAAGTACCTACGAAATACATGTAAGCAGCAGGAGCAAGCAGCAGCCTTTGTTTGCTACCCGTCCACGTGAACTGGCGCCTGGGTCACATTGCGGAAAAATCAACATTTGGAAGGTCAAGTGTGGCGCGTTTCGCCTGCCATTTCTAAAACACCCATCGCAGAGCAAGGCCTCTTGATCAACTTATATAATACCTAACATACCTAGGTGTAGGTACCTAAGGTAGGTATTCATTTTGGGACCGTTGTCTAGATAATCGTTCCGATTTGAATTATTTGCACGCAAAGTTCTCGAAACCACAATACCTTCTAAACGGAGTAGTCTGACATATCACAAGTGTTATATGTCTTGATTGAGGCGGACCGCATATTCTTCAGCCCTGGCGTCATCGAATTTATACCGAACCCTGTTGAGAATAGACCCCCACGGCCAATTTCACTCACTTTCTAGAGTTCGGGTCAACAGGTGTTGTCAACAAGACAATCCTACAAAATCGCACATCAAATCAGTCTCGGCATGTCATTCTGCGTCCTCGTCGAATATGACAGCAACTCGCAGGTCTGCCCGGCTGAGTACAGCCTTGGAGAGGAGCTCGGTAGCCACAGAGGCATCGAAGACAGCCAGCATGCCGCCGCCACCTTTGAAGCTGGCCGCTAAAAATGACCCAACCAACAAACGGAAATCTCCGGCAGATGGCTCGCCAGGATCTATCAATCAAGAGGAACCAACCACTCCAAAGAAGCGCCGTACTGCTGCTCCTGCCGCCTCACCTCTACCACCTCCAGTGACACCCACTCCAAGTGCCGTTGGTCTCATTTCTGGACTGGGCCGACCATCAACCACCCCGAAGTACAAGGCCGTGGCTCGGCTCGCCGACGCCCATGTTGCAAATGCCCAGCTGCTGTCGCCAGAGACTTCGCGGGTCGTAGTTGCTGCGAGCCACCTACCAGCCCAAACTACTTCATCGTCACCATCGAAAGCAGGAATACCTATCAAGGGGCCGACGACCACCGCTACCCTACTCGAGGAGGCATGTGCACATCTCATCCGCGTCGATCCCCGCATGAAGCCTTTGATCGAAGCCCACCATTGTCACATTTTTAGTCCGGAGGGACTGGCTGAGAAGATCGATCCTTTCGAGAGTCTTTGCAGTGGCATTATAAGTCAACAAGTCTCCGGGGCTGCGGCGCGCTCCATCAAGGCCAAGTTCGTAGCATTGTTCGCCGATGAAAAGCCTGGCGAACTTTTTCCCAGTCCATCCAGCGTCGCGGCTGCAACCATTGAGAAGCTTCGGACCGCTGGGCTTTCCCAGCGCAAAGCCGAGTACGTCAAGGGCTTGGCGGAAAAATTTGCTTCGGGTGAGCTAAGCGCGCAGCTGTTTGCCGATCTCCCATATGAGCAAGTTCTACAGAAGCTTATCGCGGTCCGGGGTCTTGGGCGGTGGAGCGTGGAGATGTTTGCTTGCTTCGGGCTGAAGTTCATGGACGTGTTCAGCTTGGGGGACCTTGGCGTGCAACGAGGAATGGCCGCCTTTTCGGGCCGCGACGTAGCTAAGATGAAAAACAGCAAGGCCGGGAAATGGAAGTATATGAACGAAAAAGGTATGGCGGGTGCATCCGAAAAAAAAAGAAAATGAAGAGGAAAAAAAAAACAATGCCTATCTACATGGTTCCGAAGGTTTACTGATGACGGTTTTGACAGATATGACCGAGCTTTCCGACCGATTCAAGCCTTACAGGAGCTTGTTCATGTGGTACATGTGGCGAGTCGAAGAGACAGACATTAGTACAATGGAGTAGGCTCTGTGTCTGGATAGTCATGGACTTGACCGACACACTGCCATCTCATGCGTGGCATTTTCTGTCGGCATTGAATCAATTGATATGGCTTACTACTTGTTTCACCCGATGTTCGGGGGAGGTGCATCACGGATCCGTCTCATCGTGATCCGTGTGGCTCTGCTTGAGTGAGTCCCGTCGAGATGGTTTGAGGGGACCTAAAATGACTTGAGCTGCATACCGGTCTCTCGGTGAGGTTTCCTTGTGATACCGTATGGCATGTGCAATCATTTGTCTGTACTGCCTGCGTTGTCTGGCTTGTTACACGTTTCTCCGCCCATATACATGTGGCTCTCAATTCCCGCTATACCCATAGATACTGCCATGTGGCTTACTATATTAGGATGTCAGACCTCGGGCTTGGTGCAGCGTATTCCTTAATGCGAGGTTTAACGTAGGGGGAAGACTGCTAGTAGATATCGTGGCCGGCATGAGTTGTCGAGCGGCCAGGTCTCCGGTTCCTGGGAAGTCAGACAAGGCCGATGAAGTTTTAGGTTCGTCAAGTGTGTTTTTTTTTTTTTTTTTTTTTTTTTTTTTGGAACATCCTGTACGCCGTTTCGTCAAACATGAAGAGGCGTGCAAGAACGAAATGTCCAGGTAGCCCAACCAGATAAATATGACTGATGGCTACGATCAAGATTCGCTGGCACGACTTGGGTTGTGTAAACAACTCAATACTGCCCATACGTGTTATGTTACATGTCAATTTGAATCAAACTTTGACGATATGGCTGACGATTTGTGTCAGATACAGTATATCGTTATATGACTATATACGTTGGGATTATACGCCAAGATGCTACTACTGCGTGTATGTTCTGCGCACGATGGTCTTAAACTAAAACCTGCACGGACAATGGGAGGAATAAAGGCAGACTTATTACAGGAGAAGAGGGAAGAAGAAAAATGTTGCTGTAGACTATATCAACCAAAAGAAGCAGCAAAAATTCAAATGAATGAGGCATATCGTGAGCCTAGGCGACTGTGGGCTGTTGGTCTGAATTGTTGCGAGCTGGCCGTCGCACGTTTGGGACCAATTGTGGCTTCAATCAGGGCGTTTGTTGATATTTTATTCACCCCTATATATCATCCGATTAGTTCCACCATTTTCAGCGGAAGACCGGCAGCTGGAGATCCAACGTCCACAATCATACCGTTAGAGTAGTAGTCAGGGTCTTTTAGCCGTCCTATGGAACCAACGTACCTTCGCCAAGACACTCTAGACTAGACTAGACTAGACTAGTTAGGCTCAAGCACCATGCCGGAAGACTTCAGCACGCTAGAGGTGGTGGCCATAGAGGCCGAGGATCAAGCTAGCGATTTTTTACAGGCATCATAGAGATTCGATCTATGTATGTTGACTAATTCGTAGCCACCTAGCGCCGCTGGGCAAAAAATACGCCTAGGTCCGGCGCGGGGAATGCGGTTCAACTGATGCGTTTGGCACACAGCCATTCCAACTGGCGTTTGGAATTGGACGGTTTTTTTCTCTTTTTGTCTGTGGCAACCCCTCGCCTTTCCCCCATGACAGCTGTCTCCTCGGAAGACCAAGATAGGGACATATGCACTGGCTACCTTGGCAGCCGAACACGAGCCCAATGGGGGATAGATGGTTGGCCGTGGGCTACTCGCATCTGAAGAGGCAAAGGCCGCGTAAGTCGAGGGATGTGGAGGGCAAATGTTGATAGGATGGGAGGAATTTTCTTCTGGAAACAGACTATTATGATCCAATCTAGCCAGACCGACCATATCGAATATTACATACTGCACTGATGCACTCTTCTCCAAGCATTTTTTTTTTTCCCTCCCTCCTCACGCTGCGAGTCTTGGTACCAACCCCTTAGAGTCATGCCACTCCCGACCGGGAACGAACTCTGTAGATCAATGAGACAGTGCCGAAGCACGCCCGCTACCTCGGACCAATCCGGGCAGGGAATTGAAAACCTTTGACGGCACAAAGAAAATATTAGAGGAGAAAACAAAAAGATGGCGGGAACAGATTAAGCTGTCTTTTTGCAAGGCTTAGTTATGTCAGGGCAAGACAAGCCTGGAGAAGTCCGAGATTCGGCTCTGCAATCGCTCTCATCCGTTGTCTAGTCTGGCAAGGTGGAGGGGTGCTTTTGGGTAGTAGAGTCGAGATTGTTTGTTACAAGGCCAGAGACAAGTTAAGGCCCCATCTGGGCTCGTATTTTCCCATGGGATTTTCACTGTTGCTGTATGGTTTTGAATTGTTCTTGGGCAAAACTGGGACCGACCCAGAGATGAACCACCAACCAACCACACACCACCCCGTCCATCCTGATCCATCCATCTCACATGCAAATCCCCCGTATTTTATACTCTCCTTGCACATTTACGGTACACACACGCACACATACGTACGCGCACACAAATCGTAACAATTGTCTATTCCCAACAGATTGATTGCCGGGACTTTCGGAGCATTTCTTCTACATGACGTCCGTATCGGGACTTGAGACCAGGACTTTACTCGACGTCTTCAATGATCAACAGTTAGCACGTACCGTGTGGCTATTGTTTGGTGATTTTCAAGTTTTTGCGTCATATTGATACTCCCTTGAAACATGTAGCATTCAAGGAGACGAGGCTTTTGGGGGGCCACCTGCACGCCAAGTTGAAGGGGGCGTGTTTTCAAGGCGGGTGGGGTGTGTTTCGTTATTACGTACTGTACAACGTTAGTTGAGTCTCCTAGCTGCACTGTTTTTCCCTTTGTCTTTCTGACAAGGCAGGCGGCCTTGTTCCAGATGTCTTCACTGCCAATCTACCAGTCAAGTAGCGCGGTCACAATTGTATAGTAATAGTCGCCTGCTTCTTAATGACGACGGTACCTATCAAGCAACCAATTAGCATGTGTCGGTATTAATTATTAACATGGAATCGCATTTGGCAGCTAGGTAATAAAGCAGGCATCTACAAGCGGAAATTGTACCGATGCCGCCGAGGCTGCACCCATGAGGCTGCTCTGTCAATCCTCCCGGCCTGAACATGGATCGGTCGGAGGATGCATTGTCACGCATCGAGAGGGCGAGATAAAGATAGAAAAATTTGAGCGGAGAATAAAGCCACTTAGGTAGGTTCATCCGCATTATTGGGTAACTACAGATACTGAATAAGTCTCTACAGTATTTTAGAGTCGAAACAAGGTCCTTGAGTGGAAGCCATCATGGCGTTTGGATGTTTACTTTTGTTCGCTTTCTTTTTCTTCTTCTTTCCCCCCGATGTCTGCATCTCGCACCTGTTGTCCAAGCTACCATCTCCGCATATCAATCCAGGGATGATGGGATTGGACAATCAAATCTCACCCGTAATTGGACATTGAGGGTGTCTGGACTCTGGTGTGCTAATTTTCAATTGGCGTGGATACCCAATCTCGCCAGTCGAGGGAAATGCTCCGAGAAGTTTTGGCGAACAGAACTGATTCGCAAGATTTAGTTCAATTAAAAACTGCCCCACTCCTGCTCCCGTCCGCGCAGGATCGATGATGAAAGCCAGTTTAACATTATATGTAGGTCGTTATCTTATTTATGTACGGTATATTTATCACCAGGACGTCGGAAGCAATAACCTTTGATTTCCTGAATTTTGCATTTGCACAATATTGGGAGAATATTAACTGCTGTGATTGATGCGGGAACATTAATAGTATATGCAGTTTGTTAATAGTAGCAATGACCGATCCGGTGTGTTTGATTGACTTCACCAATTGTCGTGGTGTAGCGACTGCTGGTGCCAAATGCAGTCGGATTCCCCATGTGGTTGCTCCGCAGTGCGAGAGTCATGCCGATTTTTTACGGTGTTTTTATCTCTCTCCTTTTCTGTGACAGAAAGTCCCAGACTGAGGGGATTTTGATGGGGACGAAACCGTGTGGCCCGCTACACCACCAAAAGTCCAGACGAGCAAGCACAGCATACATGCCACGACCTGTTTGTACTTGTAAAACTAGGCATACTTCCATCGGATGTATTGACGTTGCCGTAGCTTGCATTTTGGCAGGCTCGTGATAGCACATCGGCCGTTCTCAACCATGTATGTAGACCGGACGACACCGCAGCTAGTACCTTTTCGATCTTGTGTACACAATGCATTGACTCTGGCCCGGGGATCCATCAACATGTCAACCAAAAGCATTCCAGAGCCGTCAAATTATTGGACAGTCGGGCAAAAAGAAAAGTAAACGGGAAAAAGTAAACAAAGAGAAAAATCGGATTAGGTACAACCATAAACCACTCGTTAGGCCAGGCCTACCTGACCGGCCGAGTGCCCTACCTTGACTATTGCACGCCCGCAGTAATAACTACAGTACTACGATAGGGTACCTAGCAAAGGCAAGGTACCGTACCTTACCTTGGCTCCCATGCCAAGGAAAGTTAGCTGACCAAGGAAACGGGGGGGCGTGAGGACAAGGGAAGCTGGTCGGGTAGTGGGGGTGGCCGTATGGAGCCGTCTACCCCTGGCTACCAAACATGCTAGCGTGGTTCGTGCCTTCTACAGGCGCAACTCGCAATTCAACTTTAACGTGCCCCTTCGCCGCTGGATTCTGGCCCTTTTTTTTCCGCTCCTCCTTCCCTTCCTTCCTCCTTTTGTAAGCCACAAACACAAGTCAACAAGCCCCAAACCGTTCGCCGGGCATTCTTTCCTCATTCCTTTCCACTTCGACGTTCACTCGCTACATACTTTAATATTTGAATTGTCCGGATTTCCAAGGCCTTTTTGAGGAGGAAGTCTTATTACACCAAGGGCCTCGCTTCCCACCAACCCGGCCAACAAACCTTGATTAGAGTTGCTACCACCATAGCGGCCTTTCACCACACCAGCGACATCTTTCCGGATCTCTCCACATACAGGTAAGAACATATGAAGTTGCATTTTGTTGTGAACCCTCTGTTATCGTCACCATCATGGTTTTGCTATGCAATGCCGTTCAGCCAAACTTGAATCGCTTGGGTCTGTGGCCTGGCCGAGCTGCTTGCTGGGCATTGGCTGTGCTGCGCATGAACTTTGCATGGCTTCAAGCTCTGGGATGAGAAAGATCGAATGGAGATTCGAGAAAAAAGCCAACGGTCGCTTCCGGCGCCGACTACGACAACGGTCAGAACGATCCTTGGTCTTTTGATCGCCTCCTCGATTCGGCTCGCCCTCGCCTTCCCAACCCACATAGACCCGAACGGCATTCCGCTTTTCCCCTAGCTCTGGCGGAGAAGAACCTAAGGGAAACAGGCAGATGAGATCACATCGTCCTTTTAATGCCAGGCATTGCCCCCGTATCTCATTCCCGGCACCCCATTTTGAACCTGCTCGGTTTGGAACTTGGTTTTATCATCTCATTTGTAGAGCTATACACCACTACCATCCGAGTCGACGCCCATTCTGCCCACTGTTCGCCACTATATTTTTCGTTCTTCTGACTGACATTGAATCCACCACGCTCATAGACCATAATCAGACAAGATGATTGCCAAGTCTTTCGTCACTCTTCTGGCGGCCGCGAGCCTGGCCTCGGGTATGTTGAAGAAGGAGGATCTGCATCTGTCATCCAATTGCCGAAATTATCTAACCAACGCCTCACTCCACAGCCCAGAACCAATGCAGCCAGAGCACCATCAGCATCAACTCTAACGGCGATGCTAGCGCACTGAGGAGCTGCAAGACCTTGAAGGGAAATGTTGTCATCGGAAACCAGACCGACAGCACTCTGCAGCTTGATGGACCGGAAGAGATCCAGGGTGACTTGACCATGGTCGACAACAAGAAGATCGTGTCGCTGTCGAGCACCTCGCTCAAGAAGATCACTGGCAAGATGACGTTGGAGAGGGACGAGCTCCTGAGCGACCTGAGGTTCCCTCAGCTGAGCGAGGTCAACTCGATTAGCTGGGTCACTCTCAGCGCCCTTTCGTCCCTGGGTACCGCGATCAAGAAGGCGTCGACTGTTGTAATTGCCGACACCCGTATCGAGAACCTGAACGGCCTCGACCTCGTTACAGTCGACAACATTGACATCAACAACAACCAGCGCCTGCAGAAGTTCACTTCCAAGCTTGAGAGCGTCAGCACCAGCTTCAAGGCTTCCGTCAACGGACTCGGAACAAACTTTGAATTCCCTGCTCTTAAGTGGGTTGCCGAGATGGCGATTGCCAACGCTTCCTCGTTCACCGCTCCCCAGCTTAGCAAGGTCAACAACTCGATCTACTTCGACTTCAACTTCATCAAGGATGCGTCTTTCCCCAACCTGACCGCCGTTGGAAAGGACTTCTCCTTCGTTGGTAACTCGGCTCTCACCAACATCTCGGCTCCCATGCTTGCTACCATTGGTGGCGGCTTGACCATTGCCAACAACACTGCCCTGGAGAGCATTGACGGCCTCCCCAAGGTCAAGGATGTCGGCGGTGCCGTGCTCATGCGCGGTAGCTTCAAGTCGTAAGTGAAACCAAAGCGGCCCCATTTCTCATTTCGACCCACTGACTCGATTTTTTTAGTGTTTCTCTTCCCTCCCTCAACGACGTGAAGGGTGTTTTCGACACTCAGTCCACCACCGACATCAGCAGCTCTTGCGACACCTTCAAGAAGGCTGGCAGCAACGGCCAGATCCAGGGCAAGGTTATCTGCGAGTCCAACAACTCCAAGGCCAACGACGACATCACTGCTGGCAGCGGAGGCAGCAGCGGCAACAACAAGAACTCGGCTGCTGGCACCACGATCAACATGGCTCTTCTCGGCCTCTCCATCATCGGAGGTGCTGCAGCTTCGTTCTTGTAAAATGTTGATGTTGCCATATGCTGGTCCGCGACGGTGTAAATTTGAGGGCGGCGCAACAGAATTGTAAAGTCGAATCTTGGAATTTTGGTGGCGTTTTCTCCTTTTTTTGTCTTCAAGCACTCTTTTGTCTTTTGTTTGCCCGCGCGTCTTTCAGTCTTTCGTATTTCGGAATATCTCTGGGCACTCTGTCACACAATCTCAGTGGAGCCTGCTACTGCCATGATCCATTGGACTTTAATATCAAAACCAACAGAGACAGGTGTTTGTAGTCACTTTGTTTTCCCGCGCGCTCTGGTAGCAAACTCTAGGTGAACGGCAAATGTACTGATTTGTGTGCCTTAGTCGGCCAAAGTAAAGCATGAAACGTAGGGGGTGATTAATTAACTGTTCGTGACTAAGGCGTACGGAACTGTTGCGCATGCACCTCGTAGGTACCTAGTTACCCGTAGCTCAAATCTTCCTGGTTCGTCTTTACGGACATGATTCGGGTTGTCGCGTCATGTCAACTCAAGTCAACACTAGGAATTGAACAGGCATCATCCTAATACAGTGCACGCACTTGAAGAACCAGCCTAACTACACAGATTTGAGCGCCAGGAAATAGAGTGATTGTGGTAGAAAAGTACGGCTGAAGAGTTAGAATAGCACACACAAAGCCCTGTAGACACGGGCCCGGATTCTGAATAGCCATGCTCAAGATGTTCCTATCAATGATAAACACCCTGCTCAAACCTTTCTAAATCGTAGAACCTGGGTCTGACCTCGTTACCGTTGAATATACGACCATCCAGAGCGTTAACAGCCTAGCATATATCCAACGAATTAGCGAAAGAGTACATTTGTTACCAAGTACCAACATCCAAAACCGACCACATCGACTTACCCTTAGAGCCGAGACCTGGTCTGTAAACTTGATAAACACCTGCCTGGTGTTGACGTCGACGTAAAGCCTCTCGACCCGACCGTACTGTGGACAAGTGAGGACGCTCCGAGGTTAGCTGGATCAGGGACTTCTTTGTTTTGTTTTATGGCGGGAGCCGACAAGAGCGGCAACCGGAGTCACGGGCAGCATTGGGACGTACCTTCTCGCCACACTCTTCGCCAATCTCTTGGGCCAAGCCCTCGGCAACCTCGCCGGCAACGTCCTCCATGCCCTCGAGCATTCCACCCAGAGCGACAACCTCGCTCATGGAGCCAAACTTGCCAACATCCTGAACCCCACGGTTACCGCCTACAACACGAGCCATGTTTCCAGGGCTAGCAAATCCACCGCCTTCTGCGTCGGGGCGCTTCCGACGCTTCTCAACTTTGACGCTCAAGCCAGAGGTGATGCCTGTTTCCTCAGCGCCGAGGCCCTTGCCCTTTTCCCAACCCATCTTCTCCATCATGCGCGCTGCAAAGCCAGCCTGGCCAGGCCGATTAGAGCGCACATCATCCGAGTCTTTGGGTTTGGCTGAGCCAAGGCCAGGGCGCTCACCCTCGTCCTCGTCAATATCCATATCCTCACCATCCTCGTTGGGTAGAGGCGTTGGCTCGTAGCGAACTGGCGCCCGTGATATGGTTGCAGCAGGGACCGCGTCAGGTTGTGGGGGTGGCGTCTCAACTTCCTTGACTTTGGATAGGGCTAAACGGCGCGCGTATGCATCATCACCGGTGGCGTCGTCAGCGACGACAGTCATAGCCGACTGTTTTTGGACGCGAGGGGGTGATGGTTGAGGAGGCACAAAGGAATATTGCGGCGGGGGAGCAAACTGGTCTGCGGTAGGAAGTTTGTCGTTAGTCACGTCTGAAAAAGAGGGAAAGGAAAGTCTCTGGGTATCTGCCTACTCGTATGAGGAGCTCTAGCCTCGGAGCCGCTACTACTTCCACGACTACCACGGGACCTAGACCTGATGCGGTTTTGTTCTCTGCGCCGACGGTGCGCGTACAAGACGCCCTTCCATTCCCTGATCTCAGCAATGCGTTCATCGCTACGTAGATACTCCTCTACGTTTGTCGGTCGCGCCGGATCGTAGAGCTCGTCCCAGTCGGTTTCCCTGTCCGTATCATCGCGGTTGTTCTTCTTCTTCGCCTTGCGGCCACCGCGGTGCCTCTTGCCCAGTCCGTAGGCGTATTCGTCATCCTCGGTTGCAGCCCAGTCGGCCAACTTGCTTCGAGGTGGTTGCTGTACCGGCGCCGAAGCGGCTGATGGATCTGCCGAAGTGGAAGACGCTACTGTGGGTGTAGCTGTGGCTGCTGCCGGAGTCGTAGTTGCAGGCGCAGTGATAGCCCCGATTTTGAGAAAAGCCCCTTTGGGCTTGGGTTTTTGACCTGGCTGGGGTCGGCGCATGGGCTGGAAGCGGAGCATGGCTTGAAGAGGCGAACAGGTTTTAATTTCATTTTCGCAAAATTAACATGGTGTCTCCCAGACAAGAAGAGAACGAGGAGGGCGACCCTCAATATTGTGCGGGTGCATGGCTTTCTGCTCTAGGATGTACCTGGATCCAAGGGTTTCTTGTCACCGCCGGCCTCATCGCCAGTCTTGGCCTGCGCGCGAGCGTTGGGTGCGGTAGAGTCGCCCGCGGCGGCCTTTGGGTCGAGCAGGTTCGCGTAGAGGGACATGGCGCCCGAGGGCGGAGGCTTGGGCGGTGCGCCGCCAGGCATGGTTGCGATTTCGGGGAGGAGCTTTTTGTAGTTGTCAGGCCCGCTGTTATTACAGCAACTGTTCTTGACGACACTGGTACTAATTAATTGGTCGTGGAAAGAGTGATTATAGTTGGAGCTGAAAGCTACCATCAAAAGCTCAGAATCGTTGTTCGCATCGATGGATCCACGGCATGGCCAGGTCGAATGCAGGCCAAATAAGTGGGGAACAGTGGGATTAAAGACCTTCACAAGGCAATTCGGGCTGGGCAGGTACTTGACATTGTGTACAAGTACCTCAGCCTAGCACGTTACCTAACTTGCCTTCTTGCCAGGTACCTTGGGCACTTACTGTAACCTTATCTTAACTGGTTCAGATGGTACCCAAGAATATCAAAATCATTCTCTTCGAATGTCATAAGCCGGCAGCCTTGTTATGTGAGCAATGTGACATCTATTTGCTCCACAGTTAGGCATTTTTATTTGGCGGAATGTGATGACAGGGCGCGCCCTGCATTGACATGATCGTGCGAGTGCAGGTACAGATCGTGCCTAGTGAGTGCCCTTGGCTTTCCCGGTAGAGTAGGGGTACCTTTTCAGGCAGTGTACATCCGAGACCGGAACACGATGCTGGCGATACAACCCAACCTTCCGTCGCTAGTAATTATTACATCGCCTACCCAGGTACCTCCCTTGGGTAGGTGCGCATATACTTGGCACATCCAGTACTACGAGCATCCCTCACAAAGCATATATGACTGTCTACGTATCCGGTTTCTCCTAACAGTTTTTTTTTACTGATCAGCCCCATTCATGGCTTCTCGCTGGGCAACCCTAAAACTCCTCTCCTTGAACCCAGCACTGCCTCCCCCTTTTCGACCTCTAGCATCGGCCTCCTTCCTTCCAAAGTTTTGTGCAGCCCGCAAAATGACCTCAGAGGCCACTCCCAGGAAGTATGAGTGGCTTGTCGTCATCCCCGATCTCCCGGGCGTGTTGGATAAGAGATTTATAGTTCGCCCGTAAGCATCGGCCCCCCCCCCCCCCCCCCCAGCAGCTGCTTCCTTGTATTTGCAGCGGAGGACTAAACAAAACGCGTTACACAGCAAGCATTTTGAAGGCATGCAGGCTTTTGTTGAATCCGGCGAATGGAAGATGGGTGGTGGGCTTTTTTTTCCTTTGCCCCTTTTTATTTCGGCTTTACTTCTCCCCTTGTTGCTGCTACGGTCGCTGACAGGCAGTTCATAGGGGCTCTTCTGGATGAGGTTCCCAAGGACGATGATCCTGCCAGTCTGAAAATGAGTGGCAGTACTCTCGTGGCCGTTGCTTCGTCCAGAGAGGAGATCATGGAAGTACTCAAGGCCGACCCCTACGCAAAGGAAGGTGTCTGGGACTTGGATAAAGTAAGTTTCGCCAGAATCCCAAGTCAAAAGTGATGGTCTGAGGTTTCTGTCTCGAGAAATAAAACACACCTTGTGGTATTATACTCACTAATATTTTTTTTTCTTTTTTTTTTTTTGCGTTGTCATAGGTGCAGATGTGGCCATTCAAGTGTGCTTTCCGGAAGCCTTGAGAACGACAGTAGGGATAGGGGGAAGCATTGCGGTGAAGGACTTGGATGAGTAGGGGTGGTCATGGGGGTGGTCATGTCATGGCTGCTGTCCACGTCGAGTTCTCAAGACATCCCAGACCATGAATTCTCTTACTAGGATCAAGCTCACATACTTGATTTTAAATCATCCTCCCTGGCCACATATTCGCAAATTTTTTTGAGCTTGCCTCGCCTGGAATACCTCCTTGATGTGCTGTATCCCGTGACGAGGCGCGTGCTACCAAAAGCCCCACCACTCATATCGACGTAGATGATCATCGTAGATTCCAAAATTACAGGGAAAAGTACAAAAAAGAATCATAAACATAAAATAGGAAGCGACGAGATAGGACCTTCATTTCGACAATGGAAAAGAGAGCACGGATTGAACAGTGTGAATAGACAAGCCCATAGAATCATACAAGATTAGACCTTCAGGAAGATAACACCTGCAATATGCGGGGATTGCCAGGCTCACGTCAAAACCTCATCCCGAGTAATTCTGGATCCTGCTGTGCTGCCGCCATTTGTACCTGGCTCATCCTCAGGCCTCGGTTCATCCTCAGCCTGGGTTTCCTCGGCTTTTGCTTCGGCGACGACTCTCAGTTCGTATGCTAGTTCGTAGCAATCCGCCAACAGTTCGTTGAGGGCGCCTTGGCCTTCAGGTATGTCGTCTCCATGCATAAAACGACCATCAACCCGCATGTTATCGATCATGTTCAGCTGGGAACCAAGAGGTAGGTACCTAGTCAGCTTCTGCTTTTCCAGAGTAAAAGTATGGATTTGAATATTCCAAGAAAAAAGGGCATGTAAAATAACAAAATTTCCTAGGGCTTACTTTCATACTGTAGGGATACAGTTCCCTAACGGAGCTTACTCCACCAGAATCCTTGACTTCTATGAGGATACGCTTTAGAGTCTGGAGCTGGTTATAGATCGGGATGAGCGCCTCAGAGACGGGCTCTGAGAGAATCATCAGTGAGTAGATCAGACCGTAACTCCGCCTGATAAGGTAGAGCAGAGTCTGCCTTTCTGTCAGTCATTGTTGATATTAAAACTCCGGCCGAATCAATGGCCACAATCGACACATACCCTCTGTACATAGAGTTCCGCGGGTCTTCCTTCCTCGTCAATAAAATTTCCATTGACCCGCCTTTCGTCAATCTTGTCGAGCGTCCGCTGAAAATCATACAAGTCGGTCTCGCGCAGCGACCAAGCCTGTGTCAGGGACAGGCTGTCAAGTTTGTTCCGAATGCTGACCAGCACATCGTAGATATTCTTGAAACTTTCCGGGACCCGACCCTTTCTATTATCCAGGGTATCAGTTACACGAGCTTGCGTTCAACCATATAGCAATAATAAGGGGCAAATACCGATCAAGAACAATTTCGGTCCACTCAAGGCAACGCTTCAGTAAGGTCGCAACAGCATCGCTGCCTCGAGCAACATTGCCGTTCTCGTCAACAAAATTACCGTCGACTCGTCTGGCATCGATTTCCTTGAGCTCTGCTTGCAGCTTTACCACCTCTGAAGAAGAAAACTAGTAATGTTGACATGTTAGTAAGACTCAAGTCTGCATCAGCTGCTAGCCTTGGACTGCTCTCGCACGAAAGGCGGAGAAGCCGATGGCCATTATATCATGCATCTTATACAATTTACCTTGGATCTTGTATTCGCTAAAGACATGGAACGCAATATTGAAATGAGCTTCTCGTGAATGGCTGGCAGAGGCGGGCCGAGATGGTCAAGCCGTCTTTGTAGGTTTTCCAAATTTCTCTGACAGAGCTCCAATCGATTTGAAAGCAGTTCGACCAGGTAGGGCGAGTGGCGTGACTCTGTGCTCCTGACGACACCAGAGATCTTTTGCAATGTCTCAGACATGCTCTCGAGATCCTTGGCCGAGAACAGCTCAGCTTCCGCAAGGTGATCAAGCAGGCGCCTGATGGTTGAGGTGAGGGCATAGGCTGCAGGCGCCTCACTGGTTCGACCAATGGTCATGAAGAACAAGCTTATGAGCTGGAAGCAGCTTTCAAGCACCTTGTCCACTGTGTATCGCAGGTAAGTGAGCATGCCGGCCCATTGAAAATAGGCACGGGCAACCAAGAGACTTACACTGTGTTTCCCCTCCGTGTTCTCCATGTCGAATCTCGTTCAATTGCCTGACGTTCTCGATGACTTGGTCATACAACACCATGACATCCTGGCTCCTGATATAATGGGCACGATCCTGTTTCAGCAGAAGCAGTTGATCGCGGGTTGCCGTCAACCTCTCCAGAATTTCCTTTTCACGCGCATCTCTTGGCGCAGGTAGTGCCGGCGTATCCATAACGACGAGGTGTATTTTCTGTCTGCCACAAAAATAGGTGCAGACTTGCCCGACCCAGACCTGCGGGGCTCGGTGTAAATGGATTCTCAGGAAACTGGCAGGGAGCGCTTCCAATAGAGAGTGTTTCCGAATCGCTTAACACAATAGGATACAGCCTGACGCATGCAGCTACAACATGTACTGTCGAGAAAGCAACGGCAGGCCGCCAAGAAGCTAATACACGAGACTGCTATGACCTGTCACAGGTACTCCGCCCACCATGCTCAAAGGACCAGTCGACTTGGTGGAGGAGGCAATGCTATACGGGAGTATGTGTATCTCAGTATGTGGATGGGTTGGGGAGACCTGGTTGCAGTTGAGTACGATTTAAGTGAGTTATACTGGACGCTTCAACAACACATGCAGAAAGACACAACGTGGGGGTTGGCTGGACTTGCATCACAAACATGGGTACGTTTCCGAAAGCGGGCAACCTCAGCACAGACATTGGAAGCTCCAAGAAGAGCGGGGTCGGCGCCAGTTGTGGGATCTCACGTGATGCTTGCGAGGAATTGGGCGTCTGGTATCAATTTCCTTGCAAAACTGTGGCTTGACATGAGGCTGTGCAATTACTATCGGGACCAGACAGGGCACAATTTCACTCCGCACCAAATTAATTTCGTCGTCCTCAAAGTGAACATCTGCAACCTCATCGTCCCCACGCTTCCCAAAGACTGTGATATTCGCGCCTCACATCACAATCACACACAATCAAAATGTCTACCTCCGAGCTGGCTACGTCGTACGCGGCGCTTATTCTCGCCGACGATGGCGTTGAGATCACTGTGAGCAAAAGCCTTTTTCTTTTTTCTTTTTTTTACGAAATTGCGAGAACCCCGCGCTGTCATGAACGCATCCGAACCGACCTTGCGAAGGATGAGGAAATCGTGGACGAGGTGGTTGGAAGCAATTGTGAAACATCGGGCTAGAAGACTAATATCGCATTGTGCAAACAGTCCGACAAGCTGCAAACACTCATCAAGGCTGCCGGTGTTCCCGACATCGAGCCCATCTGGGCACAACTTTTCGCCAAGGTACGATAACCACTTGGACGACCGCAACCGATTAGAAGAAGGGCTTCAGAGACGGGGCAATGCTGTCTTGCGCGCTTGTCTCGAAACCCTGCAGCGCGCTCGATTTCTTGCCCATTGGATTGAGTAGGAATTTTATACTAACGGGCTTTGTATCCTCACGTACACAGGCTCTTGAGGGCAAGGACGTGAAGGACCTGCTCTCCAACGTCGGCTCGGGTGGTGGCGCTGCCGCCCCCGCTGCCGGTGGTGCCGCCGCCGCTGGCGGTGCCGCTGAGGAGGCCAAGGCTGAGGAGAAGGAGGAGGGTAAGTCATTCCAGCTGACCCGCATCCTCAACAACCAAATTATGTCAAATATGAAGTACTAACGCATTAATTATTTCGACGACAGAGAAGGAGGAGTCCGACGAGGACATGGGCTTCGGTCTCTTCGACTAAACGGCTTTCAAGCCTACGACTTCACTTTCCCTTTTGTACTTCCAAATCAGCATGGACGGCGGCGACCGGAGGGTTTTTCACACAGCTACTACTATTGCGGCAACGATGGCGACGAATACCACAGGCGTCCTCGGTTAGTAGGTTGGGAGCCATTGATTTTCGGCTATCTGGATGGATCAGCCCTTTCATGGCTTGCGTATGAATCGGAGCTCTCTCTTGGGACTACTGGCGTCTTAGATCAAAAATTGGGATGCGTGCAAGCTTTTGCCTGCAATATTGATGAACTTCAAATTACTCTACCTCGCCCCGCCATGATTACCGCTGTAGACCATGTTGATCTCTGCGTGTCTCGGTCACACTGAGGGGTACATCCCTTACCGGCACTGAGTCTTCCAGTGATGATATGACCCCCGCGGCCGCGCATTTAATCTGGGAGTGCCTTCCCTGTCCCACCATTGTATCAAAATGCTGGTTAAAGGTATCTAGATAGATGCTTGCCTACCCAAGCCTTAACATCATGTGCACAACCAGATGCAGTTCCAGTACGCCGGTGTGGGGAAGCCGACATGGATTCTGGCCATCTTGGAGGACAAAAACACGTGCTGGGAATTCCTCAATAGACTTCTAGCCTCGTCCATTCGCTTCCTTGACGTGTGCGAATATCTCAAGATCCCTGGTTAAAGCCTCCGGCAGTCCAGTTCCCGACCCATCATCTGAAAGTCTATGCAGACTTTACGATCAAGACAGCACTAGGAACTAAACCAGCCTCTCGGAGAGTCTTGCTAAAGTCTTCACTCCCGGAAAAGGTTTTGCGGGGGAATGTCAAGCTGAAGTTATCCACCGAGATACCGTGTTCTGCCTCAATCGCCTGCGCAACCTCGAACAGTGTGGTCTCCGCAGGATAAGTCTTCTGCACGTTGCCTCCTACAGGCAGTTGAAGACGCAGCCTGGCATCATTGTGAGACACAGAGGGTTTGGGAGCTGCAGGTGCAGAGGAGGCGGGGGCGGGGGATGCCGAGGATGAAGCGACTGTCGTGCCATCCCGGGCAGCCTTGGCCTCGTCCGCCTTGCGCTTGCGCTCTGCCTTATCCGCCTCGATCTTGGCCTTGATGCGTCTTTTGGCTTCGAGGTCGTCAAGCTTCTCTTGACGCTTCTTGGCAGCCTCCTTGATCTGCTCCTTACGCGCAATCTCCTCTTTCAGGTCCTGAGTCTCCCTGGTGGCCTTTTGACGGATCTTTTCGTTGCGCTTGGCGTCCTCCTTGTCCGCCTCCGACTGAGCCGCCTTCTTGGCCTTGAGCTGCTCACGGAGCTCTGCCAGTCTCTCCTTCTTCTGCTCCTCAGTCAAGTGGGCGATGGCCTCTGTCGACTCGGAGAAGTCGGTGTGGCCCCTGTGATTTACGGCTGTGTGAGCAGTGAAGGCCCAAGTGAAAGCTTAATGAGCCACCAACACTATTGAGCTAAGCCGGTTCAATAACTCACGATTTTGTAGCATGGAAAGTGGCGGAGTCGCTGTTTCTGAACTTCTTCCCACACTCGTTGCAGACTAGCGAATTTGCTGACTGGCCATCGTTGACAGGGGCGATGTTGGGTCCGCCTTGGGCCTCCTCGTCAGCGTCATCTTGGAGATCCTCCAGAGAGGTGTCCTGGTTCTTCTCGAGCCACTCGAGAGCACCTTGAACTAAAGTATGTAGAGAGTATTGTTAGCAAAGCCTTTCCATTTCTCTGAGAAGTGTGACCTGGACATCAACTTACGTCCGCCAGTCCTTTTGATTGCTAACTCAGCACGTGACTTGTCAAAACCCATGTCCAGCAGCAAGTCCAAATCTGACTGCGTCATGTTGATGGTGATGTTGTGCGTGAGGCCCAAGAGGTGCAATAAGATATCGATACTTATGGGATGCTAGAAGGTGGGTTATGTGGTTAGTGGTGCTTTGATAATAAATGGTGTCGGTTATTCTGAATTCTGAAGTAAGTTATCCACCAAAAGCCAGAAAGAATAGACTGAGAATCAATGGATACAAACAGATGGCTTTTGTTTGCTTCTATTCCATAGGTACATGGAACAATCGACGTGTACCTAAGTTAGGTTGATAGGCTTCCGACGCTAATACAAATATGAACGTCATCTTTCGCTGCCTGCCCCCAGCACTTTTGTTGTGTGCAGGGAGCACCGGCGGTACGTACCTGTGATTAGCGGGGTGTTCTCCGGAAGCACCCTGTGAAAGCTGTGTGCTGAATCGATAACCTAGCCTAGGTCGCTAAGGTACGAAGTAGGCTTCGAATTTGGTGGGGCGGGGTGTACAGTAACCAGCTGAAATTGCCGGCTCGATCTCTCTGGACCGTTAGAAGGAAAAATTCTCTTGATTCAAGTTTACTTCCGTTTCTAGTTGGGGAAGAAAATTAGCTGCTCAATCATCTTTGCTGTGTGCTGCCTTAGCGCTGAGTTTAGACCTACAATGATGAGGTTATCAGAAGTGTGCATCTGCACCGACGTTGAGTGGGTCAAGGCGGGCTGTGGCCAAGCACTATACCTTGCCTACTGCCTAGGTACCTATGAAGTTGCTCTTTGATATCGAACACCTCACGTCACTTGGCTAATCTAACAAACCGTTTGGAGTTCGACTTTGAAAGTCTCCAATCGCTTCAGGAAAATGGCTGAGTTTTTGCTCACTCTGCTTTGCAGATATGATTCAACGCACTCATTAGATGTTCAGATAGGAATTTCCGAAGCAAGAAAAACTTTCGTCTGGTCGGTCCTGCACAATCTCTTCGAGAAGAGTCGACAGTTACTACTAATCAAGCTCACAGTGCGCTGGCGAATCAAAGCAGCATCTAGCGTGCACGGACTGCTCAATCGGCAGCTTTGTAGAGCGTCGCATCGGTGTCACCACCCACCCACTTGATCCGACCTCCTTCCCTGTTAACATGTGTTATGTCATCTTGCCTTTGCATTTCCCCAGCTGAGGTCGTCCCCAGGATCGCAAGCAGAGCAAACCACTCTTCTATCCTGCCGACAACCACCGCAGACGCCTGATATCCTTGACGCCAAAACCAAACTTCATAATAATTAGCTATCCAGCTTGTCATTTTCTTGGTCCCAGGTGTGCAGTTGCGATTCATCGAGCCTGGTCGTTTACGAGCCCATAGTGCGGGCAACTTTCACCAACACGTTTGACTACCTGTCCAGTCCGCCGAAGCCGAACCCGCGCAATAGCACCGCCGCTCTGCAACTTGCACGCAAACAGCCCGCAACACCCTCGCAAATCCAACCACCACGCCGGTGACAATGTCTGTGGAGCTCGATCCCTCGGAGCTTGGCTTCCGCAGTATGTTTACCAAAAGCCAAATTTTGAGGCACAAAGTCTGCTGGAGCAATAAGAGACGCCCGAAACTAACTTTGAGCGTCTCAAGGGCCATTCACCTCAGAGGTGGCTCAGATACTTAAGATCCGGAACCCCAATAACCACCCGATTGCCTTCAAGGTACCGCGAAACCCATTTTCATACACGCTTCCCCGTGAACTGAAAAGCTAACCAGCTTCGAAAACAGGTCAAGACAACAGCCCCCAAGCAGTAAGTCGTTTAGCCACTCTCTGGGTAGTAGCGCTTCAATGGCATATATGCTTACCGTGCGGTGAAGGTATTGCGTACGACCGAACTCTGGTCGCATAGAGCCGGATCATGAGGTCGAGGTACAAGGTTGGTTGTTTCCCCCGCAAATAACTTGGCAGTATACACAAGACGATTTGCTCACCTTACACTCCTTGCAGTACTTCTCCAGGCTATGAAGCAGGATCCTCCTGCCGACGCGAAATGCCGAGACAAGTTTTTGGTTCAGGCTGTGCCTATTAGCGGTGATAAGGAGTTTGCCACTGTTGCCGACATTGTAAGTGGTCCCGTCCTCTGGGCGAATAATTTGAAATTATCTGTCGGTCGCCGAGTGCTAATTCCATGTCTCCTCTTCTCAGTGGGATTCGGTAGAGAAATCCGCTATTGTGGAGAGGAAAATCCGAGTGACTTTCCTGCCAGCTTACTCTGCCACAGAAGGCGTAGCGACACCAGCCAAGAGAGACACAGCCGACAACGCGGTATGGTTGAAATGTCATCTTTTGAGTTGTGGGCTGTCTCCATACTGACTCCATAAAACAGGTCGACGCTACCCCTGATGTCCCGCCTCCGTCTTATTCATCTCCAGAGCAAACCTCGGCTGCTGCGCAACCAGCTAGCAGCCCCTCGGTCGATGCAAACAAGGCCAAGGTCAAGGTCGAGCCAGAGTCTCCTTCCAACATCTCTTCATCTATTTCTGCCGCTACCGCGCAGGTTGCACAATCAAAGCCAGTGGAGCAGGTCAAGGAGAAAGTGGCAGAGGTGAAGAGCGCGGTAGCCTCAACGGTCGAGGATAGTGGATTGAAGCAGCGCAAGACCTCCGCCACTTCGGCCGTTAAACGTCAAACTACAGCCTCGGCACCAGTGACAAAGGTGCACCCCGCAGCTCAGCAGGCGCCCCAGGGCGTTCCCGTACACATGGTGGCTGCCCTGTGTCTTGTGAGCTTCCTGCTTGCCTATTTCTTCTTCTAGTAAGGTAAGGGAAACTCAGTTATGCAAAGCTATTGCGGGAGATATCCTGTCTGCTCCATAGCTCGTGTCTGGGTGGTTTCGAGCCGTTGATTTGAGTTCTGCGAATGAGACGCCTACATATCCGATTGGATTGCATGCTTTAATCCGATGTCTAGTTTGTTTTTCTTCTTCTTTTTGGGACGACGATATGGGAGGGCTGGTCGTGCTACAATTTGTATTGTATTCTGCACAACTGTGCCGCGAGATCAGCCAGTAGGGCAGAGGGCTTTGTGGCAGGCTATAGATAGTGTGTGGGGTTTGGTGAGAAATCACAGCTGGTGGTTAATGTGGCAACGGGGCATGATTGTGAAGGAACTTCGCCTAACTGCCAGGTATGCCGAAATGTTGAACGACCTGGTCTGCAGTGTCGCGTCACGGCAGCAGCTCATGAGCATTGATGCTGTACATATGGAGACTTGAAAATTGGAGCGATTGGCCCAGGAGAAATGTACTTATAGGTTGTACCTTCAAAGCACAAGAATTCTTTTTTGTTCGTAACCTCTGCTATTTTAACCTCGACGAGATGTGTCAAACATTGTGAGCGACTGCGCTCTTTTGCCATTTTCGCCTAGTTGTGAGGGAGGGATGAATAAATGAGTCTATTGGTGAAAGAGTACAGTTCTGCTATGACAAAGGCTCCTGCGGCATCAGCTGAACATAATTTACCATGAATTTATTATGCAAGCTACATACGTGCTTTTCTTTCTATACTCTAGATATGCAATCAATCGTCCACCCGTTTCTCCCTATCATCCGCCCTATGAGCGGTAATCACAATCAGGAGAAGTGTTTTATCATCCTCAGATGGCATCTATAAACCCCCCCGCGCAAACCGCCAGTCGATGCCAGCAGGTTCTTCACAAAATCAACGCAGCCATCATGATTCCAGCTCCTCTTGCTTCCAGTCGGCCACGGCAGCCTTCTTCCCAGAGCTGCCGACAAGACGGCCCCCGTCCTTGCGCTTGACGCGGCAGCGCATGCCGACCTGCTCGTCCCAGATGAAGCGCCAGATGGCATAAACCCAGCTCTCGTGGCGGGGCAGGTCGTTGTAGAACTCGCTCGCAATCTCGTTCAGCTTGTGCAGCCTGGTCCAGGGCACGGCGGGGAAATCGTGGTGCTCGTTGTGCAGGCCGACGTTGTAGGTCAGGAAGTTGAGGGGCCCGTAGTAGCTGAAGGTCTCTGGGACGGGGACGTTGTTCTTGGGGTCGCGGGCCTCGGGCGCGACAGTCTCGTAGACGTAGTGCTCCGCGATGAAGTGGCCAGCCAGAGGGTGGAGGGAGCCGGCGAGGAAAGAAGAGAGGATGAGGTAAAGCAGAGATTGACCAGATCCGATGCGAGTGACCAGGAAGTAGTCGAATGTGAACTGCACCAACACGTTGACAAGCGAAACCCAGGTGAAGGGCACGCGGAAGATGAACATCGGCCGCAGGGCGTAGAACAAGATCTGGAAGGTGCAGAAAAAGGCCTTGCCAAGGATAGAGTCGAGGAAGACGGCCTCAAAGGCGGTCGGAAGGTCTGTATCGAGACCATCGACACCGAGGGATTTGTGGTGCGTCAGGTGGTATGGCTGGAGAACAATGTGACTTGTTAGTTAACGGGATCGTGCAATTTATAGGTCATGAGCCAGACAATGCCCAGGAGATGGACGTACCCGAAACGATGCGCTGTACGGAATGCCAATGGGTAAGTTGGCTATTATGGCCAACAAGCGGTTTGCAGTTGGTGACCGGAACGCAAGGTTATGTGAGATCTCATGGATGGCCAGGAAGAGATTTTGGTTGGCGGTGGCGCCAAAAATGTAGGCCACAGCCCAGAACTTGATGGAGAAGAAGGACGTGTTCCGAAGCATCCAAGCCAGGAACACCTGCAAGGCCACTACGCCAGCAACGACATATTTGGTCAATGGCTCGGGGCCGCAAAGTTTGGTAACCTTTAAGTCGCATTGATATCAGCAACCAGTCTAGCTTAACGAGGAACGAGCATCGCCAAACATCACAGGATGCCCCGCGGTTTGGCCAATTGATATGTGCCATAGACTCTTCACTCACCTCTGGGTGAGCCTTGATGATTGCAAGGCGTCGCGTGCGGTGCGGCTCTTCTGTATAAGTCCAAAAGAAATCTTTGTGCTCGGCCTCGATAGCCTCGCGCTCTTTGGCTGTGGGGACAGACGGCGGCGGCGGCGGGACCGACTTTGAAGAGCTGGTCTTGGATTTACTTTTGGACTTGGCAGCGGCCGTCACCGTCACTGAAGAGGGCGCCATCGGGTTTCGCTGGGAGGAATCTAACAAACAAACAAGAAAGGAATTTTGTTGATGCTGGTGTCGGTGTCAGTGTCCTTGCTCTCCCGTTGATTTAATTCAGCGACAAGAACTTGTGTCGCGCGAAGTTCTGGACGTGGCGCTGTTTAAAGAGGTCCACATTCCAAAACGACCGACAAGGGATAGGGGGCGAGGAATAGGGGTCCGGCCAGTCGGTCACCCTCGAAGAGAGCCCCATGGGAAATTTCTCAAAAAGTGGTTTGAAAAAGTGGACAGGCATATTTAAAAAAATCGCCTTATCGACAGGTGTGTAAATACGTTTGTCGGGCGGTGAAGGAGCTTGAACGTGGGATAGTGGGGCCACTTTTGCGGGGAAGATCGTCCATGAAACGATACGGCCAATTGAATTTTGAGCTTGGCCAACGGGAAGGGAAATAAGGGGCGCGCTTTTTTTGCCTTCTGGATTTCGGCACCAATTTGGCAAGACTACGAAATTGCAAGTAATTGCCTCCTACCTGTCGAGACTGCCCAAGAAAAGACCCGATTCCTTTCAATTTACCTACCTGCCTACCTACCTACCTAGGTAGCATACCTACGTTCGATTCTGTCAACCCCAATTCACAGTTTATATATCAATCAAGTTCTGTTTGGGCCCTTTATTTTGTGCGTCTATCCAAGTACCCTTGTACGAGTTGTATTTCACCCACGTACTCTTTCCCAATCCATGTAGAAAGAGGCCTTTTAAGCAAACCTCATGGTCATAGCAGGAGGCTTGTTCTCCAAGATATCATCAATTTCCTTCATGATATCAGGGGTAAGCCTCTCAACAACATCCAGAGCCTTGATGTTGCTGAACACCTGCTCGGCGCTGCTTGCGCCGGTAATGGCCGAGCTGACGTTGGGGTTCTTCAAGACCCAAGCGAGAGCCAGTGCAGCTTGTGTTGTGCCCAGACGTTCAGCGATCGGTGCCAGCTTGTTCACCTTTTGAACCGTGCCGTCCCACTGCTCCTTGCCGGTGCGCTTCCAGTAGCCCTTGATGAACTCGACCTGTTGCTGTGCAAACCTGGAGTCGTCCGGGATGCCGTCCTTGTACTTGCCCGAAAGGATACCCTCTGTCAATGATATGTTTGTTAGCTGCATTGGCCACGCCTGATGCATGCAAGAGAGAAACACTGACGCTTCAAGGGGCTAAAGACCGTAAGGCCCAATTGCACCTCGCGGTAAAGGTGCGCATATTCTTGCTCAACCTTGAGGCGATCAATCATGTTGTAGCAAGGCTGCTCCATGACTGGGGCAATAAGCCCAAGACGGTCGGCCACGCGGTGTGCGTTCATGATCTCGTCGGCGCTCCACTCGCTAGTCCCCCAGTACATCGCCTTGCCCGAGTTGATCAGATAGTTGAAGGCGCGAACAGTTTCCTCCATCGGAGTCTGCCGATCAGGCCTGTGAGCGTAGAGCATATCGACGTATGCGAGCTGCAGTCGTTCAAGCGAGGACTCGGTGCCCTCAATGATGTGCTTGCGAGATAAGGCGACATTGTTGACTGGGTTGTCACCGTTTGCGGCTCCCCAGTAGATCTGGATTGCACGGGTCCGTCAGTCAGTCAGTCAGTCAGTCACAACGCAACACGATACATGTGTTACTGATCAGTTGTCTTCAACAGTCTAACCTTGGTTGAGATGACCTGTTTAGATGGATCGGCATGTCAGTATATGGTAACACGGTGACGATGTATCTGGGAATCCAAGAAAAAGAAAGGTCGGTTACCAAGTCGTTGCGTTTCCAGCCATACTTTTTAATGGCCTTTCCCATCACAATCTCACTCTCACCACCGGCATAACCTACTACTGTCAGTGTACGACGGGCAACTCTACCAGAAATGTGGGCTTCGTACCTTCAGCACAGTCAAAGAAGTTGACACCGGAATCATACGCAGCCTTCATGCAGGCAAATGTCGCGTCCTCATCGACGTGGCCACCGTATGCTGTGGGACAGAACGGGATGTCAATATCTGTTATCATCTGCCACATGCAGACGAGGATGATGACGCGTTGCTAGACGTACTGAGCCAACCGCCGAGAGAAATGGCAGAAACCTTGAGACCAGACCGTCCCAAGAAGCGGTACTCCATTTTGGGCAGATCGGTAGGCTTGGACATGATGAAGACTGTTGGCAGTTGAGCTGGATATTGACCAGCTCTGAGGTGCACTTGGTTGAACAACTGCGGTAAATATGCAAGGTGGCTATAAAGAGTAGGTGAGCTCTCTTGTAGACAGACAAAATAGGTACAGCGCGCTATTTAAATGTAAGTCAAGTCTGGGGACCCCGCCACCCTGAATGACCCGTTCATCCCAAGTGAGAGCAAGTCTTAACCCCTTTGTTGCAGCTAGAGTTACATGGCTTCGGGGAAGAGAGGGTCTTCGGAGGGGTTTCCATGACAGCATGACAGCCTCATAGGTACATGTGCATCGGACGCGAGCGGAAGGATTCCTCTGCCGTATTAAGTGATGTGATGAGCGGGGCTTTGGGCCGAATCAACCACTGAGGTACGTACCATGCTGTATTTTCCGAAATGGGATGGGAGAAGCGGCGAAAGGTCGTGGATCCGGGCCCGTTATGCGGTTGTTGCCCCGCTCCTTAAATCCGGCCGTTTTTGAGATTTGGAGGTCAAAAGGCTTTCCATGGTTGCCATAACCTCCACTACCTTAGCTTACGTGGTAGCCTTGCTGGGTTGCTTAATTAGTACGAACTTATCAAGCCAACCGGGTATCCTGTCTGGACTTGATCAGCTTCGCTAAGGTCCTTTCCCCAGCTGCACTTTAAGGGGGAAGAATGAAGAAACTCAAGCACGTGGCCTGTGGTTTCCGAACCCAGCAATCTGCAAATATGTGCATACCGGTGGAATCGACTATAGACTGAAATGGTCAAGTAGATTCACAGACTGTACGGAAGCTGCCGGTGAACGACATCCTATGTCATGCTCGCATTACCCGAACATACCTGTTCAAGCGACGAACCCCGCGCGTCGATGCATGACGCAATGTGTACCTAGGGCGGATAAAGGGTTGAGCCGCTCATCGCTTGTCCTTGTACACACACGTCAGGTAAAGTACCTACGTGGCTGTTGTTATTTTATACTGGTCATCGCCCGTGGGAGTTATCACAGTGGTTGCATCCAGTAAATATGCGAACTGGCTTGCTTATCTACTGAAAAACCTTCTGGTTTGTTTGTTTTTGAGATTTGAAGTCTCAACGCATGCGTAGCAGTTAGTTGCTCAGGATTTGTCTGATGTACCCAGCCAAGTACATGAGATAGGGTTGAGTCTGTGCCGTTTGCCATTTCATACAAGATTTTGAAATAAAACACAGTTTTGCCCACAGCCTTCCGTCTCAGAATCCAAAATCGACTTTCTCAGATTTGTCTGACCGACACACCCTGGATTTTTTCAGACGCACTTTGGCAGATACATTTTATCAGGACGGCAAGCTGCTGCTTTTGTTTCATGCACTTCACAGTCACGTGCTCCCCTGATGACCACCAACTTCAAGCCATATCCGATATCAGGATAGGATCACGACCAGCATCTACCAGAAAGCAGTCGAGTGAAGCAAAAAAGAGGACCAGGCAGTAAGCAGATGGGCTGTATGATCAATTCTTAACATTCTGCGTTTTGTTGCCCTGGCAAGCCTGGCTACGCTGGAACGTTTGAGGGACAGGGCGCTTTGCTCCAGTTCGGCCCCACGTTTCGCTAGGGCAAAGACAATGACGAAGGATTGATTCGCTTTGCTACCCCGCTTTCGTTGATATCGCATACGGCAGCTAAACTTACGCGTCTGTCCCTACATAAACGACAGCAACAACGTAACAATGGCTATGGACAGAAGTCGCAGGACAACCACCAGGCAGCCAGCGGGCCTGTATGCTGAACTAGAAGAGCCAGCGGACATTCGTCCATCTTTCGTTCACCCAGATATCCCATTCAACCCGCATCTGACACTCCTGCTTCCAAAGAACTCGCTCGGCATGGACGACAGGAGGCGTACGCCCTCCGCGGCCTTGGCCAAGTTCTCGCGACGGGCGAATTTTGTCCTCTATTCTCAGCACCGTGATCCGCGGTGCGACCCGGACAAGAGTTACACCCCGCCATACGATCTCGATGGCGCCTTTGGTGAAACTCATCATCAATTGCCCGGGCTGACCAGTCGGGACAAGCAGGCCTAGGTGGTCCGCATGATCGACAAAGCCAGCAAGCTCTTGCAAAAGGAATGGCAAGCGTATGAACTCAGGATGCTGGATAGGGCACATGGCCGTAGCAAGTCGCCAAGGGCAGAATACCAGCGACCCTTCACCAAGGCTTATACTTCGACATCAAGTAAACGAGGCCGTGATCCCATACCGAGTGCATCGAGGCTTGGGGTATCAGGAGTGGTAGCCTTGGAATCGGCTGATGAAGCATTTCCAAGCATCGAGAATGATGCATCTTTCGACTTTGAACCGATGGTAAGAATCTCATTCCATAATTTTTTCTCCGTTCTGGGATTCAAAGACTCGTCTGTCGTCGACTAACAGATCAACGCCGGATGCGTAGCCAAATAAGAGCCAAGGACCTTCTCGCACTCACAGTCACGACGGAGGTTATCACCAATGGTCCGACCTACCCGAAAACATTCGGCTCTGTATCATGAAGTTGATGAGCGAACATGTCGGTGCCATTTGGGAAGCCCAAAGACTGTTAATGCTCGACTTTGCTGAAATTCAAGATTTTGAGAACCTGTACATTCGAGAGCGAAACAGGTGCCTCGGATATACCGAAGCCGTCATAAAAGGCCTCAAGAGCAAGGAGGCACTTGTCGAAACTCTCAGGCGTGCTGGAAGGGAGGCCTCTGCCGATATCGAGCTGCTGCGGCCAGAGGAATACGAGGAACAAAGTCTGGTGATTGACCAGGTCACGTCGGAGGAGGTGATTGCTGGGAAATCATTCCTTCAGAACATCGGCCTGTCTGACTTTGGTGTCATGCTCGAGAGGTTCGAAGGCGTTTCGACAGGACCAATGTTCGAGATCGAATTTCGACTGTCGGGAGAAGTCGGGATTCAGCCGTTCCAGTTCGAGCTGGACTGGAACTTGGCTGTGGAAGAGGGCCTCATATGCACTAGGGCCAACAATGAAGCCCGGCAGCAGCCTATATCCCATGGTTGGATGCATTTGGAGCGGGGTCATAATGAGCTGAACCCTGGCGTGAATCCTGTGCGCTTGCATTACCCAAGCCCGCCATTAAGCAAGTCCATGAGTATAGGGAAGGATATGGAGGGGATGCCCCATAACAACAGGCCAAGTGAACCAGTGGGAGGCAACTTGCAGCACAGACTTCACAAGAACGAGCCACGAGTTGGTTCATTCAGCAGGCTGACGCCATTCTCCCATTCGAATTCTGATGATGTGTCAAAAGGAACAGCATTCAAGCGGTCTGATGAGAGGGGAGGTGTGTTTATGCAACAGTCAGCTGGTACCGCGGGAAGGGGCGATGAAGAAGAAGCCGACGCTATGCGAAAGCCCGGAAGTCATATCGATGGCGCACTGAATCCCCAAAACAAAAAGCACCCAGGCACGCCCATCATCACGAATACTGCTCCTCAAGTCTCAAAACAGCATCCAACCACGCCCACAAGAATTGTCCTCAAAACCTCCGTCGGACTGGGCAAGCGTGGCACACCGGAGGAATTATCTAGTCCCCAGAAGAAGGCCCGCATCACACAGGAACATGGGGTCAAGCATCCCAGGTCTGCTGGTATTTACACTAAAGACCAGCAGCACAAAAACCAAGGCCAGCCGAATTTTGCTGTCGATGCAGCTAGACTCAAAAGAACTGCAGGGCTGGTATCAAGCCTAACTATCCAGAAGGGACTGCAAGCCTGATGAGCAGCAGCAAGAAACGTACAGCAGTTGGTTGGCTGAAAGTAGAAAGATTTTTCCGGAAATGAAGGAATACCAAATCGTTTTTTGATCGCTTTTGGCCAATCATGCAACATGGGTGGACAGATAGGTGAGGTTATCAAGTTGGGAGAAGCAGGACGATGTATCTTACACATGATACTCTTCATCTCGGGACGGTTTGTTAGGAGATGCTCAATTTGGACATAGAAAGCTTCGGCATTCGGGAGCCAGGAGGAAAATAGGCAGTGCAGTAGTTGGCAGCCTCATACTCCAATTATCTGCTTAGATGACATCTTGATTTGAGAGCTTTGGATGTTGCATCTGGCAGAAGGACAACCACAAACGTAGATTGACTCTTTATAACGACAATATAAGAACATTTATGTAACGAGAAATTCTCGTCAGAGTACACAGACTTTCAATTGCAAAAGAATGTAAACAGAAGGGCAAAAATGGATGTCCTGCATGCTGGTTTTGTAAAGCCAGCAGCGACTACCGGTAGAAAGAAGACGAAAGAAAAAGCGAGGTCGAATTGCGCCGGAAAATTGGGGAGGCCCCTGAGAACCCGAACCCGAACCCTAGATATCCGAGTACGCGCAAGCCAAAGCACCAATACCTCAGTGGAGGTCAAGGAGCTCCAAGCCAAGACACAGCCCACCTCAGCGCCTGCCCAATGATAGTACTAGCATCCCCTCGGTACCTGGCAACGTCGGTACGCTCCACTGCCAACTGCATCGTCATCGGGCTGCCGACACTATCATTAAGATTACTTGACTTGATGCACTCAGTGAGTGCGCGGCAATCGAGCTTAATCACTGGTGAATTGCGAAGCTGTAAAATCTATTAGAAGAATAACTTATAAGTACGACATATCACAACACGCCCGCACATTGTCGCGCCCTCGAACTCAACACGGTCACCAACAATTAAATTAGCTCCGTTACCTCGATACATCCCGAACCACCCCAGAAACCCCCCCAGCGCTTCGCAACAACACACAAAACCCTGCGCCTTTGCGCAGTGAGTAATTCGAGATGGCACCTCGCATAGAGGCTCAGGAGATTGAGACGTACTGGAACATCTTCAGCGCGAGGACGAACGGCTCCAAGTTCCTCACGGGAGAGCAGGCGGCACCCGTGCTCAAGAACTCGGGGCTCCGTGATGATCAGCTCGAGAGGGTCTGGGACCTTGCCGACGTCGACAATGATGGAAACCTGGACTTTGAGGAGTTTTGCGTGGCCATGCGCGTCATCTTTGACATACTGAACGGGGTGCGTAGGCTGCTGCTGTTTTGAACGGGCGGATGGAAGATCATGATAGATGTATCGTCTGTCTTATTGGTCGTGATGCTTGGTTGTTCTATGTCTCGATTGTACTAATGTAGTAACTCCTCACTCAGGAACACGCCGACGTCCCGTCTACACTCCCGGATTGGCTCGTTCCAGAATCCAAGGCGCACCTGGTCCAAGCCAACCGAGCTCTGACAGGAAAGCAAGTACAATTCGAGCGCGTGGATGATGACCCCGACTCACCGGGACTCAAGGATGGATTCGACTGGTATATGAGCCCGGCGGATAAGTCCAAGTACGAATCTATATACCAGGAGAATAGGGACATGCGGGGAGAAGTGTCGTGTATGTCAACAGTACTCCTGTTCCTGTTTACAAAAGGTTGTTTCGCTAACAGATAACGACTTGGCAACATTCAGTCGGCGCCCTCGAGGACCTTTATGAATCACTCGATGTCCCAGATACAGACATTAGATCGGCCTGGAATCTGATCAACCCTTCAGCTGGGCCTACGATCAACAAAGACGCCTGCCTCGCCTTTCTCCACATTCTCAACTACCGTCACGAAGGCTACCGGATCCCCAGGACGGTCCCTGCATCTCTCCGCGCTTCCTTCGAGCGCAACAAGATTGACTACCAGGTTGACAAGCAGGCGGCCTCGCGGTGGGCAACCAAGGCCGACGATGAGACCTCTACAGGCCGCAAGGCCAAGTTTGGTGACCAGTACCTGACCCGTCTGGGGCGCGGCAGCTTCAAGACTTCTGGAACCGACTTCTCAAGTGCTCAGACTGATTCTGAATGGGAGGAGGTGCGGCTGAAGAAGCAGCTCGCTGAGCTGGATGCCAAGATGGCGAGCGTAGAGGCTGATGCCGAGAGGCGGAAGGGTGGAAAGCGGGATTCGAAGCCGGCGCTTGTCAAACGCGAACTGGAGCAACTTCTCGACTACAAGCGGAAGCAACTGCGAGAGATAGAAGAGGGCAAAACCAAGGGTCAGGGTGGTGGAAGCCTTAAGGGGATACAGGATGATTTGCAGACTGTTCGTGAGCAGACGGATGGCCTAGCGTCGCATCTGAGGTCGAGGCAACAACACTTGGAAGAATTGCGTCGGCAAATCGAGGACGAGAAGGCCGGCAGGTGAGCGACATATTTTACTTTTGATATGGGGAGCCAGGTTGTCTTTTTCCTTGCTTGGCTTTAGTGGCCCTTTGAGAACTGTCAAGGGCTGCCTGCCCAATACAGCTCACATTAAAGGGGTTGATTACGCTCGAGTGGGTTCGTCATGATTTTGGGGTCACGATTCGCTGTATATGGTCTTGAAGCCTTGGAGATACATTTCTTGCTAGCATTGCATGGCTCGGCTTCGAATGCAGACGGTTCTGTCCTGTTATGGGTGTATAATTTATTAGGGTAATATCGTATCCATCTGCGCAGGGATTCGCTCTCCTCAAGTATCTACATGATTCTACTCGTACACCACGCGTTCTGTCTCTCGTCACCAGTCGACCGAACTCTATGCGACGCTTCCTTCCATGTAGCCCGCCATTTTGGGCAGGGCCAAAGTCCTGCCCTTGGCCAGCCAGACCATGAAGGAGAGCATCTTGATGGGGCCCATCCGGCCAACACCCCGGTCACGGCCGACCGACATGGCGAAGATGTCGACTGGCATCAGTTTCACAACAGCAGGAGGCGAGCCTGCAAGGGCGTTGAGGATGTTGTTGGCAACGCCGGCCGCCTAATAATTATTCCCAAGCATACCACCGTCAGCAAAAAAAAAAAAAAAAAAAAAAAAAAAAAAAAAAAAAAAAAAAGAGTCCATGGAGTTTTTTTGAAGCTGCAACATTGCAGCTGCGTTACGGGTGTGCATTGCCTACCTGTTTCTCTGTGACCAGGAAACTAGCCCTGGGCGAAGATACGATATCTCCGGCAGCCCAAACCCCCTCGGCACCGCCGCCCTTGACGCGGTAGAACTCGTCCACGGCGACGTACTTTCTCTCATTTAGGAACTTGGGATCGATGTACTGGGTGTTGGGGATCAGGCCCATGGTCGGCAGGTACACGTCCGTCACAATGGGTTCGCCGCCGCCGACGAAGGTGACCTTGATCTTGCCGTCCTCGGTCTTCTCGGTGGACTGAACGCGAGACTCGAAGCGGACCTTGACATTGAGCTTGGTGAGCTCGGAGAGGGCCGAGGAGGCGGTGATGTCGCCGGCGAGCAGCTCCTTATCGCCCGTGACCAGCCAGACCTCCTTGGTCTTGCCGTACTCGTAGCCGATCTCGCCGGCGAGCTCGACTCCCGTGGAGCCGCCGCCGGCGACGACGACGGACGAGGCATTCTTAACGCTCTCGGCCGTGTCGCGCAGG
The DNA here is from genome assembly GCF_000002495.2 of Pyricularia oryzae 70-15. Lineage (NCBI taxonomy): Eukaryota > Fungi > Ascomycota > Sordariomycetes > Magnaporthales > Pyriculariaceae > Pyricularia > Pyricularia oryzae. The sequence goes on along the minus strand of NC_017849.1, from coordinate 2,843,018 downwards.
CCCTGGACCAGCTCCTCGTAGGTGCCGTGCGCCTTCCACGGTACGATCTGGTCGCCGGCCGTGTTGGCGCCCGTGGCCAGCACGAGGTGGTCGTACGTCAGCGTGCGGCTGGCCCCGCCGTCGCCGGGCGCGATGGTGACGGTCTTTGCGGCAAAGTCGGAGGCCTCGGCGCCGCCGACGATCAGCTCCCAGCGCTCCTCGGGGTAGTGCGAGAGGGCCTTGCTTAGGGGCTGCAGGATCTGCTCATCCTGGATGACGCCAGGGATGATGGCGCGCACTGAAGCAATATTCCAGTAGAAGTGGCTGTTCTGTGGAGGAAGTTAGTTTTAGCTAGGTTTTCTTTTTTTTTTTCCCTCCCAAGTGCCTCTCAAGGAAATGATATTTTTGTTGGCCTTCTTGTAATATTCAAAAGTGATCGCAGCTTAAGAGCTTCAAGATATATCGTCCTTCCCACTTCCAACCAGTCCTTTCCGTTCACATCTTAAACTGACCTTGGAAACCAAGACGACTTTGCATGTTTTATGCTTTTTCAGCAGCGTGTGTGCTGCCAACACACCCGCGTAGGAGCCGCCAAGAATTACTACGGTCTTTGGGTTGCTCATTTTGAAGAATTTATCGTTTGGTTGCCTGTCTAAAGCCTGAGCAGTAGGAATACCAGAGGGTAAAAGACAGCAAAAGCAGCACTAGAAAAAAAAACTTCGTGGACAGAGCAAGGGCGCGGAGAATACGCAGAACGGTTGGAGCAAGGGAGAGAAAGACAAAACCAACACCAAGTTGGATCCTTATATACAAAAATCTAAGTACGAAAAAAGCTACTTAGGTAGGTAGGTCTCTAGTACGTGGTCCGTTCGGCGTCCCGGATTAGCTGCCGCAGAGACGCCGACGGAAGTGAATGGGGGCTCTACAGGCCCCATGGGTGGCAGGCGTATGGGCCCATGATCCATGGATTATGTTACAGCAGGTAGTCAGGAATAGAACCACGATTGCGTCTGTGGCACAAGTCAGGGATGCGGTGGTTTGAGGATTACAATGACTGATTTTGCTTGTTCGGAAGGAACACAACGAGGAAAGAAAAAAAAAAAACCCCCGACATTCATCAACTGCTGACAACAATGTGCTTATTTGTTTTTGGGGGAAAGATTAATTAGAAAAAGGAGGAAAAAAAAAAGAATGCGCCCTAGCCAGCCCAAATAACCTACCTAGACAGTTCCAGCGGGAGACCTTTTTGACTGGTTGAAGCCGGGCTGGTTGCTTGAGGAAAGTGGGCATGGGTGGGGGCTGGGCGTAACTGTGGGATTGCTTTATCGGGAAGTGGATATAACACAAGTAACGGTAATTGAACCTTAGTCAAGTCTCAACCTTCTGTCCTCCACTAAACGAACCCATCAACGAAGTCGCAGCCGTCTTTGATAACTTTAATACCAAGTAACCCTGCATACGTCCTAATTGATTACGCGTATGTCAAATGAGGTAATAATAAATGGCAGAATCGAAAAAAAAAAAGAGAGATTGATTAGTGCGATCGTCGTTCATCTTTCGATTGGTGACTTTATACCCGGTCTCATGATTTTCTTGTCAATTTCGCCCAATCCTTTTCTGGATGAAATCGTGACGAACTTGAGGTACTTGGAGTCTAATACTAGATGGTCCATTACCGGCCGAGATTATAGATCTTTTCTAGACTGTCTCAAGCTGCTAATCAGGACAGATCAATGTCCCTTTGGTGAAGTCGCTTCCGCTTTCGTACCTGCAGGCGCCTAGCAAGAAAGGGTTGAAAATGGCTTCATGAGAAGCTTGCAGACGGGGTGCCTCGGCTTGAAACCATGTATGCCCACACAGAGGTTGCGATTAAATCCCCACCTTTAAATCCTCGCCCTCGAATATCTTTTGCAAACCCGTCGCTCCAATGAGCAAACATACATACCACCTGTGCTGCCTATATATAAACCGATCCCGGACCGCACGAGCAAACAGAAGGTGCCTTTCAGATGAAGGGCGATCCGTGAGCCGAGAACCGGAATGCGGAGTCGCCGGCTTGCTAAACTTTGCCTATCCTTTCGCATACCTTACTGGATAGATAAGGATATGATGGGCGAATGTTGCTCTTCACATTCAGCATGGGAAGGCTAGGCCAGTCTTCATACTTGCTGTTACCTCACATACCTTTTGTCTAGTTTGCACATTCTCGCCGGTCCCGCTATGAAGTCCACGATATCTGTACTTATTGAAGAGCTGGGCTCGCTGCAGGTCTCCAAGACTACTAATATACATCACCCATCACCAGAGGGTGTACCTTTTGCTCCTGCATCGGCGCCTGGCCTGTCCGATGGAGAAATATGCCTGGATGATGTCCCTCGCTTTCTGTACCGGACCTACTCGCCCAAGTCGCAAGGCCGAAACGATGACATGTGGGTGGCCTCCAAGGATGCAGCAGAGCGGCCGGCCGCTGCCACAAACCGGACCGACATCCTCGTCCGCGGTGGCGCCAAGGTGGCCGCGGACTTAAATCGACACGCACGGTGGTGGCCCAGGACTCGGGCCGGGGCACGACGAACGGAAAAGTGCAATCTTGTATCGTGGACGAGCTCGCTTCTCTACGCACTACGGATGATATACTTTCGACACCGAAGCAGCCGGGACGGCTCCAAGCTAGAAGACATTTGGCTCCATGTGGTTGACACAAGCAAGTTCCCGAGCGGCACCTTTGTCCGAGACGCCTATCTCTACGCTCGCTACGCAGAATTTGACGCAGGGCCCGGGGATACGCTGGGAGACTTGAATGAGACCCAGTCCTCTAGCGAGTTTTACTTTGGCGAGTACTTCTCCCAGGGCGCCCTCAAAGTCCAAGACAAAGGCTGCGCAGTCTCTGCCAAGGAGATGGAGCAGGCAGGGCTGCTGAAACTGGGCCTGGCTCTCAATCACGGTATGGGCCTGGCAAACTGGGTGGTTCTCAAGAGGCAAAGATGGCTTCGCAGCTCAGGACGTGACATGCCTACCCAAGAGTTGGACGTTGCCGTCAATATCGCCTTGCTTTTTGACGACTATGAACTTCCCATGGCGGCTGCATTTTTGTCTCTAAGGGCGTGGACAAGAAATCAAATCAAGACCATCCTCAGTCGGCTGTGCTCCATCACTGTCCGGAGCAAGCAAGGTAAGTTCTCCTGCAAACGAGATGCCGGTTTAATTCCCCTTGTATGCTGAGACAGACTGCATATTATTCGGATGCATCAGACGTTACTGAACTCCTTGATGTGTCTCCTAAGATGGAGGGTTCTTACAGACATCGGGATGACAAGATGCCAGAGCTCAAGCAATTTGAGAAGATCATGTCAATGGTTGCGCTCCAGCTGCCGGCTCTTTACGCCAAGAGACTAATTGACTTCACATCCCAGAGTCTCTCCTCTCTGGAACAAAACATTGCCGCGGATGGCATGGCTTCAGAACCGACCGATATTGCAACACTGCCCTCGGAAGAGTGGTTGCAAGAAAAGATCACAAAAGATGATCTAGAGACTATCTTCCTTCGCGAAGTGCTGAAGTTGGGCGAGGGACTGAGGAATCTTAGGGAAAAGTACGAGCGGGACGTTGCGCGGGTGCCCGAATAGACCCTCTTACAGGGATAAACACCTATGGGAATATGCTTCTAGAGTGCTTTGTTTGTCCTCTCTTGTACCAAGCAAAACATGCACCCTCAAACGACCGTTGCAGAAACACAAGCGCATTGAACAAGGCTACATCCTGACACATTTCGGAACTTGCTCCGATGCACCAAAAAGTGACATGCACGCATTTCTCGAGATGAACATGGTCGCACTGATGCTAGATTCCTTGACCTTCCCAAGCCACTCACGCAAGGAAAATACCTAGGTACCTACCTACCTACCTATCTAGGTAGCTAAGGTGGTAGCTACAATGGTCAAGCTTGGCAAAAGTACCGGTACACTATCCGCCTTGCCGCCTACCTACGTTAGGTACTTTCCATTGTAGCTTATCTCTAGGTAGGGAACCAGGACGAAGGGCGATAAGCAGGCACGCCCGGGCTTTCTCACCGGAAGTTTTCACCCTGTGCAGACTTGCCATCGTTTTGCTGTCGGGCCGAAATCGGTCTAGGCTGTGTAGCCGGGCCACGTACCTTGGGTACCTAGGTATTCGTCAGCCTTTTGTAGCGGGAAGTCGGTAGTGACAGCCGAGAAAGACACTTCTGTCACGAGCACGAACACCTGCCAGCTTCTGGCTGCGGGTTGTTTAGTAATTAGTAGGTTAGTTCGCAGAAAGGGCAGCTCAGGGTTCCGGTACAAGGTTCGGTCCAGGAGCGGTAAAGAGCTCCCCACCCGACACTGGCTCTTAGATGCCCCACATGACTGACCATCATGCTTGCCCCCCCCCCCCCCCCCCCCGCTGAAGATGTCATCCGTCACTTTGGTACCAAAGACCCCTTCAGTCCCTCAACAAAACTACACCCCGCCAACTCTTCTTCATAAAAAAGGGATCAATCTCGTCTTCAGTCCGAATAAAAAAAAAACAGTAGATCCTCTCGCACACACTATCGTCCTTTTGAAAAAAAAAAACACATCATCAAACATGGCTCCAGCACAGTCCGAGGCTTTCCAGAAGGCTATTGTCGACTCGAAGAAGCTGCTCAAAAAGCCTTCCAACGAGGAGCTGCTTGAGCTCTATGGTAAGCAACATTCTTCAAATAGCTACCTACCTAGCTTGCTGGTCGAAAACAGAAGTGAAATGCCTCCCCAATCAATGCTAACTGTCGTTGCGACAGGTCTTTTCAAGGTCGGCACCGGCGAGGACATCACCAAGGCCGAGGCTCCTGGCATGTTCGACCTCAAGGTAACCACCGCTCTCAACCGCCCAAGTCGTGCCCCTTTTCACTGTCTGTTCCAGCACACTGACACAAAAGCTCATTCGCTATTATTTAGGGCAAGTCCAAGAAGAACGCCTGGCAAAAAATTGTCGACGAGGGTGTGACTCCCGAGCAAGCTCAAGAGAAGTACGTTGCGCTCGTCGAGAAGCTGAAGACCGCCTATGGCTTTGACGAAGCCAAGGTCCCTGAGGCCGTTGGCGCTTAGGAGAAAGAAACCAAAATATCGCGGAGGACAATCGAAGGGTAGAATGCAGACAAAGTGACAGCTCCATGGTCACGACATGAAAGAGGGACGGCGCCAAAGTGCGTCCCTTCGTTTCGTCTTGGCTCGTGACTATCATAGTCGGCAACCTTGTGTTTTGTGTTCATTCGAACAACAGCTGCCATGACACAGCTCAATAAGGGGACGCGACCAATGAAAAAATGCCTTATGAAGACCGAGTTTTGTACAGTTTTTACAGGTCCCTCACCGTGTATCCCAGGCCTGTGTTTTCTTCTGCCAATATCTTTCGCCATTTCACCAAGTGTTGCCTGCCCAGTCTGGCTCTGAATACGACAAGGTTGCCACCCAAGGAACTTCACCGTTTCCGTATTTCTGTACCGGCAGGCTGTATGGGGAACGCAGGCCAACCACGGGACGCCCCGGACATAGATTCGTCGTTTCTCTCGAGGGCGTGTCTTTTTTTACAACTGTGGTCATCAGTGCATCCTTGGCGAACAACTCGGGCCACACAAGCACTCCTATCTCCCACGATGATATCCTTGTTTGACTTCCCGCGCCGGTCGCATCGCCCCATGCTTGTTTTGACAGATTAGCTGAAGACAGCAGCGCCCAATCGATAGAATTAGCTCCGTATCTGATGTACGTCTTGATGTGCGGTGCAGCTCGGTTCCGGCCCGCATCTAAAATAGGGATGTTTTGACCAAGATCTGCACAGTTGAGCTCAATATTTTAGCCCTTGCCCCCAATAACGAAATTGGCAAATCACAGATACTTACCTTGTCCGTGCGGCGAATCGTTGGCCCAATGGCAGAGTAGGGGTTTCTGATATATCAACTGCTTTGCCTGTTGGGACGACTGTATTTTGGTGTGTATGGAACCGCCCGAGCCGTAGCCATCTAACGAGCGCCGAATTTCATCGGCAGTAGGAAAAATGATCTTGAATTGCGGCCTTGGTGCAACACCCGTGGTCTTTCCTCGGCACATGGACTCAAAGAGCGTTCTTTGGAGCCAAGTGTCTGTTGGGCCGAGCGTTGCGATGGATGAGATCTGTGTCACCACTTCAGATTTACCGACTTGCAACGGCACAGACCGAAGCGCCCTCTTGATAGCTACCCACCCCCAAGCACTGGTTGACAAGTCGGTAAAATCATGTCGTCCCGGCACACTGGCGATGAGGGTGCCGCGGATGGAGGAAAAATCATATTTTTCCAGGTTTGTTACGAGGTCTCGACAGACAACTCGTTTGTCATCATATGCCCTCAAATAGTTGAGCAGATCTATTTTGAACTTGTAGCCAGTGCCCTCAGCCAAATTTTCGTACTGGCTGGCATCTGCAGGATCCTGGCCTTGGAGAAGAGGAAGGCGAGGGGAGAGCCATATTCCGTTGGTCATATTGGTCCAGTCCTTCGGGATCATGTTGGCGGTGTGGATGATGACCTGCGCCGTGTCGTCGTGACGCAAGAGGACCAACATCTTGGAGTGATGTGTGCCAAATATCTCAGGGAGAAAGGCCGTGTGTAGCACAACGTTCTTGTGCTTTTCGGCATCATCCTACGATACATCATCAGTACCTATCCTGACCAGATAAATTTGAGGCTCAAGCTGGCATACCTGAAGAAGGATCCGGCTAGGATCGTCTTTCTTCCAAAAGCCATGGACCACATGCACTTTGACGACGTCGCGAACGTCTTGGTCTAGGGCATCGAGAAGGAACTCGATGTCATGGAGGTAGTTAAAGTCCCAGCATTCAGCAATCAGCGGATCACCGATGATGTCGTTTAGGCCGAGCGCATCAGCATTATCCTCTTCCCCGAGGTCACGAATCCGAGTGAGACGAAACGGGGAGCTGAATATAGCTTGTCCAGGTGATTCTAGGCGCGGCTGCTGAGCGTTTTTGCTTCTTGAGGCAATATCTGGCTCAGATGCCGTTTCGCTCCCGGAGCCGCTCTTTGTGGCGCTCCCGTCGTTCTTCGGCACAGGGTTGGGCCTGGCGTCCCTTTCGTTGTCCGCCTTTTGTCTCTTCCTCGGAGGACTTATGGGGCGTGTCAATGATCGGGGGCCAAGCCCAACATCTTCGGCAATGCCGCTCATCAGCGAGCCCGAATAGGTGGCAGGGTTGTCTTAGCCTGCAGTATTAATAGGTCTTTTCCACTGCGACTCGGTCTTAAGCCTTTGCTTGGATAATGCGCCAGGGCTAGAACGACTCATAATCGTCTAGGTCGATTTTCAGAATAAGCCCGACAGTAATCAGTTGCACATGGGCAGACAAGAATGATTTCATACGTAGGTACCGGCAAGATAAGATAGGTAGGTAGGTAACTGAGGTCATGTCGCATCGGCATACATGATTTGTCTGGTTAGGGAGGCAAGGTAATTACCTACCTTAGGTACCTGACAGATAGGTGAGGTAATTGACTTCACTTGTGACTTCTTAGTTGTGGGAGGAGCGGTACAGCTGGTTTTGATTTTTGTCATTTCCAGAGTTGGGAAGATAGAAAAAGATAAGATATTCGCATTCAAAACTCTGACATAATTATTATGACTCTGACCAAAGTAGGATGGATGTGTTTGTCTTTCATATAATATTAGAATACCTAAATTTGGGACAGACGGTGGCCGCGAGTGGTTGGGTTTGTTTGTTGGTTAGGATAGGCACTAATTACTGTCCTGGCAAGCCTGGAGTCAAGCGGGCATGATTAGCAACTTTGAAGGCTTGGCAAAGGGTACAAGCATGGATGGCATGGCTCCAACGAAATTTCTTATGTAATCCCTACCCCGTTAGCGAGGCTTGGAGATACGGGGCAGCACCCACTGCAGCAGGGAAATCCAATCAGCCAATGCCCTTGAAGTGTGAGGCGGATTTATCAAGCACCTCCTGAGTGGACTCTTATTACCAAGAAGGACCCAACTCTTGGCGTGGTCTGTGGCCATTTGACAACTTTGCTACTCCTGAACGCATCCCGCGCGCAACATTTGTCACCTTGATTTGCCTAACAATCAAAAGTCGCCGCGCTTCTACACACCACGCTGCACCTTAAGCCGTACACGTCGACCTGATCGGTCACTACGCACTGGATTGACTTTCCCGTGGCGCCGGTGTCGCGGTAGAGAACAAAGTCAACGCGCGTCGCAGAAGCGAATAAAACCCGTCTGAACAGCATTTCGACGCTCGATTCATCCAACACTTGTGTTTTAAGACGACCACCCTCGAACTCGATCCACCTCTCACTGAGCCACCTCGATTGCTTGAATTATCACGGGCTCGCCAAGATCACCTCGTTTGGCGGCTTGCTCGCTCGAGTCTTGCCACGATGAGGCCTTTCGCCTTGTCGCTGTGGCTCGGCCTCACTCTGGTGAGCGCCGTAGCTGGCGTCGGATCAGACCCGTCTACCGAACCTACAGTTTTCAACGACAAGACTGTCCCCCCGATGATGGAGCTGACACCAGAGAACTTTAAAGAGGAGATCAAGGCTCATAAGTTCATAATTGTTAAAAACTTCAGGTACGACCGAATTGCTTATCAATGGATTCCTCTCTTTATGTGTGCGTACATATGAGGTATTCGTGGATCACAGCGCTGACCATGCACTCAGTCCATACTGTCCTCACTGTCAGGATTATGCGCCCACCTTCCAGACTCTGTACGAGTTCTACTACACGTCCAAGCCCAAAGGCAGTACCTCCGACTTTACCAAGTATTATGACTTCCACTTTGCGAGCGTAAACTGCATAGCATACTTCGACTTGTGTCACGAAAATGGCGTTGGCTCATACCCTACTACTATTCTCTACAAAAATGGTGAGGCTGCAGAAACTTTCAAAGGTGTGAAGGAGATGGATCTTCTTAGTGAGACGATTGAGAAGGCGCTGGAGGCTGCTAAACCTGGCAGCCGGCCCAAGAAAATCTCTCTTCCGGAGCCTGGCGCCAAGTCTGCACCGGCGACCGATACCGATTCTTCGTCATCTGAGAAGGCCACCACAAAGGAAACTACCAAGGATGCAAAGGCTGCCGATAAAGACGTTAAGCCCGCTTCGGGGGCTGAAAAGTCAACCACAACCGCAGAAGACAAGAAGGCCGATGCGGACAAGACCAAATCGAGCACTACTAAGACCGACGTTGCGGAGTGGTGGCCTGAGTTCACGCCGCCTGTCAGGAAGCCTGCGAAGCCTGTTGACCCGAACCCGAACGGTCTCTCAGTGTCCCTCACGGCTGAGACTTTCCAGTCTTTGGTGACGATGACGCAGGAGCCTTGGCTTATCAAGTTCTATGCCCCTTGGTGCAGTCACTGTCGGGCGATGGCGTCGAGCTGGCAACAGCTAGCCAAGGACATGAAGGGCCGGCTCAACATTGGCGAAGTCAACTGCGATGTCGAGGCTCGCCTCTGCAAGGACGCTCCTCTGCGCGGCTACCCCACCATTCTGTTCTTCAAGGGTGGCGAGCGTGTTGAGTACGATGGTCTTCGCGGCCTGGGTGACTTGGTCCACTATGCCGAGAAAGCCATCGACATCTCAAGCGGCGTACAAGACGTCGATGCGGAGTCTTTCGAGGCCCTTGAAAAGAAGGAGGAGGTCATATTTGTTTACTTCTACGACCATGCTACCACAAGCGAGGACTTCTTGGCCCTGGAGCGTCTTCCTCTCAACCTCATTGGCAAGGCAAAGCTGGTCAGGACAAGAGATCGCAGGCTTTATGACAGGTTCAAGATCACTACCTGGCCTCGTCTTTTGGTCTCTCGTGAGGGACGTCCCACTTACTACACGCCTCTGACCCCCGACAGGATGCGCGACGTCAACCAGGTGCTGACGTGGATGAAGTCCGTCTGGCTTCCTATCGTGCCAGAGCTGACTGCATCCAACGCTCGCGAGATCATGGATGGAAGACTCGTTGTGCTTGCCATCCTTGATCGTCAGAACCAGGACTCGTACGCCAGCGCTATCCGTGAAATGAAGAGCGCCGCCAATGAATGGACGGATAAGATGATTGTTGCCTTCCAGCAGGAGCGCAAGGAGCTGCGCGATGCCAAGCAGCTTCGCGTCGAGGAGGCCGAGGACCGCGGCGATCAGCGGGCTCTGCGGGCAGCCAAGGCCATTAGGATCAACATGGATAAGTCGGACCGCAAGGAGGTTGGCTTTGCTTGGGTCGACGGTGTGTTCTGGCAGAGGTGGATCCGCACAACCTTTGGCGTCGATGTCAAGGATGGAGAGCGCGTCATAATCAACGATGAGGATGTAAGTATTTCACAACGTTGTTGGGTTGCTGCTAGATTTGCACACTGGGCCGCTAACCAACTTTGCCTGCAGAACCGCCGCTATTGGGACCAGACCATCACTGGAAACTACATCTTGCCGTCTCGGACATCCATCCTCGAGACCATCGGCCAGGTCACCAGGAATCCTAACAAGATCAAGCCCAAGTTGACCATTTCGAGCTTCGAGAAGATCTTCTTCGATATTCGCATGACCTTCCAAGAACACCCGTACCTGACTGCTGGCTGCATTCTCGGCTTGGCACTTGGTGGTGCTTCTTGGTTCCGTGGACGTCTTCGACGCAACCGTGGTCACTTCCGACTTGATGACAGCATGGGCAGGAATGAGATAAAAGCTCCTCTTCTTGGTGCCAACGCCAACGGCAAGGTGGACTAAAAATAAAACAGCAGCAACGTCACTATTCACGCATTTGGGGGGCGATCTGGGGAGGCATCCTGGATATGAAGTTGGGAACCCTTTTTTTGTCCTTTTGTTGCTTTCTTTTCCTATGTGCAGCGGAGTCCAACGACGAATGGTTTGCAGGATCCGGCAACGAGAGCCTCGGACGCCATATTCAAACCAATTGATATGAAATACGCTTGTATAATACTTCTCTCTGCAGTCCATGTCATATATCATGCTGGCGACTCTGGCCCGGTTACATTTTCTGGCCTGTTCAGCTTTTGCGTCCGGCTACGTTAACGCCGTGTCGTGCGGCTCTAGCCTGGATTATTAATGGCCGGTGGGTAGTCATAACCCGCCTGGGAAATGGGCAATCGCTTTTTCAAAGAGTCAGTTAACGATAGCTTTGGGGTAGTCACTGGGCGCCTTTGATTGCGTCATTTAATTTCTTGGGCACTGGGGTACTGAATAGACTATGTTCTCATCTACTCTCGGCACAGTCCATCATGTTGATTTGGAGACGTAAGAAATACCGACCAGGATTGGCGACTGTTGATGTCCATACCAAGTATGGTTGTGTAAAGCTGTACCAATACAAAAAACTGGTATCTATTCTTAGGGTTAGTTGGACGGTTAAACAAGCTAAGATCAATGTACCCCAATGTCAGACAGAACAACATCCCACGCACGCATGCCCTTGGCAGACTCTCGGTTTAGGTGTACAGCTCGTCTGTGAATGCATTCAGAGATAGACCCTGCTTAGCCATCTCGGGAACATCGACAAGAAAATCCAGTGGCATCTCGACCAGGGAGCCCCTGATGCGGGAGAGCCAGTCCTTGAGCTCCGCCACACCACCAGGGAACTCGTCCCGCACGACGTGGCCGTAATTGACCTTGCCTGAGTTGTCCACGTCGTGATGCTCGTCTCCCTCCTTGGCTTCTGCGCCAGGGATGATAAAGTGTCGCGAGAAGAAATTATCGTAATCGTCCCAAGTTCGCACGGCGTTGTTGGGAACATTGTGGAATGCCTTGCTGAAGACCTCGGTGTTGGTGCGCGCCGTGTTGCGCCAAAGCTCCAGGAATCGCGGGCCCATAGGGTCCTGCACCAGGGCGTCCGCGGGTGAGTCCCAGTCGTACCGGTTGGGGTCCCTGGTCACCGGGGTCCAGTTGGCATCGGGTCGGTCGCACTTTTGGTCGGGAAGAAGGCCTAGGTGTTTGCGGAAGAGCTGGCGGCGCAGTGAGGTGGCAAATCGGGAGGCAATGAAATCCTGATCGTTCATACGGGAGCGCACGGGTGTGGGATCCTCGATGACAACGGCGATTTCCGAATCGTGGTTACCCAGTTGTGAGCGATCGTTGAGGTTGGCAGAGCCGCATATAACAAGACGGTCATCAGCAATGAGAACCTTGGAGTGAATGTAAAGCTCCTCCGAGACAAAGGCGTCCAGCTCGGATTTAGGGCTACCGTGCCAGGGGACGCTGTGAATATCTGGGCCGCCGTCCATGTAACAGGCGCTTATAGTGTCCCACTGAGTGTTTGTCAAAGTGAATGTTAGTCTATCTGGGTCCATGGGGGCATTTATTCACTCCTCAAAAGGGGCACCTACGCTGCGATCCTCCGCCTTCGAGGCAGCATCTTGGTATCGGCGGTACTGATCACCGTAGCGTCCCTCGTTTTGTTCACGCATATCGTGATGCCTCTCGGCATTATCGTCAAATTCCCGGCGAGCAGCTTCATACTGAACGCCACTCTGCGATTCCGCCTGCCGCATTGTTTCGCTGGTGTTGATACGGTCATAGTTCCGCAGGTTGTAGAACGTAATATAGCGGCTGGGATCATCGACGCCTCGTTGCCGCGCTACCTCCATGATGCTGTGACCACCACGGGAGATGCTGTTGTATTGATACTCCATGATTGCACGAGTTCCCAAGGCACCGTCCGATTTCAGATCGCCTGCAAAGGCAGGGACCGCTGGCATCAAGACGAATATGTGGAACACCTCGTTGTTCTGATGCGCCCGCACTATACGATTCACAATAGCTGCACCAAGTTGGTTCTCCACCGGTCGTTGGTTGTTACCCGTAGCTGTGATGAAGAACTGGTTCTCAATGTACACAAAATGCTGGGCGTTAGTAATGGCGTCGATGTAGGCGTTAGCTATCGAGTGCTCTGTTGCTAGCCCAGAGCTCCATTGAGTAGCACTGCAATTTTCATGGTCGTCAGCACAAATGCACATTAGGCAGGAGACGTTGACATGGAATAATACTCGCCTCCTGGTGAGCTGTATATGGGCTTCATTGCCACCATCGGCATTCCGACCTTCGCCGGCACTGCGATTGTGGTGCTCCTGTGCGCTGTCTTGGCCCTGGAGGTAACGGTCAAAGTGGCGGTGGAAGTGGCGATGAAGACCGCCAAAGAAGTGCTCGCCCTCGGGCAAAAGACCTGGTGCTGGGGGCGCGTGCGCCCCAGGTACATCAAGGGGTTTGTAGTCACGATCAGTCCTAGTCCTGTACTTCTTTTCATAGAGATAGTTCCTATCATAAAGAAAGTTAGTTTGACATACATGGTGTACAAGCAAAGCTTCGGGTATCGACTCACCAGCGCTCTGCAAAATGAATGAGGAGGCTCCCGACAATGTTGCCGCTCAAACTGATGGAAATATCGGACCAGCCCATCCTGGAGTTTTTGGTGCGATCCAGTTTGTTGTTCTCCCACCTGTCTACATTTTCAAAGTCATAGACCTAATTTATACAGATACGGACAGTCAGATTTGGCTATTCGAGTTTTAATAATCGAAGATAGCCTCCGTTTCAAACAGCTAGATGGAATTTAAAACTTACTCTGGCGTTGTTGTCTGTAAACACCGAGGGTTAGCAATTGAAGACTACTGATTGTTCTAGAGGTCAAGGGTAATAGGGGTGACTTCTAGTGTCCTGAATAGTGTACTTACAGTCTTGTCCGGGGAAGACAATCTTCTCTAGATCTCCGGGGTGAACGTCGGCGATGGGGTGGCTGTTGGTGTCATATCTGCCGAAGCACATATCCAGCCCTCCCATGAACGCAACATGATTGTCCACAATCAGAAGCTTTTCATGGTGTGCCCAGTAAAGAACAATGTCGTCTGCTGTGCCATATATACTCTTGAGGGTGTCTATGGGTAGGGTGGAAAGCTTGAATGAGCCCAAAGAAATGTTTTGGAACGAGTCTGCAAGCTCAGTGCGGACGTCATTGGCATTCGGAGTGTGGTCAGGGTGACGGAAAACTTTGATATTGGGATGAAGTCCTTCCAGCCAATGTTTCGTGTGCTACGTTTTGTCGAGTAGGCTGGATGTCAGTATGTCATGGCTCAGGGTTTCATTTGCACATATATCAGCAACTGTTCCCCAACTTACTGCCGAGTTCACTGCGTGATTTCAGCCGTGTTAGCCACTGTTACATAAGCCTGGCAGTATTCATCACTATGAGACTGAGGGAACTTATGGGGGGGGGGGGGGGGCTCCTACATGTCAATGCCTGGGGTACTTCCTTGTAAACGACAACCCTTATTTGCACGCCCCGTTCTGCCGCAGCTTGAAGCATACGGTCCAGGCGGTACTGCTCATTGCGGGCGGGGGGTCGACGCAAGTAGAGCTCGGGACTCAACCACCAGTCTAGAATGTAGATACTCTCTCTTGCCTCTGGATTACAAGTCAGTATTAGAACAGCAAGCTTTGTGTTCATATCGGCCGAGAATCCTATTTTAAACAAGGTACTTACCTTCTAGAGCATGAGAGACGGCCCAGAAATACGACGCGCCGTCCACGTACCACTTGGGGGTTCCAGATGTCTGAGGGCTGAACGAGTGATAACGATTGTTGGTGTGTTCTACAGGATGAGAAGTGTCGCATGCTCCCTCATTAGTGTGGGAGTGCTCCTCTTGCTCCTGGCCCAGTAGCTGGTCGACTTTATCTTCGAGCTTCTGTAGGAACTTGTGCATCGTGCTGGAGCAAACGCTGGTTCACGGTAAATACCTTTTTCCTTGTAACCAATCGAGAATTGATGAAATGATCTTTAGGTTCGACGATGAGGATGATGATAATTTTGACAGGCTCGGGGTTGAATTCTTACGGGACTGTACCTTACCCGATGGTGGTAAGAAATGCTAAGAGATCTAGTTCTATTCCGGGCGTGGAGTAGAGTAGGTAGACAAAATCCCTTGTACACCGGGATGTGAAAGTGTTGAATGTATAATTGAGGGGTAATTTTGATTCATATCGCATCAGTTGCGAATAGGTGTCAGGTGATGACACCCCCGTACAGTAGCGGTAGCCTGTGATAGGACGACCGTTGACGTTTCCAGAACTAGAACCTAGTTCTAGTTCTAGTCGGTAAGGTAATTAAGGAAGGTACAAGTGAGACAAGGCATTCAAGACAAGGTAAGGACCTCCAGCTGTGATCTTGATTCATGGTCCCTTTACCTCATTGACCCCGCCAGCAAACTCAATACGACGGCGGGACGCCATCGAAAGCATCCGCATAAAATCAGGGAAACTTCCGCTCCTACCCAATGCTTGTGGGTTTCGCCAACAGTGCATGTCACGTCGCCGAGTCGCACTCGTCGCCACTTAGACATAATTCACGATGGTTCATTTGTCGACCATGACTTACAACAAAACAGGTAACCGACAACGAAGTTGGTCATCTTCGCGTTTCGGGGCATTCTCATTTGCTACCATCATGATGATGTGTTGGCTGCAATTATCCGTCCGAATAGAAAGAGCGCCGGCTGCGTTAGTGTTTACACAGTCATTGCTGTTAACATCAATGATGCCACCCGCCATGTACTAAGCACTCTCCCGATCCTACGATAACTCATTAGCCGGTGAGAGGTCAGGCGAGTGAATCATGCACAGCCGTGGAAGCCATACGAAGCCGTCTTATTTAAGCCATGTAGCTTTCCAGGCTGGCCGTTGCGGGTGCAAATGTTATGATTATTTCATCCGTGAAGCCCGGGTGATATAAAAACAGGTCGAGGGACATCCAACCGACACGGGAACCTACCTTCATGCTCGAGACAAGACGGGGTCCGGGTATGTAAGAGGACCTCAACTAACGGTTGACCATGAAAGTCGGCATCTTTTCCCGGATAACGTGGCACCAAAGAAACCATTTTCATCGAGGCCGAAAGGGCGAAGGATATCAATCAGCCCCAGTGTATGTGTGTAAACAGCAGTCAATATAACACGAATGTTGTCCACGCGGAACGCACAATGCAGACTCAAAATATTCAGCCAACATGTCGTCAAGTCCGGGAGCCGGAAAGGGTCTCGGAGCCGACGCCGGGGTTGAAAAAGAAAACCAAATTGTTCCAGTTTCGGACTAAGAACTGGAGCAGAGGTGGATTAGTCGAGGTGTTGGCATCGTTTGCCAAGCGTTGGCGAGGGAGATCTGGGGAACCAATTAAAGATTTGCCACACTCACTCAGTTCACCATGCCTAATCCATGCCTTCCGTCACTGACGCCCTATTCCAGAACACTGTATGGTAAGGTTGGGTATCCTTGGTGGTGCGGCAGTCTTGCTGTAAGGACAATAACCAAGATTCCCGTCGCGATAAAGGTGAGGAAGGACTGCGGAACAGCAGCGGTAACGTTTTGATGGGATTTGTATTTCAAGGACGTGCCAGCTCGAAAATGTAGCTACCCACGTCCTTGCCGACGCCGTGGATTTCAAACAGCCAGAGAAGTGGGAAGCCTTGTTCTTGGGCTAATTTACGGATAGGTTGGCAGCCAGCTTGCCTCAACATCATCGGCTTCTTGATAAGAATGAAGCTTTTGGTATCCGCAGAGCGGCTGGGTATTCGCAGAGAGCGGCTGGGCGAAATTTCTCTGTGACCCCTTCAGCCGCTGGCCGACCCAGGCAACGGAACGAGTAATTCAGCCCCATAATCCAAATTGACCTTGAGTCAGCCTAGTACTCGGTACTTGTTTTCGCTACCTGCCTTGATGAGCCACCCAGCATGTTTGTCGGGAACTGAAAAGTACCCGTTACTCGGTGGCTTTTGATCCGCATTCCCCCACTCGTCAACTCGTTAACTCTTTCCTCACAGTTGGTTGAGCGCCCCTCTAACGGGCTCAAGATATACATCACCAGCAAGCCCTCGTCATTAATAAGGACGTAAAAGTTAGGAAATCCGAGTTAGATGGCCACTTTGATAGCATCTTTCTGCCAGTCTTAGAACATTGTTGCACTCAAGTCGCGAACCTCAAGTACGACGTTCTTTTTTGCGTTACACAAAAATTACACCTCGCAGACTTGTCACGTGCAATATCAGGCCCCCTCCTCTGGCATCACGCAGGTGCTACTGTTCTGCGAACTACAGTAAGATACCCTTTCACGGCTGATAGTGCATGGTGCCTCAATGAGCCATTTTCTGTAAGAATAAGATTAAAACAACAGCAACAGGCACAATGCTAAACAAACAGATTCATCTTGCACATAATAAGTACGGAGTCAAAAGACAATCGCCGACAAAATGCCACTATCAACATACATCTTCGACGCACCTGCTCACGCTCACCTTACCCCTTACCTTGCCGCCCTCCACGGTACCTGCATCACACATGATCACCTGATAGATGTCTTTCTCCCGCCCCTCAACAACGACAAGCTTCTGGCCTGGTGGAAGTCCAAGATCGCCGACACCAACCTCGTCATCATCCTCCTCCTGAATGAATCGGAGCCCGGAACTCGTGCAAGGGGACACGAGCTCGTCGGTGCCGCCCTCCTGCGCATCCCTGAGGCCCAGACGAGCCCGTTCCGCGCCATCGTGGACAATATCCTCGTCCTCCCGCGCTTTCGTAGACAAGGGGGCGCCAGGACGTTGATCCAAGCCTTGCAGTCGCAGGCTCTTTGTATGAGCAGGCCCATGCTGGTAAGCTTTTTTTTGTTCTTCATCCTTTGCTCTGTCCCTTTTCCACGAGCCGAGTTGCTGCGAGATTTCCCGGGCTTGATAGTTTTTAGTGCTGACACGCTCTGTCGGAACCAAACAAAGACGGCAGGTACAGAGGCTGGAAGCGTGGGCGAGCAAGTCCTCAAGCATTTCGGCTTCAAGGAGGTCGGCAGGATACCCAATTATGCCATCAGCCCCGCAGATCATACCAAGAGGGATCAGACAATTCTTTGCAAGGATCTGCTTACGTCTTGACCGCAAATCCGATGTGAGGGCTTGTACGGAGTAGGGAAGAGTTCATGGTGACGTGCTCGGAGCGGCCCTAGCTTAAAAAGTACCAGACTGGATCTCATGCATCGTTAACCTGTTGATAGCCACTGTGTTTACCCACGTCCCACTGACTACGGCAGTGGTCTATCCATGCAGAGCCACCTGTCGCGCCTGTGAAGCCTCCCGATGCATACTAATGCAGAACCAATATGTGTTAGGTCGGAAAAAGAAAAACTCTCATGAGTGGCGCAAGGATGTGGGCCAAAATTTTCGTGACATGTCAGAGCCAATTCAAGTCCTCAAAACCACGTGTCACTGCCTGCGATGGATGATTGTTTGTTATGAAAGAGCCGACATCGTTGCTTTAGGAAGCTATTTGGGCCATTTCTGAAGATATACAATGCTTGAGGTTGCAGCCAGACAATGGTGTAGGCGAAAATTATAGTCGTCTGCTGGGCCGATCGACATTCCCCGAATACGAGACAAGCAAACTAGCCCCCAAATTTAGCCATGCGCGCCAAGAACTTACCAGCTACGACGACAGCCAGAGAAAAAAAGTTGCACCTCAAAATGGGGCTTCAGGGTGCGGCGGCCCTTGATGCAGGAGAAAAAGGAAACGAAACCAATGCCTACTCGTCATCGTCGAGTTCCTCCACCTGCGGCGCGGTATAGCCTCTTCTCTCGACCGGGCTGGTGGCGACCATAGTTTCTGTTGCTGTCGTTGTGGCTGAAGCAGGCAGAGGCTGACCAGTTGCGCCAGCGAAGGCCGCTCCCGCCTTGGAGGAACCCCCTGAAGTGCCTGCCTTGGACTTTTTCTTTTTCTTCTTCTCGGTCTATTTGATGGATTAGGTCAGAAGTGAATCGTGATAGGGGATGAAGGAAATCACAAGAGATAAAACTGACCTCGTGCCATGCCCACACAGGCTTGAAACTGTCGACGAAACTAACGTCCTCCCAGAGGTTGGGGAACAGCCAAAGCCCAGGAGACAGGACAAAATATGTAACGCAAAACAATATAACCCGGAAAATCGCCATCAGGAAGAAGAGACCAAGAAGCATCAGGAAACCCCAACTGAGGTAGTAGACGCCCTGGCGCATAAAGAGAGGCCACAGAGGGTATAGAACGATGGCAAAGATGACGACCAGGGCAAGAGCAGCGTACACCTTGCGCATGATCTGGCTGCCTTCGTACAGCCAAACATAGTACATATCATCGCCGGCTTCCTGCTGAGGCTCAATGCGCACCGTCCACAAGCCCTTTACACGCTTCCCCTTCTTCGGTGGGTGGTCGTGTCCCTCATGGGGGTCGACCTTGTTTACACGCAGCGCCAGCATAGAGAGGGGTAGCAGCTTGAAGCAGTTCTCAAGCGAGGCGCGGTCTGTGACCTCGGGGAGGGCGGGATTCTTCTTGCGGGCTTTTTCGTATGCGGGGGATTGGATGGCGCGGAGTGCACGTTTGACTAGGGGGGGCCGAGTTAGTAATCATTGACTCGCTGTATAATAGACACGTAGCTGGTTCAAGGGTAGGACAAATATTACCTCTGAACATGTCCTTGCGTTCGCCATTGAGAATACAAGTGCGGGGCTTGAGATCTTGGCTTTTCAAGAAGTTGGCCAACGCAATCGCGAGGGGATTGGGAGGGCCTGGGGTGATAGGCTGACCCTGGCCCTCTTGCTGTTGCTGGTGGCCATGGTCCTCATCATCATCGTTATCGTGGCCTTCGTGGCCCTGTTGCTGCTGCTGCTGCTGCTGCTGTTGCTGTCGCATCATCTCCATCTGCTGCTTCTTTATGTGCTCGATGAACTCGGGGACCGTCATGCCAGCTCGTTCCGCATCAGCAGCGATTTGGCGCTGCATAGCAGCAATCTGCTCGGGGGTTGGCCTGACCATGCCTGGAGGCATCTGGCCCTGCTGGGGCTCCGACATTTGGGGAATTGTTGTGTGGAAGGAACTAGAAGAGCAGCTTGCTGTTTTGGGAGTGTGGTTGTGAAGAGTTCAGCTGAATTTGCCAGAGAAGGAGATTTAGTTTACAGGTGCCGCTTTGCAACAAACGAAAAATAAATTGTTAAAGTTGAGGGCAAAAAGCCAGTGACACATTGAGGGTACTTAGCTGAAGCGCGACTGCGCCGGCACTTAGATCCGGCGACCTGTTCACTTTGTTTCAATGACCAATCAGCGTTGACCTCAACTGCAGGTCCCGTCCCCACCTCACTAACATTGAGGATCTGCCCTACGACACAGTACTGAAGTTCCCGTACCTCATGCAGCCACCGGGGTCCTAATTGCGGTACAGGAACCTGGAGGTTAGGGAAAGCACCTTCAGAATTTTGCCAAGACAGGTACCTTATCTCCCTTACCTAGTCTTAACTGGTGGTTAATGACATTCCATCCTATCCAAACAGAATCAATTCAAACGGACTGTGTTGGCCATACCTGTAGTACCCAAGGTACTCTACTCTACTGTATCTAGCACTCAAATCATCCAGCCGCGTGTGTCTTCTATTTTTATTCTGCCCCATTGCCATTGTCATGAATCAGGGACACGGCGCCCACCAAATTTAGGTAAGTAGGTACCTACCTAATTACCTAGTCTAGTACGTTGTCGCATTCATGTCAGGCGCAATCTCTGCCTCCATGCTTGAGCCTTGTTTCTCGTTGACGTCGTGGTAATGGCGACACCCGGCATCCATACCCAGCCGCTGAGTAATTAATATGTGCCTAAATATACATGTACAGAGCTCCAGTATAAATAGTACCAAATGCTCCACACGTGTCACTAATTAAGCAGGACATTGTCATGTATGTATGTTTTGTTTGTCGATCAACTATTTACAGTATCTGGATCCCAAACGACTGATCCTCTGGTTGTCCCAGATGATCCAGAAGTGGGCTAACTAACAAATGAAGTACTAATACAGTGCCATCTCACCTGGGTATCGTCCAAAAATACATCATAAACTGACTGTTTCCTTCCATCTTATCCAAAATTCACCACGCCTAACTGGGCCGAGAGTACGAAACCTCTGTTACAGTGGTCTTTCGTATTCCATCGCCATCGACCGACTCCACGCTGCTATCCCGGGCAGCAAAGGTCTTCCCCCCAAAGCCATACTTGTTGCTCATCTCGAACGTGTCTTCTTCTTTAGCAAAGTGCAAGTCACTTTGGCTATTCGTCTCGACAGGCCCCGACACGGAGCTTCCCAGTGGCTGCCAGTTCCTGCTACGGGCGGCGCTGGCCAACGACTTTCCCTTATCGGTGGCGAGGGTACTTCCCTTGTTTCCTGACATCCTGGAATTGGCCCCGTAGACGCTGCCAAGGAAGCGCGAGAACAAGGGACGCAGAGTCGGCAGACTTCCAGCTGCGATGCCGACGTTGCACTCGACAACCCACCAAATGGTCATGTCCGCAGAATCGTACATCCAATCGCCCAACTTTCCATAATCACCCAGGAATGTGATCTTGACTATGGCTGCGGAGCAGGCGAAGGCTCCGAGGCCGAGGATGGCATAGAGCGTGAGTCTGGTGCGGCGAGTGACGTTGAGATTCCAAAGCATCGGGATGGGGATGAAGAGAGCAAAGCAGAGATCGGTAATAATGCCGATGACCGAGTTGGTATAACCGAGCGGCTTGAGAACCTCCTGTCCCCAGCACTGGCGGGGTATTGACGAATCCCAATTCATTCGGATGTCTGTGCACTGGATGAAAATAGTCTGTTTTTTTTTCGACAAAAGAATGCAGAGGTTAGTCAAGTGTTTCGGCTCGTTGTCTGCTTAGTTCACATTGCGGGCAACGCAGACTGATGAAACGTACAATCACACTGATGGCCGTGTATACGGCAGTGAAGCAAAACAAGCCCTGGATCAGCCAGCGGTAAAACTTGGTGGTGGCGATGCGAAGGAGTGAAGCCCCGAGGGAGAGCTTCACGAAGCAGATGGCGACCAGATACGTGATTTGCGTGATGTAGTTGAGCATCATGCCGATCTCGAAGTCGTTTGGCGGAATATCGCCGTTGTGTCGTCCAGCGCCATGGTGAACCTCTGAGATGACAACGCCTTGGCTACCCACCGAGACAAGGAGAGCAAACAGCATCAAGGCATCCTGGACTTTGTCAGCGCCCCTCTGCGTCGCATCCCAAATGCCCTTTTTATCCTCCCATTATCGAGCACGACTTACATCCCAGCCAAAACTCCGAATCATGAAGCCTCGCACATAGCATCGAGCTGAGACGGCGATGAAGGCCGCTATACAGGTCGTAAGCGTAGCGGCTAGGATCCTGGGGCCCTCATCGTCGGCTGGATTCGAAATGAGCGGTGGGAAACTCGGAGGGGGGCCACCGTCGGTCATGGTAGCCGCGATCTTCGTTAGTTTTGGCGAGAAAACTTTATGAATCGCGCACACGGCAAAGACTGGAGATGGATGTCGATCAGCGTAGGGCCGGATGCTCCCTCGAAATATTGGGTTGGTCAGGGACTTCTAATACTCGAGGAAAGCAGCTCATCTATTTCGAATACCACTCTCGAGGACCCTTGCCAACCCCTCTAGAATCCTAGATGATTCGGCCCCGCCGTTCTTTTTTTTTCCTTTCTGGAAACTCCAGGCAAGTGGCGAGGCACGATGAAGACAGGGAAAACCACCCTCGACATGTGCCTAATCGGCCGTGCGCTCTCGATTTGCAGATGCAAGCAAGATAGGCAGCTTTCGGCCACAACTGCCCGCATACTACTACTGGTACATGTACACAACTTGGCCCTATTTTTCACCCAGGATATCCCCTGCATACCTGCCCATGTTGGTAAGTACATCGTCTTGAGAACCAGACTTGTGCAGTCGGTCTACAAGGGTTTGCCTCCGGTGATTGACCGATGAGCTACTTCGTATGGATGAAGCATACATGGCACAGGGGCCGGTGGAGTACCGGGGCCATGTAGGAAACAGGCCGGAGATGTAGACCTGTAAAGGCAAAGTCAGTGGGGTGCAGCTGATACCATACCGGCCACCGTAGAGCGAACTACCTAGCTGTACTACCCAACTTATGCATGGTAGATTGCGCAGCTAATTATCGTATGCTGTTGTATCGGCAGTTCCAGAGGGAGGCAGGAAAAGGGGTAATCAGTAGTCTGGGCTACCTTGTCGTTCTTGGCAGGTCTCAACCTTGGCACGCACGCATGCATTCTTTTTGCCCGTGGCATGGCGGAGTATTTGAGCCGTACAAGCCGTAATACAGGGTCCGGCTAAGTTGTCCCTCGGTTGCTCAGCCTCTAGGCTTAATTCATCAACAGATGTGTTCCTGTCCCCACAGTCACGCTCTACGGTATGTACCACTTTGTTCTAGCCTACCAGGTAATTACATAGCCCTCAGTAGAGCCAACTAGGATGCATGTGTCCATGGGAACAACTGACGGCACGTTATCAGGTTCTTTCGCCACGTGGGAACGCCTGACCCTGGACAGTCAGGCGAAGAATGCACGCACCATTGATTGTGAATCTCGGAACAACCCCGATAAAGACTGCTGGGTTTCAACCATGCCCTCCTTCCCACCACATCCGATGTATTGAATAAAGCCAAGACTATGAGCTTACTTTACTGTTGAACGAAAAAAAAAACAAAAAAAAAAAACCTTCTGTCAAGCACCACGTATGTCAAGAACCACATATGAGGTACAAATTAAGTATTGCTTACCCCATAGAAAACACACAGACGGGGTTCGCTCGGACGGTCGGATCATCAAACCGTGCGTCCCTAGACGAAAAAGAAGTTTCCTACTTTAATATATGATATATCGTGTCGTAGTATATAGCCTATGGGCCATTCCGAAAGCCCTGCGCTCGGCCTCTCTCCATACCTGCTGCTACCGTGCACTCATTTTGGCCGACGGATGCCCTGAACGGCGAGGCAAAAGACGAAGAAAAAAAATCAAGTATTTTTTTGAACTAGAGCCATAACCTACCGTATAGCCCAGGGCAAATAACGAGTCAGTGCATCGGGGTGTTCCAATATATCTCCACTTCTGATGGAGACGCCTTTCCTCTTTGTGACCAGCGACTCCATCAGAAATCAATGAAGCACGTAATAACCCATGCCTTTGCCAGACCCATCGAGCCTGGGAGCGGAGATTGAAGGGTCTCCGGGGAAGCCTTCTGGTCTGGTTCTAGCTTCTGCGCGTCGCAATCGCTTTCTGGGTTTTACCCGGTCGGGAGTGGTAACCGGCAAAGCAACCTTCCTGCTTTGATGCGTGTGCTCGACCGTCGAGGTCTTGCGGTAAACATCAAGATATCTATGGGAACCCAAGAACGGCGTGGTTTTAAGGTTGACTGTTGACAGGTTCGGTGGACCGAAAAGCCTTGGTACTATCAATCTACAGAAGCAATTCCCCGGCCCAGAGATGTTGATGAAGCAAAAAAAAAAAAAAAAAAAAAAGATATGCATGCACGAACCTGCATACATACGAAGTACGTACCTACGTACGGTGGCACCGCAGCTCAGACTCCAGGCGGGCGATAGCGCTTTTGCCCCTGCCCATATTGTTAATATTCGGTCCTCGGCACAAATTTCGCCCCTCTGGCTAGTGTAGCCAGTACCAGGCCATATTGAGCAGCAACGTCTCAATAGCATTATGTGCGTTCATGGGCCTGCTCTTGGCCCCCCCGTATAGATAGGCCCTTTGTGGAACTTGCAATGTATCCGTCGCATCGTTTGTTGGTTGTCCAGGGTAAAGAGTGGAACGCCAACGCTTCTGAGGCTGTGAAAGAACCAGTCCTACGGGTCTTCGCAGCCGTGTATATGATGCTGATCTTCCTGTCCTCTGCTGTGACTTTGAGAGCTTCAACTTTGGGTCTTTTTTCTCTTCACTGAAGAAAATCCTGCCGCGCATTAGTCACTCTTTGCAGCATTCCCTTGCCGGCACTCTTCATTCCCCACCGTTCCAACTATCACATTTACGCTTTGTACTTTGCGCATCTAAACCAAATCATGTACGCACAGAGCTTTGTGGCCTTCTTGGCGCTCGCCAACACGGCGCTAGGCTTCCCGCACGCAGCCAGATCTACCGGGTCTAAAGCTGAGCTCTTTGCTCAGCTCGAGGCGCTCACCAAGACTGCCAGCGAGAAAACCCTTGAAGACATCAGGAGCGGCGACTCATCGCGGACTAGTGCTTCCTGCACGCCCGAGACCGTCAAGGTCCGCAAGGAATGGTATGGGGTCTATATTTATTAAACCACTCGCCCCTTTTTCTTCCCTCCCCTGGCAGCTCGACTGGTCAATAGTCTGTAAGATTTACGACTGACACTAAGGTTCGCCTCGCGATCAGGGGTGCTCTGAGCAGAGATGAGAAGCTTGCCTACATCGATGCCGTAAAGTGTCTGCAGTCCAAGCCGGGCAAGACCCCTGCGGACTTGGCCGAGGGCGTCAGGACTCGCTTTGATGACTTTGTGGCCACGCACATCAACCAGACCATGACAATCCACTACACTGGCAATTTCCTGTCGTGGCATCGCTATTACACTCACCTGTACGAGGAGACTCTTCGTGAGGAGTGTGGCTACAATGGCGCCCACCCAGTAAGTCAGACAGAAGAAGGGGACTTTTGTCCCGAATCCGCAGTGAATGAATGGCCTGAAACAAACGAGCTGACTTGTCTTGTTCCTCTTTATTAGTACTGGGACTGGGCCTTGACTGCCGAGACCGGTATGGAGACCTCTCCTATCTGGGATGGCAGCGAGACCTCGCTAGGTGGAAATGGCGAGTTCATCGCTGACAAGGGCCCCGTCGTCATTGACATGCCGGGCCTGCCCCCTTTCCCTCTGCCCACCGGCTCTGGTGGTGGTTGTGTCACGTCCGGGCCCTTCGCCAACCTGACTGTCAACCTGGGACCAATCTCGCTGCCCGCTCCGGGCCCTGTGACCCTCGGTCCTCCTGGCGGCAAGATGCTGGGCTACAACCCTCGCTGCCTGAAGCGCGACCTCACCTCGGAGCTGATTCAGCAATATGCAAACATCAACGAGGTGCTTGACCTTATCACCAAGCCCACCAACATCGACGACTTCCAGATGACAATGCAGGGTGTGCCCGGCGTTGGTCTCGGTGTTCACGGATCCGGCCACATGTCCATGGGTAAGCCAAATTTCTTCTGCGATATATGAACGACGCAGCATTGTTGCTAACGGTTAATCAATCAAACCTGCAGGTGGTGACCCTGGCATGGACGTCTACGCTAGCCCCGGTGACCCCGTCTTCTACCTGCACCACGGCATGATTGACAAGGCCTGGTGGATCTGGCAGAAGCTGGGCGGCGAGGAGCGGGTGACCGGTGAGCAGGCAATCTTTGGCACCAAGACCATGCTCAACATGCCGGCCAGCGACCAGGCTTCTCTCGAGGACTTTGTCGAATATGGCTTCGCTGCCGGTCCTCCTCGCCAGATCAAGGAGCTCATGAGCACGACCATGGGACCTTTCTGCTATGTGTACGAATAAGCGAAAGCCAGTGGTTTTGCTTTGCACACCACGAGTTCCAGCACGTCGGTAGATTGTAGACGGGCGGTAATGATGGTGCGTTTAATGCGTTCAATCTAGGTGGTGTGTAGGACTCGCAGTTTGTGTACCAGATATTAATAGAAACAAAAAAAAACATTCTTTGACGAACCATGTAAAACAAATTACGTGCCATTTTGTCCTTTTTGATTCGTATGGATGGCTGGTGTTCCTTTCTTGAGGCACAATGTGATTGTGTTCAAGGGCATGTCAGGTAACCTACCTAGGTACACTAGGTAAGGTAGGTACGGAGGATAGCTCTTCAAAAATCGGATTCGATGCTGGGACACTGAGACGCGTGCTAGGCGTAGTTTGTGTCACGTGTTTAGAGCCCCATTCTGGGTGGTGGGCACTGGATGGAAAGGTTCTCTTTTGTTTGTTTCTTAATTTACTTTTAGTCTTAATTTAGTTTCTTTTTTTTTTGGATATTCACGCAGCGTGCAGCATGACGCCATGCATCGAAGCCAGACAGCACACAGACTGACAGCTTGTGAGACCTTTTGAAAGTCATGCAACCTCAAACGATGGGTACGGGTTCAACGCCAGTGGCGATTGACGGACCCTCGTTTTTCCAAGAAAAAAATCTTCTGGCGTCCTTCTGACTTTTTCCCCCATATTTTCCTTGCCCCTTATTGCGGAAGGGAGGGACCGACCGGAACACCCACCATCACCGCCGCCCACGCTTGCTCGCTGCCTATTGTACAGCTGAGAAAATGAAATCCACCTTACCAAACAAAGCACAACCAACCCATCAGAAAAACCTCGGTGATCCCGCAGCCTATGATCTGCCAAGCTGGCTGAACCGAACCAAAGCTGCACTGCAATGCACCACCCATCAGCTCCTCTGCTTAAAACCCCGAATCACATATTTTTCTTACCTGCAAAAGCTGCCTTGGGGGTACTCTGTATGATGTTAGTACCATAATACGTATTCCAAAGGTAAGCAAGTAAGGTAGGCCAGCTTGGCAGTAGATACCTAGATTTTGTACTCAATTAAGGTTCACTGTGGCTTGGCCGTCCCCGCCTTTGGAGGCCCTGTTTCAAGTGATAAAGGGAAAATAGCAACTTTTAGGGTCTCATGGATTGTGGCCGTGTTAGCAGGTCCTCCACTTCCTTCGGTCGCGGCGCCGCGTTTGGGGGAAGAGTGCTGTAAAACAAAACGTCGTCAGGCAGGACCACAACCCAACGATGAGCCAATCTCAGTCGTGCACGAGACACCATTCAATGCCTAATGACCAAGGAAAGTCTAAGACATGCACGCGGCGAAGCGGCCATCTTTTTGCCATCTTACACGGCGGAGTGGGTCATGCAATCTTGCCGTCGTGCAGCGCCAGCCATCCGAATCGTCACCAGCACCCCGGCCAGTAAGCGCCGACTGGCTCACGTCCAACCAGCACCGGGCCTATCAGACACTGTCATTGGCATGCGTCTTGCTTTGGTGCCATCTCTTTCCACTCCTTGTACTCGACTCGGAAACTCTCACACAACTGTTTTTTTTTTTTTTCTGGTTGACGAATATTATTATTATTATTAGGTTTATTTTGGCAATTTCTTTCGCAGACTGTTGTCACTCAGGCAGAATGTCTGGCTGCTGAGCCTCCATCCTCCCAATAGGGCCCAGCGCGCGATGCTTTTGGGGAGATCTTTCATGTTGGGTGTCTTGGACGTAATTTAGTTAAAAGATATCCATTCCCCCCAAGGCTATCCATTGTCCATATCGCCATGTCCGTCCTAACGGAGCTCTCTCATTTTTCTTTTTTTACGTGCATTCGTTTGTCACGATCTCACTGATACCCAACTTTCAGTTATTTCTTCTATATTACATATACTTCGGCGGTTCTTGTCTTACAGCCGCTGGTCGTCGCTCCCAATCTCCTCTTTCGTCCTTCGTTCCAACGGTGTGCGAGACCAGAGTTTTTTTTTCTCTTCTTTTTTCTCTTTTCCTTTCTCCTTCATTTCAGTTTTGGTCGATTAGTCGTCTTGCGACTTACAAAGTTATGAGCGAGCTGCTATGAGTGCCTTAGGCTTGGTGCTCTTTGAAGCATACTCGTTGTGGCTTAAATCGATTTCATCTTGTGCCTCCTGCGCTCCATCGATGATCCCCTGTTTGGACCGTCAAAAAGCCGCTCGCCACGGTAAGCAGTTCTCATTTCTACATTGTCCTATCATATTCGATCCTCAGCTAGTCTGGCTCTTGGTCGTCTGTTGGTACTACCTGTCAGATTGCAAGAGTCATGCGCTAATGCTCAGCCTGCAGAGGTGGAGAAGGCCGATTTCGTCATCTACAGTGACCAACCTGGTTTCATACCTCCTCCTTCACTTGGTCGGTTGGCTAGCACGACAGAGGCGGAGCCCCTGGTGGAGAGACCGGCCTCCGCTGCTAGGCGAGCCGGCCGTCGGGTCTTCTCAGTCCAAAAGAGATTCTTGTCACGGGGTTCTTCATCAGCACGCCGGCCACGTATATCTGCACCAACCAACTTTCAGCATATATCTAGCGGCTCGCTGCAGTTCCCGCCCCCGAGCAGGCCGAGGCAACGGCCGCGATCCTTTCGACCACTTGAGCTCAGTATACACTCGGTAAACAACTACCTATTATCACCAATGCTGCCTCACTTTGAACAAGAGGATCGTGAACCGTGTATCACTGCGCCGCAACCTGCACACATAAGAGACAGCTTCGATTCGGACACCTCAACATTGACATACCAGGAGAGCACTACTTCGTCTCTTTTCCACATTCCTCGCCGGCCTCTGCCGCAGCGTCCCGTATCCCCTGGAGACAGTAATGGCAGTCCACCTAGGGTTCCATCAAGGTCGCGTCTAAGAGCGACTCTGACATCACCCGAACGCGTAGAGATGATGGTTGAGCGCATCGCCAGCGCCATGATCGAGAAGGAGACTCTGCAGTCAGACATAGACTCTGTCGTGCAGCGGCAAAGCATATATGCAGGCAGAGCCTCCCTTAGTGCCCCCGGTGTCGAGAGTAAGTGCTTATGTAGAGTTGAATATTCGGCCATCCCATTCGATGAAGCCTTACTGACTGACAGAATAGAAATTGCGCCCATGCCGTCTATCCCTGCAACGCCTGCTGCAGCACCATCATTTGCGCAACGACTTAGTCTTGATCGGCCACATACAGCACCTCAGAAAGCTGTGGCAATCGAGGTTTCCACTATCACAGCACCTCCCGCTTTTGATATATCACAGCTGTCAATGACTCAGGCACGCTTTATATCACAATCCACCCATGAACTCCTCGGGAGGCCAATAGGGCATTCGTTGCCTCTTGTCTTCCGCCCGCCACTGAGGAAGAAGAAGTCTTTTACAAACATTTCCACTTGGTTGTCCCCCAACGATAGTGGCGAGCAGGATCGCGATCGGGGGTCCAGTTTCGAGTCGGCCACAAACGAACGAACTCTTACCATGGAGAACAATGACTATTACACGTACGTTGCTGCTCCTCCAGCCAGGCGAGCTAGTATCGTTACGGTTTCCAGCATGTCATCATGGTCTGCTGAGGAGGAGCAGTCTTACGCAACGACACTCTCGCCACCTTCTACTAGTCCGGTCAGGTCGAGGCCAGGTGCATCGACAACGCCTCGGACAAGTCGCATGTTCACATTTGGCCGGCTTTCAATCAACGGGAGACAACATTGGCCACATAACGTGGGCGTCGCTTATTGATGCCATTATGGGCCATTTAAACCTTTTATTTTTATTTTTTATTTTTACTGCACATTCATTCTACCTATGCACACTCACTGTTCTATTTATCACCGCATTAGCCACGCGCATGATGTTTATCGGATTTTCTTGGTCGTAATATTTGCCACGATCAACATAGGATTCATCGTGGGGTATTCAGACGCGCATTCTAGTTCTAGTGGCCAGCCCACATGGTTTTATCACTACTTCTTTTCATTTCTCGAAGCAGGGGTCTTCGCGGGGGAAAAAAAATCAGGATAGAAGGATGAAAATTGGCATGGATACAATTTTCATATGTATGATTACCTACCCTACCTTACCTACCTTCATAGATACCCCCTAGACGGCTAGTCTGTCTCTTGTCACTGTTTTCCCATGTGCCAATGCCCAGGCATATTGGGCAGACGACATTGACATAGTACATATTAATTTGTCACTGGTCTCGACTCCTTACCCCTTTAGAATAAACCATGTAACCATAATTTGCAAACTCATTTGGCACCATCCACTCATGTCTCATAGCCCGGTGACAATAACTACTTAGTAAAGTGCCTTAAGGGCCTTTACAGTGGCTGTGGAGAGAGTCATTTTGCTGGTTGATTGGCTGCAGTGGTGGGGTGCAAGATGTGGGATGTGGGCACACAATGATTTCAGAGTTCAGACTGCCACGCCAACCGCATTGCATGCACGTGCTCTTGTAGATGTCAGACAATAGGCCAACCAGCCTACACCGAATCACGACTACACCGCACCATCTTACATACCTAGGTAGGTAGATACCTACCACCTATTTACCCTACCATCCTAAGGAGGTACCTTCCACATACTTACTGCTTTTGCCCCCCCACCACCTAGGGAGGTATATTGCCTTACACCATTTTCTACTTACCTTATCTATTAATTAGGCAGCGCAATGTGGCTTGTGAGTTTACATGCAACGACGGTAAGACAAGTACACCCATCCCTGTTTGCGCGGTAGCGCTTGCATGTCATTCAACTGAATGAATGACTTGACAACCTGGCCAGACTGGGATTCCTCGGCGATTCCGGATCTGAGATAAACATTGGGAGTTCATTCGACTCAGCGACAAAAACCTCACCCACGCTGGCCCCTGCAATACGATACGTAGTGCGGGTCAAAGAACCGAATCAGGTCAATTGACCGACCCGAGCATTCTCATGATTAGGATCGATCATTCGCCTGGACGCGTGCCACCCCCGATGGGCAGCGCATACAAATATACCGTCCTCGCCGGTAACACTGGGGAGGCAGAATCCCAGACATCAGCGCGAAGAAAATCATTTGGAAAATCGCCTAGGACGTGGTGCCTACGATTCGTTGTCACAATGTTCACCCTGGTGCTTCTGTTTCAACTCTGGTCTGCTTTGATGTGAGTCGACAACAACTGCCCTCCGAAGGTGGAAAAAGAAAAGAGAATAATAATACTGATAACAGCTTGAGCAGCCGAGCAACGCATGCTGTTGAACCCGGTTCCCAAGGAGACTGCGACACGCCAGACGGTGGATTCCAGTGCAACAGCTCAATATCTCACAACTGGGGCCAGTACTCGCCATTCTTCTTAGCTCCGTCCGAGATTGACGCCTCTGTTCCGTCAGGATGTGAGGTCACCTTTGCCCAAATCCTTTCACGGCATGGCGCTCGGGATCCAACCGCCAGCGCAACTGCGGCGTACGGGGAAACAATCGAACAGATCCAGTCGTCGGTAACCAACTACGGCGAGGGCTTCGAGTTTATCAAGGATTACCAGTACACCCTCGGCGCAGATCAGCTGTCCGACTTTGGGCGCCAAGAAATGTTCAATTCCGGGGTGCATTTTTATAATCGGTATCAGATCTTGGCGCGGAACAACACACCCTTCTTCCGTTCCGATGGCCAACAGCGCGTGGTCGAGAGCGGCCAGAAGTGGACAGAGGGATTTCACCAAGCTCTTCTGGGCGACAGCGGTAGGGCTGGTGGCCCCGCAGACGAGTTTCCTTATAAGATGGTTATCATCCCCAACGAGGACGGCACCAACAACACGCTAAACCATAACCTATGTACTGCCTTTGAGAACACCAAACTCGGCAAGGAAGCCCAAAAGGAGTTTATGGAGAGTGCCATGGGCGGCATAACAGAGCGCTTGAACAACGGCCTGGAGGGTGCAAACCTCACGACCAAGCAAGCGGTGCAGATCATGGAGCTCTGCCCGTTTGAGACCGTGGCAGATCCCCAAGCCACCCTGTCGCAGTTCTGCACGCTGTTTACGCAACGAGACTGGGAGGCATATGACTATCTCCAGACACTGGGGAAGTGGTATGGTTACGGCAATGGCAACCCCCTGGGCTCCACGCAAGGGGTGGGCTTCGTCAACGAGCTCATCGCGAGGCTGCTCCAAAAGCCCGTTGAAGACCACACAAATACCAACTCGACGCTCGACAGCGACCCATCGACGTTCCCACTAGACAAAAAGCTGTACGCCGACTTTAGCCATGATAACGATATGCTGGGCATCTACGCCGCGCTGGGGATTTACAACGCCACGGCCCCCGATTCGGTCCCCAAAAAGGAGAGAAGGAGCGCGCAGGAGCTCAGCGGGTTCTCGTCCAGCTGGGCGGTACCGTTCGCAGCGAGGATGTTTGTTGAAAAAATGACTTGCGCAGGGCAGAACGAGGAGCTTGTGAGAATCCTGGTCAACGACAGGGTGACGCCGCTGCAGAACTGCGATGCCGACAGTATGGGTCGTTGCACGCTGAGCAAGTTCGTTGAGAGCTTAAGCTTTGCGAGGAGTGGAGGTCGCTGGGATCAATGTTTTGTCTGAGATAGGTATCAAATGCTACAGCTAGTGCATACTTGGGCAATGGGGAATCGTGAGCACTAGTTCTAGTTAATCCGTCCTCCTTCAAAAATTAGACCATATATTTGGTAACGATATTCAAAACTCTAGCTTGTCGTCGTGTTTGGTAAGCACCAAAGTACCTAGCCAACAGGAACACGAACAGATACTCTCTGGTTTACATACCAGTAAAATCTAGACTAATTCTAGTCTAGTTCTAGACTTGAACTAGAACACTATGGTGCAGAATTAGTACGGTAATACTAACTTCGTAGTAGAGACCCGCCAAGTCGCTCTGTTGTCGGGTCAATACCACTAAGTGTAGTGGAGTTAATTAGTGGGGATTACACCGGGTAGCCGTGCTTTGTCACTGGAGCTCGCCGCGTGGGTGCAACGTCATTGTCGAGGCGAGGAAGCTTGGGCAATTTGGCGAGTTTTAGCCTGTGCAAACACATCTCTCAACACAGCGGCCAAGACCCAGCCCGGCCAACTCATCAACCGCCAGCCTGACAACCTAGTTAGCTCAGCCTGGCTTGCCTGGCACCCTACCTTTGTTATCACTAAGTCGAGTATTATTCCCGCTTCAATCGCTGTCATCCAAACAACTGCAAACGTATGCTACCACGAACAAAAAATCCGGTTCAGAAATCCTATCTTACAGTTATCACGACGGGAACGGAGGACTCGAATCGGTAACCTTGGGACTTGTCACTCCGCCAGCAATCCCATCCAATTCGATCGGCGAAAAGAAGACCACGGATAATCTCTCAACAGATCGCGCGCGCACCGCATAGCCATGGAGGCAGTAGGCGTGGCGTTCTTGGTGATCGTCATAATTGTGGTGTTTGGTGGTCTCGGATACTTTGCGTTCGCACGATGGCGCGCAAATAAACTAGGGGTATGTTTGGCACCAGGCCGGCAGCGTGGTTTTTTTTTATACTGCTACATAATCCCCTGGAGATTGCCATAGCGACACGCATTTTGCTATGAATTCGCGCGCGCGCAAAGGCCAACTATGACTGACCCGATTTTTTTCTTTTCCGTCCCATTAGCTCCCACCGCCGACGGTCGCATCCTTCAACCCATTCGGGCAATCTGAATACGGGGCGCAGCCTGCATCTGGTGGCATAGGCGGCTGGTTCAGCAAGCTCAAGGGCCGCAACTCGAGGACGGCGGCCGGAGCGTACGAGGGCGCGGCGGGCGTGGCCGCCGATCGGGGAGGAAGGCGAGGCGGGGGCGCGGCACTGGACCCGGACGAAGCCTGGGA
This sequence comes from Pyricularia oryzae 70-15, assembly GCF_000002495.2. Taxonomy (NCBI): domain Eukaryota; kingdom Fungi; phylum Ascomycota; class Sordariomycetes; order Magnaporthales; family Pyriculariaceae; genus Pyricularia; species Pyricularia oryzae. The sequence goes on along the minus strand of NC_017849.1, from coordinate 2,808,735 downwards.
CACACGCGTCGGGAACGAGGTCTACGGATACGAGGACCAGGAGCTGGGGCTCCACCCTCAGCACGGCGGGTCGGCGTACCGCATGAACTTGCCCGACGAGGATAGGAACGCCGCTACCGCCGCCGGCCGCCCAGGATCGCCGCCCACGACGCGGAACCCCTTTGGCGACGACAACGCCTACGAGCAGCCCAGGGGTAGGGGTCGTAGCCGCGATGGCGGCCTGAACCCCTTTGACGATGCTGCGGCCGCCGAGCCGAGCACCCTGCGCGGGCTCAGCCCCAGGCCCATCAACACAGCGGTCTCGCCCGGTACCAAGGGAGGAAACCCAAACGATCCGTCTAGCGGTGATAGTCCCACGGGCCGGAGATCCATTTTCAGAGAGAATGTCTGATGTGTATGTTTGTGTTTAGGCAAGGAGGGGGACATTGTTATAAGGTTCGGCGTTGTATTTTTTGCACATTTTTATTTTGATATCAACACGGTGTCATTGACGGTTTGTGGGTCTTTTTATATCTTGTTTCTCTTTCTTCTCCAGTTGGGCGGGCCACTTGATTCTATTCAGAAAGTATTTGGGCACTTGCTTGAGTTCAGTCCCAATCTGCGACAGTTCAAATAAAATCTGGCTAGAGGCTCCGAGAAAGACGGACATGTTGGCTTGAATTTGAAGGCTAATGTTTGTCAAGACGTTTTGAGATAACCACTTCTGCGTCCTCTTTTGACTCGGCCAACGTCGTGATGATACTCGACCCCCTCGACCTGTACTTGATAAGAAATTCAGACGTTGCTTGGGAATTGGGTAAGGTATCAATTTTGGTAGGCATCGGATCTCTGGAGTTTACACCCAACCTATGAAACCAACTGGCAGTTGCACGTTCAACTGGCTCCCTCGTAAGCTTGATTTACGGTACAGTGAGGCTTGGCAATGCAAGGTTGATTGTCGTATCAGCGGGCAAGGTAGGGTTTAGTGGAGATCCCGTAGGGACTACTATAGTAAAGAGCTTGAACCCCCGCATATTGTCGGACCTCACTGCGTCATCGTCATCTGTAGCACGCGCGTTTTTTTTTTTTTTTTTTTTTTTTTTTTTTTTTTTTTGTAAGACTAGCCACTATTTCCCCATGTATGATAACTTCCTACGTCTCGAAGAACAGAACAGCAAACACTGAACTCTTCATATTCAATACCTCATGATGTCGGATATCAACCTCGCTGAGATTCAGGCATCTCTCGTGGCCGTAGCCTTTGAGGCCGGTCGCATGATCACAGGCGCCAACATGGACGTGACCAAGATGGACACAAAGCTCAATTGTAAGTCTGCCGAAGGCTACAAGTAAACCGACTCGCGGGCCGATCTTCTCGACACCTAGTCGATGCAGCAATCCAACTAAAATAAATCTATCGACGAGGATGGCCCTCAGCCGTCGACATCGTGACCGAGACGGACCAGGCCATCGAGAAGATGGTTTCCACCAAGCTTCGTGCCGCATACTCGTCGTTTGACTTTATCGGCGAGGAGACGTACGTACCCGGCACCACCAAACTGACCGACCGACCAACCTTTGTGGTGGACCCGATCGACGGCACCACAAACTTCATCCACGGCTTCCCCCACGCATGCATCAGCCTGGGCTTCGTGGTCAACCGCGTGCCCAGCGTCGGCGTGGTGTACAACCCGTTCCAGGACGAGATGTTCACCGCGGTTCGCGGCGAGGGCTCGTTTTTGCAGCGCAACGCGTCCCTCGCCGCCTCGGGCATCACCCTGCCCGACGGCGCGGCGGCCAAGCGGCGGCTGCCGCTGAGGACCGCTGATCCCAAGACGGCGCCCCCGCTGGGCGGCCTGTCGACCGCGCTCATCGCCGTCGAGTGGGGCTCCGAGCGGGACGGCAACAACTTTGACCTCCGGGCCCGCGTGTTCCGCGACCTTATGGCGTCGCAAAAGGCCGGCGGGCGCATGGCCCACTCGCTGCGCTCGCTCGGGAGCGCCGCGCTCAACATCTGCGCCGTGGCGGCCGGCCAGCTCGATGCGTACTGGGAGGGAGGTTGTTATGCCTGGGACGTCGCTGCAGGGTGGTGCATCCTCGCCGAGGCCGGAGGCATCATGGCCAGTGGGAACCCTGGCGACTGGGAGCCGGCCATCGAGTCGAGAAAGTACCTTGCCGTCCGGGGCGCGACGTCGGGGCAGAAGGAGTTTGTGGAAGAGTTATGGAGCGTCATTGGAGATGGAGTCATGCATTACACGCATTAAGGCGGGGTGTTGTTGGCAATGGTATGGAGGATGTGACTATTCTAGCTGCTCTCGAAATGCCATGATCTGAAGCAGCCGGCTTAGACATACGGTTATAAAAAGATATAGAGGGTTGGCAAGACATGACCTGAAGTCCTCCGTGATGTGTTTTGCAACACACCTGTCTATTTCCAGGGCTTCGGAGAATAGTGAGTTATGTTGATGAAGTCAAAAAGGGAAAGAGCTCATTATAACATAACCAAAGACCCGTACATACGTCAACCGTATGAGAAGGAACTTTTCTCCACTGGTTTAGAGTCTGCGGCTCAAATGGGGTAGTTAGGTACCTAAAAAAGCTGCCTGTAGCACAGAGAGCTAACCGACGTCGAATCACTGGTCAATCTGGCGTTGGTAACAAACGAAGAGCCTCTGGATGGTGGATTGATTGATGGATATATCCGTATGGGTTCGTCGGTCGCCACCACCATTCATGTTCATATATTTAATTAATCCCGATTTCTTGCAGCGGCTTGGCCCGTTTAGCAATCCCTGCAAAAGCGATCGCGGGGGTGTGTACAACATCCACTAACGGAAGATTCCATCTAGACTAACAGCCTTGACTACTAGGTATGTTCTCGTTGAGGTAGTTGTGAGACATGGATATTCCATGATACTATGACTTTGAAAAGAGACGGAACAACACGATAATAATAGTAAAACCAAGACTCGTGGGGAAAGATACCGGTACACTAAGATATACGCAGGACTGGCCGGCTGAGGTTGGCAGCGTGTTGTTTTGCTTACTCCATGCCAAGTACGTGTAGTTGCAGATCAAAGTAGGGAACACCCTTTTTTTCTTCTTCTCTGTTTGCTTGCCCCTGGTATCCGTCCAATTAAAAATACTCACTGTGCCATGTCCAATGGGATTTTTGCCATCTTGCATGTCTTTGGATGGAAACCCTAGCGTGATATCTTCCGTGTCTCGCCCGAAATGCCTGCACCTCCATCCAATGAAGCGCACAGCCTGACCTTGTCAAGCAAATGACTGCCGCCAAGGGATGAGAATTGATGGAACAGCGGGCCGTGGAGACATGGTATACCATAGTAAGAGCAGAACGTGCAGGCAAGCATGAATGTGGTGGATTCCAGTGTGAAGACGTCTAGGCCACAGACAGGTGCAGGATTTGCATGCATCCATGAAAGAGATATGATCCTAGTTTTCCACGCACTGCCGGTTCAGCCTGCACGCTTAATCGAACACTCATTTGTTTACCCCTCTCCAATCCATATGGGGTAACCCGAGGGCAAGACAGCCCCAGGAGAAAAAAAGATAAAGACCATAGACAACATCGCAGCCTAAAGTGCTGGCTAGGTCCCTGATTGTTGGCAACTAAAGACCCTTATTACTCGAAAAGGGAAAGCGTTTGTGCATCGATTCCAGGGGGAAAGAAATCCAAACAGCTACTAGTCTAGTTCTAGAGTCGCAGTAGGTAGACACTATTTGTTAGGGCGTAGAGAAAGTTTATCACGAGGGATGGGAAACCTGGTGACTGTTTTAAAACGAATTTTTAGTCCAAAAGGGACGAGCGGTGATAAAAACAACAACAGCAACAACCAAGCTCCATAGCGGAAATAGACATAGGACGAAAGTTGCCGATACCGGATGCACCAGCGAAAACACCAGCGAGCGGCAAAGCTAGCCTAGTCAGTCCATCTTACACCTAATGCGAAGCATTCTTCCTGGGCAGTTTTGAATGCAGGTGATCTGGGAGTAGGGGTGTGTTTACACCACGCCTGACATTCAAGTCATTGAAGAACCAAAGACTGGACCAAACAGTCTACATAGTAATTAATGGGCACGCGAGCCGAATGCCTATGTGGGGGAGGGGGTTTGTTGGGGTAGCGTTGCGTTGCATCAACACAATGCCACTTGAAGTTCTTTCCTACTGTATGGAGCACATACTACCTATAGTAATTACCGACGCTGATCACCAACATTATTGACCAGTCTACGGGAGACGTGTATGCAGTGTTCAAATACACAACTGAAAGAGAGCCGCATTGGTGGTCAAGGCATGGCGACATTAATTCCATCAGAGCACGTCAGCCAGATGTTCCGTTATTTGTATCTGATGTCTGCAAAAGTAGATAAGCAAACATGGTAAGGAAGCAATCGATTGCAAAAAGAAACGTCCCCGGGTAGAGGCATGATCTGGTAGGCAAATGAATGAACGGCGGCAAAATTCGGAATCGAACCACACATTATAGGCAAGGATCACAGGTTAAGGATATGACCGGGGAAAGCACGGATGCAGAAAATCATCATGGCTTGGACGGTTGACGGGTGATGAGTGCAACGTCAGTCACACCAAGTTGCTGCGCTCGCTCACCGCTCAATTTTCAATTGCTTGCCGCTCGCACTCTTTACGGCACGCAGTGCTACCAACCTCGTGAGATGAAGAGCCGGCCAAGGACGAATGCTCTGATTTGTTTTCCCTCGTGGGTTTAAGATCGACCTTGAGAGGCTTATGCGAAAAATATCAGCTATGAGCACACGAGCGAAGATGAGCGAACGCAGATTCCTTAGGTACAAGGAAACTAGGTAGATTGGATAGTTCTAACTCTAGCCTAGTCTCCAGCTCAGTCTACATTGCTAGTGAGTGAGCGCATTTGTTCTGCTAGCTATCTCCTAGGTAGGTGCGTAAGGTACCCACGTATAGGGGAGACATGTACCGGTAGCAGGTAGTCGATATCGTATTGTTGCTGAGGTGCAGTTTTTTTCCCTTGATCTCCGTCGCCACTACCCAAAAAAAAAAAAAAAAAAGGTCGGACGAGGGATACGAACTTTTCACCGGACGAAAGATACAGAGAGGGTTAGAAGATTCGCAGCCACGGTACGTGTATGGATTTCCAACAGTAATAATAAATGGCAGGGATTCCCCACACAACATCGGACCGGCTTGCGCAAATCCACTATTACAGAACCAAATGGTACTGTAGCAGTAATGACAGAAGCAGCTCCTTGAGATCCATGTGTCAAAAGGGCTTGTGCACCAGCCTCCTCCACTTTGAGGCCACCATTCCTTCCCCGCTGTATAGACCGCTCTAGAGCCCAAAAACATTTTGTGTGGACACACTTGGCAGGCATGCGGAAATTCGGCGTACGCGATTGGACCTACGCCTCCACAGGAACTGCTGTAGACTAGGCCTCACGAGGGCAGCAAGAAAAAAAAAAAGAAGAAAAAAGAAGAAAGTTCGTAGATCTGTACTCTTTTTAGCTCCCGGAGTTTTCTGCTGCTGTCGGTAGCATCAAAGATCCATCTGGCAACGTCTGTGGTTAACTAAGGACGATATGGGGCTGCCGAAGCCGGCCTGTCCTACATAGCCTCCGAACACACTACCACGTAGAACTAGAGATGCAGCGTGCCGAGCAAACTCAGATGAGATCCACAGGCACTGTTGCAGTGGGTCTCTGGCCTGCTGGACACCAGACGACACATCGAATTGTCCAGGGCCAGAACAAGGCACACCCGCGGTCGATGCACTCCAGTTGGCCATTTGATGAAACAGAGAGAAATTTTTCGAATCCCCAAATGTGGTCCCGAATCTTCTACAACGGTTGATCTCGCATAGCTACCTTTGATACTCACTCATTTGTTTGCATGAGACGAGAGATATCGAGGTCTGACGACCGTCAGAGTGACGCAAGATATGGACACAAGCCAGTTTTGTACTGTAATTGATAAATAACATACGTCCCCCTACCTACGTTGCATGCCGATTCTCGGAGAGTTCCGTGTGAGCTGCGCCTGCCTTATCTTTTTGCTGCTACAACATGACCTAACGTTTTGTTTTCTTTTTTCTTCCATGTAATTTATTTAAGCTACCTATTTATGTCCAATTTATTTCCGTATCGAACCTAGAGAACACAATAATATCCCGACTCATCTTTGACGATTCATTTCGCTACATAGTTTCTGCTCTCGTCTCTTTTCTTGCCCTGTCTTCTACCTGTCCTGGACGGTTTTCGACAAGCATTGAAAAGACCACGAAACAGACTAGAACTAGACTAGGGCCAGATAAAAAAACGGAGGCAAAAACAAAAGACCCCGACTGGCCATCTTTCCCTCGTTTAGTTGTCTGGTGTAACCTGGTCACACCACTGCAGTACGGTACTACACAAATTTTCGCCCCCCCTGCCGCTTGCTAGCTTGTGGGCAAGGTGGGCTATCAGAACTGATTTGGTCCGTCCTTGGCGCATACTAACCGCACCCCCTTACCTGTCTTTCTGTTCGTCCAGAACATCTCACCTCGTCCACATCGTACTTGCTTGCACTTGCCCACCTACCTCTCCATCCATACCTACCTTACATAGTGCCAATTCTTTTATCCCTTTTCCTGGCCTGACCTGCCTGCTTTGACAGTGTAGGGGGGTTTAGCATTGATTCACTTAACCGCCCCTCCCCATCCGCTACGCTATATCCGACTTACACCCATCCATATTTCCCCCACCACCGAGCAGGGGCTAAGCAAGCTCTTATATATACCACTCGACCTTGCATCGTATTAATACCAACCCCCATCTTCTTGATCATCCTCGCCCGCTTGCTCGTTTTCTTCAACAGAGACGGGAGAAGACGGCATAGAAGCTTAAGATATCTTATCATTAACAAACATCCGAGCACACCTTTATTTTTAACTCGACACACTCTACTGGGCTTTTCTCATACATATTACCTTTTTGAAAAGTTCCGTGTGTCCAGGATCGTAAGGCATACAGATCCATCTTGAAGAAAATGCGTCTGACCAAGCAAAGATATTCTCGTAACCCAGACGATTTCCCCACCGTGCAACTTTTTCTTCTTGGTAAGAGCGTTCCCAACTTCTGTTCTACCTGCCTAGGTACCTACCTACGTGCCCATGTGAGGTGCCTGGGGTACCTATGCAGTGACCTTTCTTTGATCGAAGCCGGGAAAATAAGCCACTAATACAAGTCGATAATGCAGCCATTGTTCGTCTTGCCGAGCCCATTGCCCTGACCTCGATCTTTCCATATGCCTGGGCACTTGTAAAGAAGTTTGAAATCGGCGCCGAAGAAGATGCCTCCTTCTACGCTGGCTTGCTCATCTCGAGCTTCTCCCTTGCGGAGGCCTTGATGGGCATGTACTGGGGTGGCCTTTCGGACAGAATTGGGCGGAAGCCGGTTCTTCTCCTTGGCTGCATTGGTACTATGTTCAGCATGATCGCTGTCGGGTTCGCATCTAACATCTGGATCGCCCTAGCCGGTAGAGCAATCGGCGGACTCCTTAATGGAAATATTGGAGTCATTCAGACCATGGTTGGCGAGTTGGTCAGCAAGCCAGAGCATGAGCGTAAGTCTGAAAATTCCCCCACCTCCCTAGGGCTGAAGCCGCTTCATGCGAAGTATACGAGGCACTGACCACTGGGCCATTCAATGATAGCACGCGCATACTCTATTATGCCATTTGTTTGGTCCATCGGCACCATTATTGGGCCGGCGATTGGAGGCACCTTTGCAGACCCCCACAGCTCGTTCCCTAACGCTTTCCCCGTGGGATCACTCTTTGATCGTTTCCCCTACCTGCTCCCCAATCTCCTCTGTGCTCTGATGCTGCTCGTTAGCATCATCCTCGGATACTTTTTGCTGGAGGAGACGCACCCGGACATGCAGCCACGCTCAATGATGCCAGAGGATACATACGTTTCTGATGAGACCCCATTGATGGAGACGTCGGATGCGCTCAAGCGTCCTGCCGTGGATCTGCGCGCTGAAACCTATGGGACTTTCCAACAGTCAAGGCGGGAAAGCAACGTTGGAGCGGGTGGTACGACGAGGGGAGCAGCCGTCGCAGCTATTGCCGCCGCCCAAAGGCAACATGAGAAGCAGCATGATGCTACGGTGACGTCGTACAACATCCTCAACTCGCGCATCGTGGCCATCATCCTCTCACTTGCAATTTTTACCTACCACTCGATGAGCTACGACCACCTGCTACCAATCTTCTTTGAAGACGAGCGAAGCCCTGGCCGTGTTTCCTCCAACGGTATGGGTGAGGTCAGCACTATGGCTTCTCTCCCAGACGTTTTCTTCCACTCTCCAGGAGGTCTGGGCCTGTCTCTGCCGACCGTCGGCATGATAATGGCTGTCAATGGAGCCATTGCACTCTTCATCCAGGCTGTCGTGTTTCCTATCTGCGCCGAGCGTCTCGGTGTCTATAGGCTGTTCATCATCTCCACTGTGCTGCACCCAATCGCCTACATCGTCGTGCCGCCCCTTCTGTACGTCCCGGAGAACTGGTTGTTCTCGGCCATCTACGCCAGCTTGACGGTCCGAAACCTCTTCAGCATCATAATCTACCCGCTGCTTTTGATCCTGATCAAGGAGGCTACGCCCAGCCCCACGATCCTGGGCAAGGTGAATGGTCTTGCAGCCAGCGTCGCAGCAGCTTGCCGTATGGTTGCTCCCCCTATCGCCGGGTACCTCTACACCATCGGAAGTCGCATGGACTGCACTGCCCTGGCCTGGTACATGAGCGGCCTGGCTGCGGTCGTTGGGGCTATTCAGTGCTTTTCAGTTACACGCCCAATGAGCTTGGAGAAGCAGCCGGAGCAGCTTGACGAGACCTCTGAGAGCCAGGTTGGTGTATCGACCGCCTAGAGCAGAACCAAACACACCACGCTCACGAAACGAATTCCTCAAGAGCACGAGTTATCCTGAAGACAGTGTGGGCAAGAAAGCTAAATTTTATTTAAAAACGATGACAACGCCAAGTGACCATTAATTTAAGGGGGTATAAGGGTCAAAAATCACGAAAAAGAGAGACGATAATGGTGATGTTTCACGCCAAGATGAATACATGAGGCGGTGTCTACTGGTCTTTTCTCACCAACTACATGCGTATTGGAAGGCACGGCGTTTTTCCAAGGCGTTAAATTATATTGTTAAGAGGAGTTTCAGGCGTATGCATTTTCAGGAGTTTTGGGCATCTGGGTTTGAATAGGTTTATGTTTACCTGTTTGGACTCGATTTTTTGCGTTGATTGTATATGGCGACCATGTTATTTAGCCTAAAAAAATACTGCTGGTTTCTGTGAGCAAATGCAGCATACATACCTTAGATTTGCTTAGTCGAGTCCCAAAAGTAAGAAGTTTAAGTTTTCAGCCTGTCCAAATGGATTCGATTCCCTAAAAAGACAGGGTTTTACGAAGCTTCTGGAAAATAAAACGGGCTAGGGCTACATACGGTATTATGTCATTGGCCCCTCTTCCCCATAATGTAACAAAGACATGCAGTGTGGCAACCGATGTTGTCGAATGAGTTGAGCATATCATTTGTTGATCATCGAGGCAGCTTGGCTGAAATTACAACATAACTGGGAATTTGTCACGTAGCAGTTCTGAGCTTTACTTTACAAATGCGAACTCCGGAAAAGGAACATGAGAGATTCTAGGTGCTTACCTTACCTAGACAAGGAAGGAAGTGAATTGGTCCCGAGTGAGTGAGTGAGTGAGTGAGTGAATGGGTAGGTAGGTAGGTGAGCAGGTGGGGTTAAAATTTAAGTGGAATTATCTCGCGCAGCTTCAAGGAGCAACGTCAGTCAGGTTCCTCCCCTCAAAAAAATTCTTAAATGCGTCCCGTGCCTGCCTATCTTGATCCGTCACATAAAACCACGAAATTGATGCTCGCGGATACTTGATCATTTTTATTGTTTTTTTTTTCATTTTCTCTTTTTACGGGGGCACAGAAGCAAGGACTTGCGCAGGGAATGCAAAGCACTATTTGAACTGTGACTGTGTTTCGTCTCGTCTCTCCTTGGGCCTTCGGCACCAAAAAAAGAAACACAGTGTGGTATTTTCCCTACACTCAAATAAACAAGCAAAAAAGAGCCCGCCTGGCTTTCACCATGGCTGGCAATATGCCAATGGACCCTGGCTCGTTCCAGAACGTGATCCAGGATCTCGCAAACAAGGCGTGCTTGGAGGCAGCAGAGGAGAACAGGCAAGCGGCGGCGAAATCAGGCGGCAATGGTACCACTACGGCAGATGGAATGGCCCCGGAGCTGCCCCCGGATATGGCCAAGGCCCGCAGCATGACGACCAAGGAGATTCTCGACGACCTCAACAAGTCGCCGCTGTTCATGACGGATCTGGAGGAGAACGACGACCTCGCGGCGCTGCAAGCGCTGGCCTACGAGGGAACACCTCTCGAGAACGCGTCGGACTTCAAGGAGCGCGGCAACGAGTGTTTCGTCGAGAAGCGCTGGGCCGACGCCAGGGAGTTCTACACCAAGGGAATCAACATCCTTGCCGCGGAGATTAGGCGGCGCGCGAGGGGCGAGCTGCCCGGGGAAGACAGCGAGCGGAAGAAGCGCGAGGCCGAGCAGGCTGCTGCGGAGCGAGAAAATGGACTGAACGAGGCCGAATCCACCGCTCCCACTACTAGCGGCGCCTTATCGTCGGACGATCCCGAGGAGATCAAGAAGGAGGCGGCGGTCCTGGAGACGCTGTACGCCAACCGCGCGGCCTGCCAGCTATCGATGCAAAACTACCGCTCCTGCACCCTCGACTGCGCGCAGACCCTGACCCTCAACCCGCGAAACGTCAAGGCCTTCTACCGCAGCGCCAAGGCCCTGAGCGCGATGGGCAAGATGCCCGAGGCCGAGGACGCGGCCAAGCGCGGCCTGGCCGTCGATCCTGACAATGCTGCGCTCAAAACCGTGGCGGCCGAGATCGTCGAGAGGCAGGCGAAGCTCAGCGCCAAGCAAAAGGCCGAGGCCGACAGACAGGTGCGCGAGAGGCGGCGACAGCTGCTGGTCAAGGCGGCGATCCGGCAGCGCGGTGTGCGGATGCGAACGACGCCCAAGCCGCCCGAGATGGAGGACGCCAGGGTGCAGCTAGTGCCGGACCCGGACGACGCCAACAGCGAACTCGCCTTCCCCGCAATCATTCTGTATCCGGTGGACGCCCAGTCCGACTTCATCAAGGCCTTTGGCGAGAACGACTGCATGAACAGCCACCTCTCGTACCTGCTGCCGTTGCCCTGGGACCGCGACGCCGGCTACACCCAGACCGGCGTCGAGTGCTACGTCGCCACCGAAAAGGGCACCCTGGTCAAGCTAGGCAAGAAGGTGCCGCTGATCAAGGTCCTATCCATGCCGAGCGTCGTGGTCGAGGACGAGCTGGTGAGGATCTTTGTGCTGCCCAAGAGCAAGGCCGCCAAATGGGTCAAGGACTTTACCGCCGCTGCAAAGGAGCGGGCTACTTCTTGAGATTGATGTCTTGGAGCACTTGATGAGGATTTCTTTCTTTTTTTTTCTCTTTTCTTCTTGTTATCTTTTTTTTATACTCAAATCGAGGCTTCCTCGATCTTTGTTACGGCATTTTGGCGAGTCGTTATTACTAGTCAATAGGAGGCCCTTTGTATAAAGAGCAGAGGCGGCTGTCTGAAAAAAAGGATGAATGACAGGAACAAATTCAAGCAGAAGTCGGGCAGCTGACACTTGGAGACTCTGCTCAGGAGGAGATTATGGGGAAAGCAACTACTTTTTTGCCATGAATTCTACCCTCCTCGGATACACAATTGTTCTCTTAAGCACACGCAGAAAAGCAGACTACACAGGCTGCGGATGGGGGTGGTTTTATGGAATGCAAGTACTGCCGAAAAAAAGCCATGGTTCGCCCTCACAAGAAAGCCCAACAGACGAAAAGCTTTGTTTGGTATAGAAGACACACCATGAAGACCCAAAACGCCATGATCCAACACAAGCAACAAACCAGTCCCACTAAAAAGCGCCTAAACCACTCCACCATAGTGAGATTGAGCAAATATTAAAAGCATATCAGGGAGCAGACGGGAAAACGAGAAGAAATGAAATAATTAAAGAATGGCTCATAGCAATCATCATGTCGACAGCGCCCTCTTCCTACTCCGAGTCTGAACCCCCGTGGGCGCTCTGGGTGGCACAGTGGCAGCACTAGACGGCTGAGACGGTGCATCCCACAGATTCTTGCCCCTGACCGCCATATCTTCACGAGAAGCCAAGGTGATGAGTGCTTGAATTGCATCATTCCTGAGAGCGCGCGCGTCCGCGGCTGAACCTGGTGTAGCAGACCGAGACTGACGCTGAGGAAGATGATGCAGATGCCACCGCTCCTGCTTTTGTTCTGTTTTGCTCCTGTCTTGGGAATGACCGTCTGGGCCTGAAGCCTTGGTTGTGAGCCTGGGACTGAGGCTGTCCACCCCACAGGTCCGTGTCGAGACTCCACTGCCCGCGTCGCTCTCGCCGCCACTGTAACCACTGCGATCGTCTCTTACGGTATCCGACAAGGTGCTCGTCGCAACAGCATGGCGGAACGGGACGAAAGGACCGACTATGGGCGGCAGGCGGTTCAGCATTCCCTCATCCGGCGGGCTCGGGGTCGGTGGAGCAGTGTGGTACTGGTGGTCTCGATACAGCTCATGCTGGTAGCGGGGAGTCACCAGTGGAGGAGGCAGAATCCGCGACAGCGAGCTGACCAGTGAGCTGTTTATATCCCGCCTATGGCCGCTGTCACGGCTGGCAGTGTAGCGGTGACGACAACCGTGTTCGTGCATATGAGATGGGTCTCTAGTCTGCTCCTGTCGAGCGTTGGCTGCAATGTACTCGGCCCTCCAGCCAGAGTGTCCTGAAAGTGACGGGGTCGCCGCTAAAACGACTGGAGGAAGCCGTGGAGGTGAGGGGAAGCGCCTCGGCCGGTAGTCTGGCACGGAGATCTGCTCTGGGGAGTTGGGATAGCTCTCCGTCTTAGTGGAGGGACTGCTGTACATTATGCCATCCCGCAGACGCCGCGCCGCACCACGCGCCAGGTGGACTCGCCGCTCGTGAAGAGTCGAGGATGTAGGAGATGTGGAGTAGCGCATAGGCGGCCCTGGACCACGGCGACGGAGGGGACCTTGTTGTTGAGCTTGCGCTTGCATCGACCGTCCATACATCGACTCGGCCTCGCGGGTTGCATGAGCTACGAGCTCGCGATCGATAACCATGCGTCCAAAGTTGGGCGATTCTGGGGGAATGCATTCGGCTGGGAACTGAGGACCGAAAATGGGGATCAGGGCGCCGGCAATCGGGTGACAGAACGTAGCACAAACGGCTCTAGCGCAAGCGAATGGCATCCAGTATCCTAAAGAGGCCGGAGCTTTCTATTAGTACTGGACGGTACCTTGCAGCTGTCCGTGAGATGGGCTTTGGGATGGCATACCCTGAGCACTGATGGAGCCACCTGTGATACTGTACGTTATGTCCTTCAACCCATGGTTCTGGTTGAGTACTTTGCCCGGTACAGTCTATTCATATTGACAGCAGTCTCTTTAGTAACAGCCCTAGAAGATATATCGAGAGAGTCAAAGCCTGCTTGGCGCCACTAACCTTGGTGTAGCCGCGACATTTGAAGAAATGCGTCATTCTAACAAGGCCGCAACCATAGTCCCACATAACTGTGTACTCTTCGTTGGTGTCCGGAATGGTATATGTGTATTGGAACACTGAGACAGATGCGTGGTGCCAATGGGCTCAAAGGTCAACATTTGAGAACTCCGGACTAATCATCAAAACAAAGACTACCAGACTGGGGTCCAGGACATACCCTCAAAGCTCTCTCTACCAGTCTTGGCAAAGAAGTCTTTCTTGCCACTGTTGTATGGTATGTGTCGACTGGTTTCACGGATGCTGCCAAATGGGCGGACCTGAAACCTGCGAACCTCACGCAGCGAGGGCTCGTCGAGGTCTTCAAAGGGAGCGTAGTTTACCGAGAATCCCCTGCCCCTGTGTTCCATCTTTAGGAGTGGAGCAGCTCCAGTTGATGATCGTGGAGGTGTTGGCATGGAAAGGAGGCCGTAGTCAGGAGAGACTGGCGATGGAAGCTCGTCCGTGTAGGTTGATGAGGGCGTTGGTGGCATGATAGTGTGCCGGGGGCGACCTGCGTGAGGTACGACCGACAGCGGATTGAGAAGGGACTTCATGGGGAGCATGGCTGGAGCGAGAACCAGTGATAAAGAGGCCTCGCTATGGTCACTCTTATTCGAGCAAGGCGAGTTTATCCTCGCTCTGATAGTAGAATAAAGATGTGGCTGGGAATGATACCGGCTATCAGATGGCTTGGTCGAGGAAATGTCGATGTCGAGCGAGGAGAGGCGACAAAAATACCAGTCGAGAAAAAGGAGGGAGAGGACTGTTGCTATTTCAAGTCGCAGAGAGTACCGTTGATTGCCGGTCATTTCCTGCCCCTCTCACAAGTCAGGAAACATATGAACAAACAGAGGACAAACTCTGAAATGGAACCAAGCCCTTGCAGGTGTATGTATGTATGTGTGTGTGTGCGTGTGTGTGTGTGTGCGTGTGGGTGGGTGGACCTTGAGTAGCCGTGGCTAACGACCTCTCGCTCAACCTTCACCGAGATTTGGCTCTTCAAAGACACTAGCAAAGAAACCTGGCTACGGCCACTCCGGGCTTTTCAAAGGGCGGAGGAGTAGTGGTGGGCCTGGTTCTCCCCCCTTGACTGTAAAAGCGGCCAGTTGCGGCGGTTCCTCTGGTCTTGAGTGGTTCTTTTCTTTGTCCTCATGTGCAGGAACTGGCTTGAGAGTGCAGCACTCAACAAGCTGCGAGGCAGGTGGAACAGGGGGTTTTGGTTTGTCCACCGCCCGCCCGGTTGGCGAAGGAGGGTGGGAGTAAAAGGAAGCCACAAAACAAAGGTGACAAGTGATCGGGTATAGCGAAGCAGTCAGAGGTAACAAGCAAACACGGTACAGTTCGGGTCAGTGTGCTGCCGTGCGAAGCCCCGAGCCAGGGAGATGGTGCCAGCTGACTGACTGCTCCAATGGGTACCCGGCAGTGTTTAAAAAAAAAAAAAAAAAAAATAAAAAAAAAAAACAAGCTGATAACGATGGCACAAGCCTTGGTGTCGCTGTTGCCGAAGGCTGCCAAAAGCCAGGTTGAGAACTGACACAACTGTCGCTGCGCAAAGTGAGGACTAGCGGGGGTCTAGTAGAGGGCCAAAGAGAAGAGAGATATTAGACAAGGAGCCAGGGTCAAGGTGGAGACCGACAGGTGATATATGATATCAAGACTTCTTCACCTTTCAGCACGGTGAGCTGCGGGTAAATGCAAAGAGTACTGCTGGGTACTGCCGAATGCCCAATTAGCCCGCTTGCTCTAGAACTAGAGAACTGTCTGTCGATCGGCCTCGTCCAGATGCATACGCAAGTTGATGTTCTGGGAGCAAGCGAGCCGTTGTGTCAAGTCTTCCGTGCCGTGAACCTTGTCGAACCGTGATTATTATTATTATTGCTAGTATTACTAGCCGGCCTTCCTCCCACTGGTTTCCCAGTGCCTGGCAGACAAAGAAGCAGCAACATCACCCGGCTCCCTGTGCTAGGTTTTTTTATTCGTCTAGTCTCTCGCAGATCGGATTTCGTTGCCCTCCGGGACCACGAAGCTGTCAAGCCACTCCAAGAGCAGCCACATTTGCCGTGGGCACTTTGGTTTCCCGGCAGCAAACTACAGAACAGAGCTGAGAGGGGGTGGCAGTCAGTTTGTGTTGGGCGGTAAGTCTGTTTGGAAGCTCTTCCATAGGATCATAAGCCAACGGAAACCTGCAGAAAGTGCCGTCTGAGCTACGAAGTTGGACTGTGTTCCCTCCCCCTCCCTTTTGCTTTGATAGCAAGGTGTGGGGCAGGGACAAGCGCCTATCGGCCAGGAAAGACTCATCGGCATCTATTAAAACAGCCCGAATAAAGCTTTTCAAAGCGCCCTCAGTGGCTTGTGGAGGGTCAAGAAAGAACTGGTGGTCCTTCAGGGGGTCTTTTCATTGTCGCTGTTGAATCTTGCAAATGTAAAGCTGACCAAATCATAATTGACGGCTAGCCATGGCTCATCATGCAAGTGGACATGTTGCTATCCAATGACCAATAGCGCACACACACACGCACACACACATACTTTTCCTGGGCAGCTACGTCAACCGCAGCTCGTAACAGGGGGCGTGTCCATGGTCAGGGTGTAGGTCGTCTGTAGCCTTGCGCCCCATTTCACTCCCTTGCTACTGGGCCGAGATTCATCACGACTCCCTCGAATACATAGTGAAGAGGGCTGGGCTTGTGATATGTCACATTTACCAACAGCAACCTGTCGTCCATGTTGGGTTGCCGCTGCCGACTCATTTTCGTTCGCTGCCTGTCTCAAAGGTCGGGAACTCCGTTTGATAGGTCTTTTAAGCTATTTATCAAGGCTCCACATGACATGGAATCCGCGATCAAACCTCAACACCGATGCTATCCAAAGGTTTCCGGGTACGAATAGAGCGAAGGAGGAAGCAAGGCGACCAGAAAACGTCACAATAGCAGTCGTGGTGGCCTCGATAACCTTCTCAGGCTCGACTGCCATGCTACGACAGCACGCTGTGCTGCTTGCTCGCTGTGGATTGCTGGCGGAAAGAATGCAAGAAAAGTAAGTTGGCGGGCTTGCAGCCAGAGTGTGTCTCACGTCAAACGCGCAAGGCGCACAAACGCACCAGATAATCCCCGTCAAGGCAACACAGAGCCCCATTTTGCATTCCTAAGAACTGCGTGTGACAGCTAGAAATATACCCCTGGCGGAAAGCAAGCCCGACGAAAGATGCTTAAAGAGGATAACAGAGAGAAGAAACAAACATCTAAAAGGTCCTCAAAATTTGACCTAATGTAGCCAGAGGGGACGGCCAGTACACCAACGTAGGTATGAATGCGCCCAAGGTACGTGAACAAGGAACCTATGAAACTCGGTCGAACAGGTCCCTGGGTGACTCCACTCGAAGACCAAAGTACAGCACGTTGGATTTTGAAGCTGGAACAGATTCGCGGGAACGCGATGCTGGTCTAACTGAGGCTAGGTTAAGTCACCTCTTTACTCGACTGGGTCATGATGCAGCCTGTCCAGCCAACAAGCAAACAAATGAACGGATGGCTCGAGCTTAGCTGCCTGCTGATGAATTATCGGACCCGAGTGGGATTTGCGTGCCCACAGATTAGAGCACACCAGACACAGGGCGGACAGGCAGTTACCAGTTGCTTCCCTATTGCGAGGATACAGCATGGCTAGTGTCTTTTGTTCACTTTCCGGACTCTCGCTCTTTTCTACAGAGACTTGGTCGAGTCTTCTTGCTGCAGTGTACTGAGCCGACCGTCTGTAATTGGCGCAACCTTCCCGACGGGAGTCCGAGCCGTTGTCTTGTCTTGGTCGGGCATCGGAAGCAATCAAAGATCGATCCATGGCCCGAGCTTCACCTCTCTGTAGCGGCGTCGGAGAGCGACTGAGATCAAGTAAACGGCTGAAAGGACATGAGGAGCCCCTGAAACGGTTGCTGTGAGAAACAGACTCGAGGGTCAATTCTGCCCCTCTTGCACCTGTCTTCCTCGCAGAAGAGGATGTCTCCTTCTAATTATCCACTTTTGTGTTGTTCAAGCATGGCATTGCAAGTGCCGAGCGCGTGGCATGGTTGCCTTCGCGCAGCAACCTTGGGCGACCGCGGTCTAGTTTAGATGGGCGTGCAGCTTGCTGTCTCACCTTGGAAGCTGCACACTAGTTCATGTCCAAAGGGGCCTGCTGTGAACACGCCCGCACGACTTCCCGCCGCTTGCTTGTATAGGGAAACGGCTCACGGCGTGACTGGCAGCGCATCGGATGTGAGAATGAGTCCCACGGAGTCCTCGAGCACTTGAGCACCACTGCTGCTCCCCTCCTGGCCGTGGTCTCACCGACATGATGTTGAGATCCGTGCCCGAAGGCATGCACAACGCAAGATCGCAATTCGGGGCTTAGCAGCCGGGTTGGTTATTCTGGTTGTTGCACGACGTGTATAGGTAGTCAGAGAGAAGTAAGGTGCGCGACTGAGGGCATTTTGATGCCTTGATGCCTTGCTGCCTTTCTCATGATCCTCACCCGCCCGCCGTGAAACACCAGAGAGGTTTGTTACACCGCGTGCCAGGTCTGACTGGACAACATCGGTGATGCACACGCATCGAAAGCGGAAAAAGGGAGGCAAGGGGAGCAGACGAGCTAACACGCTTCGGAAAATTTCCTCACCTACCTTGTGGAAGGCCAAAAGCCCACGATGCTTGCATCCACAAAGCACACACCATCGGGAGGACTGTTACACCATTGCCATGCATGCATGCATGGCAATTATGATACCGCGAACCCCACCTCCACTGTGCTCAATAACCTGGTCAGTCTACGCCAGAAGAAGCGGCCCGCCTTGTGTCAGGGCAACAAATACATGATGCAATGAGGGATGAGAGAGGAGACCAACAAATGCAAACCCTCTGGCCCTCAAGCCTGGCAGCTCCCATGAGCATCCGATATAGTGTGCACAATCACGTGCTTTGATGGACATGCATCCCAGCGCTCGACATCGACTGAGGCTGGTGACTTGGCCCCCCCCCCCCCCCAGGGATTCATAGGGGTAAGTGGTTGCAGGCAGGGATAGTAGGGGGATTTGCTTTAGCACCCAGGTTTGGCTGTTAACCTCATGCTAGCAGCCAGTATGTCTGTAAGTTGATTGCGTGATTGCACGGCTGCCTGATTGTAGCCCAGGCACTACTGAAGGTACTCGCAACTGTTTGCTGCCAGATGAAGCTGGTGGACCGATACCTGAGCGGCTTACTTTGTTTTGTTGAATGTGCTGGCAATTTTCGACTGCTGTTGCCTACCACAACGCCCCTTGATAGCCTCCTTTTGCAGCATGCCTGAATCGGACTCCCCTTATTAACACTGAGCACGCATGTGGGAGGGAGTACGAGTACCATGACAAAAGAGTCAAACAGAGGCAAGGGAATTCGGCAGCACAAATTTCTTGAGTAGCAAGAAGCATCCGTCCTTGGTACCCACCTCCCATGTGTCTCTCGTTACTCCCGCCCCACTACCACGCACCAAGCGTGCTGTGAGTCCATAACACCAAGACCGACCCGAAGACAAGTGTTTTCACGTTGCAGGGTCAAGATGGGAGGTCTGGAGACGGAGCACATGTTGTATCCGCGTGGCATCGGTTTCAGAAATCCGCGCGCGTGGACAGTTCCCCGTCTCTTCCAATCGAATAAGGTGTTTTCCATGCTGTTTTCCTGGTACTTGGCGTGCCTCCATGTGGCCGTGTGATTTTATCGTTCTGTTCTTCTTTCGTTTTTCTTCTTGTTTCCTGTCAGACATGATGGCCGAAAAGGGTCGCATTAAAACTGCGTCAAAAACACACATCGATGGCACCATCGATCGGTCTTGGTCAAAACTTACAGATTCCCCGCCTGCCATTTTGGTTGCTATGACTTGATACTGTTGTATCTGTCGTCGTTAATTTCTTGATTTTACAGGTAAGTTTCAAGTCAAACAGATACTGTGCTTTGTATCCAGGTTTATCAAGGGGTAAAATAGAGAAGGAAAAAAAAGGTAACCGAAGCCACCAACCCAAGAAAATTCCACGCTGCTACCACCGTACTTTCCCTGTTGGTGACCACTACATTTGCATACAATCGCACCCGCCTCATCTCCCAAAGGTATATCGGGTAGGTAAGATTATATACGTACCTGCGAAGACCAAAACATACAGTGTCTATACTGTGCTCAATTATGGTCCGGGAAGCCAAACCCAAATTGCAAGGACTTTGCATGGGAGCTGAATAGGTACAGGTACCTTACGCGAGTGAATGCGTTGACAGTTCCACAAAATCAGTAGGTCGATCTTGAAGTGAATCATCTCAACATCAAGATAAAGATTGAAGTGGTCTCGTTTCCCTGTGGGGCCTTTTTCTCTTAAGGGAATCCGTTTATCGTTAACAACAGACGGAACAAAGCCGAACAAGAATAATAGGTGGCGACCCAAGAGCTGATGGGACAGTCCAAAGTGAATCTACCACCAGATCACGTGAAAGCCACATCGCGTGTTTCCAAAAGACGCGTCGTGAGGCTTGGTGGATCAGAGAATAACGACAGGGTTTTGTTTACATTCACAAGCGATCCCGATAGGGAAACAAAACAAACAAATCTTTTATGAGTGATTTCATTTGTAGCTTATCCCGCCAGCAATCGACTTTGGACTGGAATCGTCCCCCGCCGTACCAGTTATTCACTCTTTTGATAACAGGGTGCTGCGATTGTCCTGGGCCTGGCCCCTCATTTCAATAACTGGCGAACTTGTTAGCCTTCTCAATTCTGGATCAACTTTTTTTTTTTTTTTTTGGTGCATAAAAAAAAGTGCACCGTCGCCGCGACAACTCGACTTAACTCGACCAGAGTCGCTCACAATTCGTTCGCGACAGACATCTTACTACGATCACCACTCAACTTCGCGGCTCCGTTGCCTGACTGATCGCCATCATATTAGAGCTAGGCATTGCCTAGTCTCCCATCACTTAGCCCAACATGGATCTTTCCGACATGGACGATTCGATGAACGACTTCCTCGACAATGAATCTGAGGGATACTCACCTGAGCCTGTGAGTCGCCCAGTTTTACAGTGAAAAATTGGCGATACTTTTCCATTGCTGACCAAGCCTCGTTTCGTCCGTACAGAAGCCCAAGGCGAAGCCTGCCGCAAAACCTGCTGCGAAAAAGGCAGCAGCAGCAAAGCCGAAAGCCGCACCAAAAAAACTTACACAAACCAAGCTGACGGCTACCAAGAAGCGCCCAAAGCCCGAGTCTGATAACGAAGATGAAGGGATGGACGGGGGCACATTTTCTGATACCCCTCCTAGCTCTGAGAAGCAGAAGAAGGCACCAGCGCCCAAAAAGTCGGCGAACAAGATCCTCACGGAGATCGAGAATGATAGCCTCAATCTCGACGATGTAGCGGACACCAAGCCCCAAACAAAAAAGACCGCGACGGAAACCTATCAGAAGCTTACACAGCTTGAGCACATTATCAAGCGTCCCGACACCTACATTGGCTCCGTTGAGCGCACAGAAACAAAGATGTGGACGTTCAACAAGCAGACTGGCCTGGTGGAAAACAGAATTGTTGCCTTCGTTCCCGGTCTCTACAAGATCTTTGACGAGATATTGGTCAATGCGGCAGACAACAGTCAGCGTGACAAGACAATGACATACCTCAAGGTCACTGTCGACCGCGAATCGGGTCAGATTTCGGTCGAGAACAATGGCAAGGGCATACCGGTAGAGATGCACGAAAAGGAAAAGGTTTACATCCCGGAGCTCATCTTCGGTCACCTCCTGACGGGTTCCAACTACGACGACAAGGAGCTCAAGACCGTGGGAGGTCGTAACGGATATGGCGCAAAGCTCACCAACATTTTCAGTACCGAGTTCATCCTCGAGGCGCAAGACTCGTCAAATGGGAAACGTTACAAACAGACGTGGACAAACAACATGAGCAATTGTGGTAAGGCCAAAATCACGTCGAACAAGACCCAGGATTTTGTTCGTGTTACCTTTACGCCCGACTATGCGCGGTTCGGCATGCCTGACGGCATCGATGATGATCTGGAGGGTCTTCTGTACCGTCGTGTGTACGACATGGCCGGCACGTTGGATAGTAACGTCAAGGTCCATCTGAATGGCGAGCAGCTCAAAGTCAACTTCAAGAAGTACTGCGAGATGTATGCGAAATCCATTGCGCAGGAGCGCGACGACGTCCCCGAAGGCGAAGACAGCAAAGTGGCCGAGGTCATCTTTGAGGATCCCAAAGCCCACAAGCGTTGGAAGGTCGGCTTCACCGTCTCGGACGGCCAATTCCAGCAAGTCTCCTTTGTAAACTCCATTGCCACCACCCAGGGAGGCACACACGTAAACTACATTGCCGATCAGATCACAGCAGCACTCTTGGCAGATCTAAACAAGAAAAAGAAAGGTCACTCTTTGAAACAGCACAACATCAAAAATTACATCTTTATCTTCGTCACCTGTCTTATCGAGAACCCTGCCTTCACCTCACAAACAAAAGAGCAGTTGACGACCAAAGCGTCTCAGTTCGGCAGCAAATGCCCCCTGACCGAGCCTTTTCTCAAAAAGGTTCGGCAAACAGAGGCTATCGAGAACATTATTCACTTTGCTGAGAAGAAAGCAGACAAAATGCTCTCCAAGAGTGACGGCAACAAGCGCTCACGTATCAGCAACGAGAAGCTTGTTGATGCCAACTTAGCAGGCACGAAGCACGGTCATGAGTGCACGCTAGTGTTGACTGAGGGTGACTCTGCCCGTGGTCTGGCGGTTGCTGGCCGTGCCATCCTGGATCCAGACCGCATCGGCGTGTTCCCCCTCAGGGGTAAGATGCTGAATGTGCGAGATGCATCCATAGATCAGATCCTGAAGAACAAGGAGATCCAAAATATCAAACAGTTCCTGGGTCTCAAACACAAACAGGTGTATACAGACACCAAGGGTCTTCGATATGGTCATCTGATGATCATGGCTGATCAGGATCACGACGGAAGTCATATCAAGGGTCTTCTCATAAACTTCCTCCAAGTGCAGTTCCCTTCTCTGCTGCAGATCCCCGACTTCTTCCAGGAGTTCATCACTCCGGTTGTCAAGGTATGGCAGGGATCAAACCCCAAGAAGCCTACCAAGCTGAAGACCTTCTTCAATATGCCTCAATACGAGGAGTGGAAGGAGGCCCATAAGCATGAAATCCGTCGGTGGGACTACAAGTACTTGAAGGGGTTGGGTTCGTCATCGAACGAGGACGCACAAGTCTACTTTACCGATCTCGACCTGCATTTGAAGCAGTTTCATACTATGAAACCTGATGAGATTGAGCTGTTCGAGCTGGCGTTCTCAAAGAAGAAGGCCGATGCGCGTAAAGAGTGGCTGGGCAACTTTATCCCAGGTACTTTCTTGGATCATTCAACCAAGCAAATCACCTACTCGGACTTCGTCAACAAGGAGCTCATTCTCTTCAGCATGGCTGACAACATGCGTTCAATCCCGTCCATGATTGATGGACTAAAACCTGGACAGCGGAAGGTCATCTTCGCCTGCTTTAAACAAAACCTGGTCAAGGATAAGAAGGTCGTCGAACTGGCTGGATACGTCTCAGAGAAGGCCGCTTACCACCACGGTGAGGCCTCTCTGCAGCAGACAATCATAGGTCTAGCGCAAAACTATGTAGGCTCCAATAACGTCAACTGTCTGGAACCTTCTGGCAACTTTGGTTCTCGACTTCAAGGTGGTAGCGATGCGGCCAGCGCTCGTTATATTCACACTCGCCTCTCCCCTTTTGCGCGCCGTGTGTTTAACCCCCTTGATGAGCCCGTTCTGCAGCACCAGGTCGATGATGGAAAGGCCATCGAACCCAAGGTTTACGCGCCTGTTATTCCCATGGTTCTGGTCAACGGCGCCGACGGTATCGGTACTGGCTGGAGCACGTCGATTCCCAACTATCATCCCGAGGAGATCGTCAGGAACATCAAGCGACGCATGGGACGTCTTGACGTTCCCGAAGAGCAAGAATTTGAGCCCATGACGCCCTGGTGGCGCGGATGGAAAGGTACCCCGGAGCCAGAAGATGCCTCCAGGATCCGCTTCAAGTTTAACGGCATCGCCAATCTGGACGACAAGAACCCCAATGAGGTGGTCATCACCGAACTGCCCATTCGGATGTGGACAGACGACTTCAAGGCCAGGCTTGAAGAAATTATACGCGCCGAGAAGACGCCATCCTGGATCAAGGACTACAAGGAGTTCAACGACCATAAGAATGTGCACTTCATTATCCAGCTGGATGAGAAGCACATGAAAGAATTCCGTGACTCTCCAAACCTGCTTCTGGAACGTTTCAAGCTGCAGAAAAACGTCGCTATCACCAATTTGGTTGCCTTTGATACGAACGGACAGATCCGGAAATACGACAAAGTTGAAGACATCCTAGAGGAGTTCTACCACTACAGACTGAACGTGTACGCTGCACGCAAGGTAAGTCACATTTGTCATTTGAGGACCTGTTTTCTGCGTGTTGTTTTGATCCCATAAATCTGACCTGCCTTGCAACAGGCGCACTGGCTTAGGGTATTCGACGCCGACTACCGGAAGCTCACAAATCAATACCGCTTCATATCTGAGATCATCGACGGCAAACTCGTCGTTTCGAAGAAAAAGAAGAGCGTTCTAGTGCAAGAGCTACGCCAGCGCAAGTATGAACCGTTTCCCAAGGGCGAGACTGGGAAGAAGGCTCAAGATGAGGAGGAGGAGTTCGAGGATGAAGAGGAGGACGAAGTCGCAGAGGGCACTGCAGGCGACTACGACTACCTTCTATCTGTGAGTTCTAAATCGACTTTCATACGACAAGCTGGCAGAGACAAGAGACTAACAAGCAGCAGATGGCGATCTGGTCACTTACACATGAGCGCCTTGAGCGCCTGAAGAAGCAGCTCGAGGCCAAGAAGGCCGAATTCGATGAGCTCAACAGCAAGAGCGAGAAGGATCTCTGGTGCAAAGACTTGGATGACTTCGTCATGGAGTGGGAGAACCGTAAGTGTCTTGCGCTGTCCAAGGCTGCATCCCAAATTCTTTTACAGCTCCCCAGTCCAGTAAATGTCACTAGGGTCACAGCCAAACCGCAGGAAACAGGTACTAACCGCAAAATATCCTGACAGAGCTCAAGTTGGATGCCGAAATCCAGACAAACATCCGCCGGATGGGCCGTCGCGTTTCTAGAAAGATCGGTGCTGGCAAGTCGGGCGGACGCAAGGCTAAAGCGGATGACGACTACGCACCGACAAAAGCCAAGGCTCCCGCAAAGGCCAAACCAAAGGCTGAAGCCAAGAAGGTTCCCGAAACCAAGACCCACGAGCGGTGGGATGCCGCTCTCAAGGCAGAGTCCAAGCCTCCTGTCAAGGCTGCCCCCAAATCACAGCTCGATGGCGTCGACGATTTCTCGGATGACGATTTTGCTGCTTTGAGTAAGCCCAAGACCACGATCAAGAAGGAACCGTCACCCGTCGAGGAGGTTGGCGATGAGTCCCTGGCACCCATTACCGCACGCTCAAAGCGTGCTGCGGCTACCAAAAAGAAGCAATGGATCGTTGATGATGATGAGTCCGAGTCAGACTTTGACGACAAGATGCTTGACGATGTTGGTGCCATGGTCAAGGGCATCAACAAGTCGGCAGATGACACGGGCCCAAATAGGCTGAGTCTGTTTGCTATGAACAACGGCGAGAATGCGGCCTCGACCTCTGCGTTCACCAAGCTCAAGTCAAAGCAGTCCAAGACGTTTGAGCCCAAGAAATTTGACTTCGACAGTCCGGACGAGACCAACTACGAGGGTCTTGCTCAATCAAGCCCCGTCAAGTCTGTCAAGGACGATGTTGATGAGTTTCTTTCTTCGGACGATGATCTCCCTGCTGTGAGCAAGATCAACGCAGCTTCAAAGCCGGCGGTAGCTCCCAAGGCGCCCCTCAGCGTCGTTTCTACCGCAGCAAAGAAGACCCGTGGCCGACCCGCTGGTGCCAAGAACAAATCCAAGGGCGACGAGCCTGCGGCTGCCCCAAAGACGAAGACGAAGGCTGCTGCAAAGGCGAAGCCGGTTGCCCTTTCGCCGGCCGCAAAGGCCTATGCGGCGAAGCTGAAGGCCAAGAAGGCGGCAGAAGACGACGATGATGATGACGACGTCGATATGGAAGACACACCACCATCACCCGCTCCAGTTGCCCCCAAGGCCCGTGGACGGCCCGCACGCGCTGCCGCGGCTGCACCGAAGGCCAAGAAGCCCATCTATATCGACAGCGAAGATGAGGATGAGGACGACACCATGGGTGGTGACGACGGTGATGATGCTGGCGAAGACTTCGATATGGACAGTGACTGAGACTGGCAAAGAAATGAAGGAGCTTTCAAAGGCATTATGGTTGTGAAGAGGATTGCGTGTGCATAGTGGCAGGGGTCTCATTTTACTCTGATCTATTTGCGCTTGTTGTGTTTCGTTAGCAGGACGTTGTTTTTTTTTTTTTTTTTTTTTTTTTTTCTCACACCTGGGGCGGCGCTAGCTGCGCGTTTACGGGAACTACTCTTCCGAGTAGTCTCGGCTCTCTCGATGCGTTCTGTTTATTGCACATGATTTAATCCTGTTTTCCTTATAAGCGTGCCGGGCGCCGGTTCTTATTTATCAGCTTTACAAGATACCACTCGTCTAGTTATTAACATGATGCGTCAACTGGAGTTGACAACATATCCCAATATATTCACTTCTACAATGCCTTTTATTTCCCGATAGGCCATCAGTTTCCCCAAGCAACAAAGGTATGGTTAGGAACAGTCTGAGCCATTTCTCGACTATTTCTCTTCGAGTTCCTATGTACATGTTTGTGATTGTGTGCATTTCTTTGCTAGGATACATGCCCTCAATTCGAAATACCACGGTCTACTTATATATGCCCCCACGCCAGATTCGACTTTGCTCTTCTATCTTATTTCTCCCATTTCCAGACTATGTTAGTTGCTCATTTGGTTGCGATTCCCAGTATGTGAGGCACGGTGTTATACCAAGGCTCCTGGTGAAGCGATTTGAGGTCGACGTCCGACCAGTCCCCAGCGGCACGAATCAGCTCGCCCGTCCTCCTCCGAAGCTGGCAACCTCCAATGACACGGGGCCAAAATATGTTTACTAAAGCTGCAAGTTCGTGAGGGGTCAGCTTTCGTTTTTTTTTTTTTTTTTTTTTTTTTTGTTTTTTTTTTGGCACAGACAAATAAATAAGAGGGACCATGGTAGGATTCACCTTGATACAAAACCATAAAGCGGTTGTGCTCGCATCGAACGTGCTCGTACAAATACCACCTCCCACCGGGCTTGACTATAGCGAGATGCACACATAATTAGTTATTTCTCCCCTGCTCGACTGTCACGGCGGCTCTCTAGTGCTTTGTGCAACAAGGTCACTCCCAGAGTTTTCAGGAAAATATAGGGCGAGCTCACGAAAGCGGTAGAGTTGCCGCATGTTGTGTTCTGGATCCGGGATGCTGCAGAGGCACAGAATGCTGACTATGCAGTCCACTTCACCCTCGGCCACGACTCCCGAGTCGGCCAGGGCCTCGATCCCCTGTGGCACCACCTCATAACGGCTTTCAAGGTCGTGCTTCTTCACGGCAGCCTTAAGGGCCGGGTGCACGGCTGTGTTAGGCTCGACGCCTATGATGCGCGTCGCCGCGGTCGAGGCTAACAAGCCAGCCCACATGCCGCTGCCGGGGCCGACCTCCAGCACGATCCCGGAAGCGGGAGGGTGTGCCTCATGGTCGACTGCTCTGCCGGCGTGCACCCGGCCTTGCAGGAGTGGTATAACCTTTGGACGGGCCGAATCCCTCACACCGGGCCCTGCCCAAGCCCAGAAATCAGAGAACCATTCGCTTTGCAGCGTGGCGAGGGAGAAAAGTCCCCTTGTACGAACGAGACGGACAGCAGTTGAAGGCAGGTAGCTCAAGGAGATGAACATGAACTGCCAAGGGTCCAGCAACCACCAGAAAATTTCCGAATACTTTGTCGTCATGATTTCTTCAGTTAGAACTAAGTTCTAGTCTAGTTCCAGTATATTGCGACGAGAATATCTGGCTTCAAAGAGGAAGAAAGGTCAAGTAATCTAGAACAAAAAATAGTTCTCGAACTAGACCTAGATGATGTTTTATGATGGAGGGGCAGGCACCCCTGTTTTATACCCCATGGGCAGCAGTCGACGGGGCGCCCTTATGGTCCTTATCACAAACCCTAACCCCAAACTCCAAGAAATATGTACCCACCCCCCTAAACAGAAAGAAGAAGGGTATGTGGCATCAACCAGGCCAGATTGAATTGACCATGCGTGACTCGGCCTGGCTGTGTATGAACGTGAACGATCACATCTTTTACCAGGCACTGCCGCCAGCACCACCGCCGCTAGTCTGCCAGCCATTGTCAGCAGCTGTGGGGGCGTTCCAACTACCACCATCTCCTCCATTGTCAAAGCCGGCGCTGTTGTCCAAGCCGCCGTTGTCGAAACCACCATTGCCAGCGTCACCAGCGTCATCCTCAACCACAGGCTTGGGGCACTTAGATTTGAAATGGCCCATCTCTGAGCAGTTCATGCACTTAACGCGGCTCATGTCACGAGGCTTGGGGCAGTCCTTGGCCACGTGATCGAACTATTACATGTTCGCTTGATGTTAACGTCACTTCGTTATCATGTTTTATTCGAGTGACATACCTCATCACAGTTGCGACACTTCATCCGACGAGGCTCAGTGCAGTCGCGCGACATATGGCTGGTTTTCAAGGGTGATTAGTATTGAATTTACTCAATGGCATGAGGAGGGTTGAGGGGGAAAGAACACTTACTCCTCAGCGCCGCAGTTGTGGCAGGCCCTGCTCTGAGCGCCTTGGGGGCAGTCCTTGCGCCAGTGTTTGCCGATCTCACCGCACTTGGTACACTCGAGGTCCTCAGGGACTGGTCGAGGCTCAGGGCACTCCTTGGCGGTATGTCCCGACTTGTTACAGTTCTTACAGGCAAACTTGTCAACGCGGGGAGTAGTGCAGTCCCTGACCCTGTGGCCAGTCTCGCCGCAGTTGAAGCAAGTAATTGCTTGCTGCTGCTTCTCGATGGGATCCTCAGGGCACTGCCTTCTATCATGACCAAGGGCGTCACAGTTTCTGCAACGAGGCACCAGGGTCTTTACCATGTCGCCGGCCTCCTTGAGACGCTCAAGGTTCTCGCCAGCATCTTTGGGCCAAGCCTGACGGTCGCGCGGGCGAGGGCAACGACCACTAAAGCGGTAAGTTACAGAGTACTTCTTTCCCAGGTTGCCCTGGAGGTCCATGTTGGTCATGGTCTCGTCCATCTCAAGCTCCATTGCAATCAGAAAGACGCCGACATCATGCTTTCGAAGGGCGTTCTCGAGGGCAACGAAGTCTGTGTTTGGAAGGGCCTTGACGTAGGCCCTGATGGCTTCTTTGGCGTCGAACATGTCATCATCTGCAACAGCCTCCTTGATTTTGGCCATAGCAGCGGCTGGCTCGAGGTCCTGGACATCGGATCGGTCGATCTTCCGCGGGTTCTCGCATTCATTGACAGAGTGGCCCCTAGCAGCTTTCAGTATCAGGAAACACAAAAGCTCGAAACATAATTTTATGCTGAAAGTACTTACTCTTCCTGGCAGTTTGCGCAAAGCTGCGGAGGCTTTTCTGGACAGTCACGCTTCCGATGGCCATCCTTGCCGCAGAGGTTGCAAGTTCCATCGAAGGCTCCGGGCTCCTGGGTACCCCGTCCGCCGGCATCTGCTTCGTCTCCGCTAAATTGGCCGCCGCCAAAGTCGTTTTTGTTGTTGTTTCCATCCTCTCCAGAGTTCCACTGGTTGGTGCCGGTAGCTTGCTCACCACCAGAGTTCCACTCGCCTCCGCCAGTATCCTGTTGAGCACCGGCGTTCCAGTCGCCGGCACCAGTAGTCTGCTGACCACTAGAGTTCCAATCATTTGCACCGCCATGGGCAGTGGTAGACTGACAACCACCCCAGCTGTCGGTACCCCAGGATGCCATTCTGCTTTTTCAGCTGAAGACGGGCAAAGTCAGGTAGTGCTTCGAGAGAAAGTGAGGGCTAGGTCAGTGATTGTTTGTTTCGCCGTCTAGTTTATGACGGTTGCTAGGTCAATGGCGTGCGGTAGCAGTTCAAAAATGGACAAGTACCAAAGCGAGGTCTCTTGTTGTAGTTGAGAGCAGTAAGAAAAATGAAGAAAGTGAGCGTGGGTTGAGATGAAGGATTAGGTGAAAGAAAGGTGTATGATAATGGGAGGTGGGGACTGATGGCGGCTGAAATAGGATCGAAGACTAGATGTTCAGGAAGTTTGAAGATTGCAGAGGATATGGGGACAGAAAGAAACAGTATCTGCTTACCTTTTTTGAGTGCTTTGTTACAACAGGGCTGGCTGTTGCTGATGTATCAAGCTGAATGGCAATAGAGAAAGAGGGAGAGAAAGACGGGCCACGTCGAGAGGTGAAGACGAGAGTGAGTTCGAAGTGGGTGAGCAAAAAAAAGGGTACATGGAAAATAGAAAAGGAAAACCAGAATGGAATAACGTTACAAGTTGCAGCTGGCAAGGCGGGGAGAAAGCATTTGTGGGGGCTTTTGCGTCTCGTTGTTCAACAACTCGTCTGGAAGCGGAAGGAACGATATAGACACTTGGGTTCCTCTGCCAGGCCGGGTTGGGTACCTCTTAGGGCATGCAACTCTCGAGCTAGGTGTGTCAGGAAGGCTGTGTGGGTGGCAAAGTGGCACTGGCAGTCAGTCTATCGGTCAGATGCATTCAAACGAGTTGTCGACAAACGGTCAGTATCTGATCTTGTATCAAAGGCTTCTTTGACGTTTACCTACAATGAACTCGGGAAAGAATCCATAGATAGAACACGAGAATTCTGCTATTTCTAAGCTTTAGGTTGGTGGAATCCAAAGTGAGGTATTCACGTATATGCTCGTTCGTATGTTTTCCTTTTGCATATACCTACCCAGGTGCCTAGGTAGGTAGGTTTGGTGGCTATTCTACTATATTACCAGAACTACATGTCAGGCCATAATCATGGAATGCATTATGGTGATAAACAACGTCTCCTTAACACTCTCCAGTTGGCATACAAACATGATGATACAGAGACACGTTGCTTGCCAACCAACGTACTACACCCACGTCCAGTTTCTGTAGCACATTCATTCGTACTATGGTAAATCACACAGGCACCTTACAAAGTTTATTTAAAATCACCGCGAAGACCGTCCCCAGCCGTGCTGTCCATCTTCAGGGGGCTTCGTTTGTTTAGCCCAATAAACGAGTTGGTGTAGTTATTACGCAATGCCATGCACAAAAGCTCTAAATCCACAGCGAATCAAGCCTGGATAGATGTACAGACGCGATGAAAAGATGAAAAAAAAGAATCAAAGCAGCCAATAGCTGTGCCGTAGTTGCATCGTCAGCATCGGAAATCCACAGATCGAGAATTATGACGCCATTTCGATATCCTTTTCCCTGCCGTCGATGAAAGGAACAAACGCCTCCCGGTTCATCCAGCGCCCCAGGTCATGCTCCCGACCTGTATCGTTTTCCTCATGATATGCTTGATCGATGGATCGCTTGTTTGAGGCGAGACCTGACGGCCTTGTTCCGGTAGATTTCGATGTGGCGACTGATCTCCTGGCCTCGAGGATGTCCTGATACGCCCGCAGCCACTGCTTACACTCCTCATCAAAGTTGGTACAGAAGCGCTGGCAGTTGACGAACTGAACGGCGCTGACCACGTCCACGCCAAAGAGGTTCATGATGTATCCAGCTACCATCAGGGCCGAGCGTTCGTTGCCACTGTCGCAAAATACCAATACCTTGCCGCGGCTGAAGCTGGCTGGGTCGATGGCCATCTCACCAGGCACGGCAGGCACTTGGACGGCCTGTTTCCGGTAGACACTGAGCATGTGGTCGTTCACCTTGCGGACGAACTCGGGAAAGAGCCTGATGAGCTCTTGGTGGTTTGTGGCGTCGATGTGATCTATGGCAATGTCCAGCCCTTGAACCGCTTTCTGTAGGGATACGACCTGGATCGGGGCCATGCGAGTGTCCAGGACGCCCAGCAGCATCGTTATGCCCTCTCTCTCCAGGTATGCCCTGTCCTTTGCGCTGTTCCAAGGGCCTAGGTGGAGGAAATCAAGAATGGGCTGAGCGTTCCGCCGCATATCGTAATTCCAGTTGGACGTGTTATCACGGGCAAGCTGTGGTGCGTTTTGAGTGATTATGCGCAAGTCCGCCTCAGAAAGATCGGCAGAATCCATCGCTTCAAAAGATGGGAGTATGCTGAGGGTTGGAAGGGGAAGTGCTGGTATCATGATATAAGGAGGCTCGGGTGGGCCTCTCTCGAATGGCGCCGTTGCGACGACATTGCCGTGCTTCTTACGATTTTCATCGTCCATTTTTAATCGAATTTTTGTTGTTTCCTTTTCTTTTTGTTTTCTCCTTTGATGCTTGGCCGTTGGCAGTCGATCAGTGAGAAGAAATCAAGTCTGCGATGCCTGTTGCCCGCGCGCAGGCGCGCAGAATCGATGACGGCCTCGTTTATGAGCTGACGATGCGATTTAGGATTTTGGGCTTTTGTTTCTGTATCTGGTTATATGGCTGTCTGTCTTGTCCGGACTTCCGAAGAAACTGCAGATGGAAACAGGAGGTCCCAATTCAGTAAAGTTGACATTAAATCTCCAACTGTCCTGAGGCCTGTCGAGTGACTTTGTCCATTGATCGTTGAACGCTTGTGCTGTCCAAGTTTGGTACAGTGGTCACTCTCAGCTCAGCTGTCAGGATTCTGAGGCACCAGTTAGTCAGTCCTTCGTGGCCAAATAAGCAGTCTGGGTGAGAATCAAAATAATATAGAGCAATCAGTCTGAAGAGATCTTGTCAAGTATTCAATCTAGAACTAGTTCTAGTCTAGGATCAGATCTAGATAGGAGTATCTAGGTAACCAGTCGGAACCAGATACGAGGTTGTTTCCAAGGTGCCACTACTGTAGGTTGAGGTGCGTTGGGAGCTAGGCATCTTCCGTCGTTTCTCTAACGGGTTAGGCTGCTTGATTCACGGGCTGCAGCCTGCCACAAACATCGAAGGGCTCCAAGCCATGTCCGCCACTGGTGACCCACCAAAGTACCTTATTTAGTGGGAGGCGACCTGAGAATTACAGGGCGAGTTTACCCTAACCCTATGCTGCCAGACAGGACTACTGAGCTCCACTCGGAGAGGTGAGCAGCCAGCCTTGTCTAGGTACCTAGGTAGGTAGGGATATGGAGCTCGTTAATCGAATATATATTAAAAAAGGGTACGTTGATTATGTTATTTTCTATGTGGATAGAGAATCAGGCCTCGCATAATACCTGGATACCTGGTTTGGCCACCTGCCTTGCAATGAGTCGTCAACGGCTCAACGAAGAGTACCGACCTAGGTTCTGGCTCCTGAATACTTCCCTAACTAAAGCTAAGTGTAGTTAGTCCCAATAGTGTCACATGGCAAGGGAACTTTAAAGTCGCACAAATTGATAATAATCAGCGCATGATCTCACTACTCTATACTTCTGCTATGCCATTGATATTTCGATGCGATCACTATACTCACTCCATCGACGATACTGAAGGAGCCGGGGATCTGGAAAGCGACTTCTTCCTTGTTCGTCTCTCCGTTTGGTCTTCGCCAGACACAGCGTCGGCACCGCTGTTCCCATCATTCTCCATCGCATCGCTCGCGCTCGTCGCTTTCTTTGCAAGGGGTGATGTCACTTCCGGAGTGACGGATCTCGATTCCGTAGTCCGCTTCTGCGATCTCGGGCCTGCCGCAGCGGCCGACAGCTTCTTACGGCGCTTGTCGGACGCATTGGATGCCGTGCTGGCCCGTCGCGTCACCCCGCATGCTTCGTCCACTTCAATGGTTGGCGTGGCGCTCCTCGAGGTTGCGTTTGAGGAGAAGCTTCCTCGTCTCACACTGCTGCTGCGCGTGCGACGGTGTTCCCGCTCGACGCTGAGGTGTGTCGAGGCATGGCGGCTATGGCCGTGGGGCTTCTCGGCGGTGTGCTGTTGTAGTTGCTGTGCCGCCGCGAGCTGCTGTTCAGGCCTGACCTTGTATCGAGGAAGCCACCACAACCAGCCACCGCGCTGCATCCTCAGCTTCTTGTCGTGCTCCTTGACCTTGACGCGTATCAGCGCTCGGCGCTCGTTCTCTCGTTCCCAATACTCGGTCCGGAAAAGTTCCCAATTCTCACGGAAAGTGGGCGAGAAGGGCTTTGCAAACAGCAGCAGCTTTAGATAATCGCCACCTGGAGCAAGATCCTCCTCGTGTGCACCCCTCTCCTCGTCTTCGCTCACGACCGGTAGTGCCGGGTGTCCCTGGGCCGACAAATTCAGCTGAGCATCTACTTCACGCAATACCTGCGGGTCGACGTAGCGGTATGACGATCCCGTGTTAGAGAACAGGCCATATGTCAAAAACCAGCCAGTGGTGGCGAGTGTCTCGGCCCACCACGGCTGCTTCTGAATCACAATCTTGCAGTTGAAGCCGCGCAGTCCGCGGTTGGAGATGGCGAACCAGCGGCGCGGCCAGCGCACGCCACGATCCCAAATGCCCGTAGCCCAGACAAGGCATACCGTTATCAAGCCTCCGGTAAAACATACTCTCTCCGCCATGTCAACCATCCAATATACCGAGCCACCTACACCACGACCATCTTCGCGAGGTGCAAAGAACAGGGCATATCCGAAGCCGCAGGTCCACAATGTAAGCAGCGTCAAGAAGAAGCTGTGGTGACGTCGTCGTGCTCGGAGCTCGAGATATTGGGCCCTGAGAGAGGCTTCGAGGACCAGAAGGTTGAGGTAGATCATCGATGGTGAGCTTGGGGTGTGCGAGAGCGGATCGCCGGCCTTGGATGTAGTCGACGACGAGATGGGACTGGTCCCGGAAGCACTCTTGCCCGCCGACTCCCGGCCGGGGAGCGGCGCCCCCTTGACTATGGAGTCTAGGGTGTCCGCCATTGTGGCCTGGCCCGGTTATCCGGTGCGCCAAAAGTAGGGTGAAACGGTGATTATCGAGGAAACAAACGGTTCTGTGTGGGAAATTCTCGGGGTCGACTTTATAGGGTCGGTCTGCATGTGTATGTCAGGTAATATTGAACAGGCCGCATCGATGCTCGAGATCGGGTAATGGCCTCCTGCCCGGGCGGCAGGGGTCCTTTCAATCACAATGAGAAAGAACAAACTCTGGCGTCCAAGCGTTTGTTTAGCTTGTCGGGCTTAAATCCCTCTCTTCATTCCTAGCTCGTTCTCTCGCTCTCTTGATGATGGGATTTAGCACCCAGTGTTAGATTTACGAGGTACTCCGTACACCTAAGCCCCAGAGCTAGAGGTTATCTACGTATGGCGATCAATTCCATGTGAGATGAACGACATTTGGATTTGTTGAAACGAAGAACAAAATTGGGTCTCCTGAAAGACCCACCGCCCCAGCTACCTCAATTCTGCTAGGAGCCTGGGCTCCTGACCAAAAAGTCTTGAGGTCAGTACTCCATACAAGTCAACGTCATCAAAGCGTTCCGCACTAAGGACAGGGGTTCTCCCGCTATCATGAGTCCACGTGTGTGCTGACAAAGGCCCTTGTACCTGTAAATGCAGCGGCATCTAGCGGGTTTAATGGAGCGATCAATCACAACAAGCGGCATTCGGCTGGAATCGGAAGACTGGGTCGACGCCGCCATCTTGTGCTAGGGAGTCGATTCATTAGACGTAGGTACCTGTCTGCAGTCGTGCCTGAGCAAGTACTGCGTATCTAGGTAATTACCGTAAAGCTTAACTAAAAAGTATCCATCCATCTGTATGGTTGTTCGCGCAGCTCAGCCCCCAACAGACGGCGGGTGCCACACGCATACCGGCCTTACGTGTACCGTATCTCCATACCCTAGAAGCCAGTTCTAAGTCCGAAGCGCCTCTTATCATTAACATTCCGAATCCCCGGTGAATTCGTCAAATAAGAAAAGCAGCCGGGCGCTGTGCCTCGACGCCCGTAGCACCCGGCATGATCAGCAACACTCGCGTCGTGTTAGCAGCTGCCTCGCTCTCTTCTGTCGCGCCGCGTTTTCCCAACACTTCTTCGACTGCCAGCGGCAACAGCAACAACAACAAGAACAACAACGCCAGCACAAGTGTCAGCGTCGGTGTCGGCAACAACAAAAGCAACAGCACAAGCGCAACAATATCCCTGTCGAGCGGCGAGAGTATCCCCTCGTCGGCAAAGACCAGGCCCGCAAGAACAACCTCCACATCGAGACAGCAACCGCCGGCCTCCCCACAAGGCGCAACCCCAGAGCCTCGTTATCCTGAACCCCCCGCTCTGCGCACAATGTCGGCTTACTTTCCACTTGGATACAAGGACGCTGCCTACCAGTGGGTGAGTTTTCTAATACTCGTTATCTCTGGCTACATGGTCACTGACGTCAAATTCCCAGTGGACAAGCGTAACACCGCCAATAGCACAGCAAAACCTTCTTTCATACATCCCTTACATCAAAGCCTCGCTGGGGGCAGCCGCAGCAGCAGCCATTCCCAAGCCTGATTCTACCACCCAGTCTGACCCCTATGGCCGACGGACGTGGCGCACCAGCATGGTGCAGCTCTCGGGCAAGGACAGAGCCATAAACGAGTTCACTGTCGAGAGGGAAGGCGAGGAGGTTGACAACACGCTAGTAGTCCTGCACGGCTACGGGGCCGGGCTTGGTTTCTTCTACAAAAACTTTGAGCCCCTTACCCGCGACCCTGGCTGGAGGCTACACTCTCTAGACTTGCTTGGCATGGGCAACTCGTCACGGCCCTCCTTCAAGGTGTATGCCAAAGAACAGAAAGCCAAGATCAGGGAGGCTGAGGATTGGTTTGTCGATGCTCTTGAGGAGTGGCGCCGCATTCGAAAAATCGAAAAGTTTACACTACTAGGGCATTCTCTGGGCGGATATTTGGCCATATCATACGCCATAAAATACCCGGGTCGTCTCAACAAACTCATTCTAGCCTCCCCTGTGGGTATTCCCGAGGACCCATATGCCGTCAACGCGGAAATGCCGGAGCCAAGCTCTTCGACCATTGCAAATGAGTTTACGCAAGACCAAAAAGAGGACATCGTCAAGGCTACAGAGCCTGTAAAAGACAAGAACAACTTCCTTAACGCCCGGCCAAAAGCAGAGGCCAAGGCTACGAACGACAAGGAGCCGCCGAAAAGGCCAATCAATAAGTGGTTCGTCTGGCTCTGGGACGCCAACGTCTCACCTTTCAGCCTCGTGCGGTTGTCCGGGCCTTTCGGTCCACGTCTTGTCTCGGGTTGGACGAGCCGGCGCTTCAGCCACCTTCCCGAGGCTGAATCTCAGGCCCTGCACGACTATTCGTACTCGCTCTTCCGTCAACGTGGAAGCGGCGAATACGCCCTGGCCTACCTGCTCGCACCTGGCGCCTTTGCCCGCAGTCCCATGATTAACAGGATTCAGGAGGTTGGTCGGCAGGTCTTCAAAAAGGAGGACGGCTCCCAGACCCGCGAGACCGGCATCCCTGTCGTTTTCATGTACGGCGAGCAGGACTGGATGGACATAGGCGGCGGCTATGCGGCGGAGGAGAAGCTCAAGGCCAGGTCTAGGCAGGCGCTGCTGCAAGGCACTGAGGAGGAGAAGAGGAAAGAGAACGGCAGGGCGAGGGTCGTGTCGATCCCCAAAGCCGGCCACCATCTATACATCGACAACGCCGACGAGTTCAACAGGGTTGTTATGGAGGAGTTGAGGGCCACGGCGGAGCAGGTTCGCAAGGAGAAATCGGCATGAAGGAGATGATGGCATGGTAGAGGCATTATTAGGAGTTTTAAGGTTTTTTTTTTCTTTTTTTTCTTTTTTTTTTCTGCACATGCCTCTTCACGCTGGCTGCTGTACAAAATAAGGAGGCACACGCTCTATTTTTTTTTCTTGTTTTTTTCTCTCATCTTGAATTTTGAATACTCAAAATGCATGGCGTCTCTGGTCGACTACTTACATCCTTATACTATTCTAGATTAGAAGCGCAACAGCTGGCCAGTCCTGATCAGGGACTGGTTTATATATACACGCGTTATACAGGAACTCACGCGCAAACATTTTCCTTCTTCACTGCTACTTTCATAAAACCATTACTATCATGATTCATTGTCTTGCCGGAAATGACTGCAACTTGGATTTGGACTTCTCTTGTGCCATCAGAACAAAAACCAGAAGGGCTCGATTACATTGTGATTTAGTGACTATCAAGTAACCTCACCAGACTTAGTCTAAGGTTGGTTGTTTTCTAACATTGATGAGGGAGAAAGAGAGAGAAATGCATAAACAAAGCTCATAATATAGCAGTATTTCCAAGAAATGGCCAAGAGTGGCTCTTGATATTCGACAAAGAGGAATAAAAAAGAAAAGCAAATAAAAAACGCCCGATGCCAATGACACAAAAACTTATTCTACGTTGACTCACTTAAATAAAAAAGAGTGACCATGGCAGCTCACATACGTCCGCCTAAATCATCCTCACTTTCACGGAAAACACTTCTCCTCAAGGGGCTCCCATGCTGCGCATTGATGACTCGAGTTTGCTGCTGCGGCCGCACACTCAAATAATCCTGGGGCTCGTCGTCGGTGGTAGGTGGCGACACCAGAGGTGGTGTGCCTACCAAAGGATGGTTGCCGCCTGGCGCCGTGGGCCCACTGCTCGCCGGGCTGATGATACTGTTGGCTTGGGCCGAGGATATGTCGGTCGTGTAATTACTTGACCCATCGGCGTTCATGTATTGCGACAAAGGGCCGCGCCCAGGAGAGCCGGTGGCTGTACCGCTATGGACCGAAGACACCGTCTCATCGGACAAGTGTCGCAAGTGTCGACGGTCACGGTCGCTGATTCCTGAGACACCCGACTCGTTGCGAGGAGATGGGCTTTGTTGGCGATCGGGCTGGTAGTTTTGAGCAGCAGCCATTCCGACACCTGCTCCGACACCGCCGTATCCGCCTACTGAGCCAAGAGATGGCGAATCGGGACGGATACCTGGAACAGCGTCACCATTGCGGAAGCCACTTTCGCTCGGTCCCGAAACTCTCGAGATACCTGAGGCATGGTCAGTCTGGTTTATTGAAGAGTATAGATTAGAGCTGTGGATGGAGCCCCCGTGGTTCTGATGCAGGTGTGAGTGTTTGTTGATGATCTCTACGGGCGTGAGGCCTGTGTCTTGCAGCTCGATTCGGGGAGATGTGTCTGTTTGACTAGCCGTTAGATGATGATCTTGAAATGCCAGGGGATGCAAGCTAGCAGATTATATACATACCCATCAGCTCAGCTACCTGCGTATCCATCATCTCTGCCGGCGGCGGGGCTGGCTTAAAAACAGGTGTGACAGGAGGCACCGGCTGAACGATTCCAGGGGTAATAGGGGTGCCAGTTTCCATGTCAGGGGTGAAATAGGTATCCTCTGTTGCGGTCACTGTCGGCGCCTTGCCTTCGCTAGGATGGCCACGCATCCAGGAAATAATCTTGTTGCCATTCTCATCTCTCTCCTCAGTTACCAGGCCGTCGCCCTGAGCTTGGCGGCGGCGGCGCCTGAAGCATATAATGGCAAGGGCGATGATCGCAATGACAACGATGCCAACGAGAGAACCAACAAGGGGCCACGTGAAGCTGGGAGGGCCACCGCTACTGCCACTGCCACCCGATTGTGAGCCCTCACTGGCGGCAGAGGCATATGGGTAGTGTGTGGAGATTTTCGATGTTGGATAAGTTTCCGCGAAAACGCTACCAAGCTCTGCAGTCTTCCATCCCGTAGGGTCGGGTGACTTCAAGGTAGCGCCGCCGTGCTCATCGCCACCAATCATGGCGTTTATCATCAAAGGGACGCCGTACTTGTTGTACTTTGCGGGATCGTACGAGTCCAGCCACTTCAGTGAGGTCAGGTTGAAGACCTGGATCACACTTCCTTCCACACAGGAGGACCTCGCTCCTGTCAATGGGGTGAACCCTCCGATTACCATCATCTGGTCCGGGTAAGGCATCACACATTTGTGGCCTGCGCGAGCGTGACTGGGCTTTCCAGAGTATACCTTCATCCAGTGGAATGAAGGGAGCGAGAGGAGATAGACGTCGTCACTAAACTCCTTCAGCGGGTCGAGTCCGTTGTATCCTCCATACCAGTATATGCTGACGCTAGACATGTCTTGTGCGGGGGCCACCACAGTACAGCCTCGGGCCATGGTTCCCGGTGGCTGTCCGTTGGTGGGCTGCTGATACCATTTATCGTTGGCGATGTCGTAAACGTCAATCGTATTCATGAATCCGCGACCATCGGAATCCTGTGAGCCTCACTATTTAGTATGCAGACTCACATCGAGGAAAAGTTACAGTTAGCACGGGGTGGACTTACTGCCTGGGCTTGATTGGCCGATCGACGGGTATTAAAAGCATATTCTGGGAATGTCACACCTCCGATAGCAAGCAAAAGTCCCTGTTTGCCGTAAGGAACCCATACCAGCTCGGGGTTGGCACGACCTTTGATGTCGTCAGGCAGTGTAATGTTGTTCCACCGTTTGTCGGCATCCTGAGTGAGGTCTACGGTAATCAATGTATTCGAGACGTTGACAGGAGTGATTGGGATCGTGCTCTGGCTCTGGGGCTGGAAAATCTCGCCATGTGATGGGGATCGCAAGCCTCCGAAGTAAAAGGCCTTGTTTTCCGATGGGGCGCTTGCCGCGCCGCCGTAGGCCACATAGCGGGTTATGTCTTTGTCTTGCGGCAGGCGCGCGATTTCGAATCCACGTCGGAAGCTGACCCCCGATCCTGATGCCTTGTAACTGAGAATGTCGTCTGCACGAGGCGCCGCCACACTGTCCCTGCGCCGTGTCATGCCACCATAGAAGTAGAATTCATTGTCGTTTCCCATCAACGCACCGTCTACGTAATTCGGCGCAAAACTGGCGCCGCCCTTGGATATAGTCCCCAGAATGGAACTTATGTTGGCCGACGTATTAAAGGATTTGCCGAAATTGAGACTGTACATGTACCCCAAGGGGTTGTCTAGATCGTCATGTTAGTTACTGTATAAGTGAAAAAGTAACTTGTAAATATCGATCGAACGGCCACGTACCGTCCACGATATAAGGGCCGTACGACCCATCCGCAAGTCCTGGGGCCCATGCAAGATGGCCTCCATCTAAGTAAAGAGTGTCCTTCACTTGGATAGCTTTTTGATGAAGTCTCAGTTAGCAATGGTTCGATGGTACTCGTTGGTGGGCCAGACAACAGTACTCACCTCGCAGTGCTTCCCATGTGCACATCGTGGAGTTGATCTGGTTTTCCATCCAGCCTGCTTCTTGTGCAACGGCGCTTGATGACAGGGCCATCGCAGCAACGACGACTCTACCCATCAGGGCCTGTGTTGACCTGGACATAGCGCGAGATTTTGCAGGAGGACTCTGTGGTCCTTGTTCAACGAGGTTCTTCGTCGCCGACGAGGCAGTGTTTGCTTCAGGAACAGGCGGAGAAGATGTTGGGTAACCCGAGAAGTTTCTTTGCAGTCGGAGGGACAGGTTTTGTCTGGCGCCTTGCGTTGACTTGACCACACACCAAGAAATTACAGGCGAGACATTATCATAAACAGACAAACAGAGAATTGGGCGACTGGACAACGGGGTGGAATGCTATTGGAGATTAAGAGAGCAGGTTCTGGTCATCAGCAACCTTAACTCAAAGAATGCCGAGAAGGCTGAACGTCACGAATGCGGCAAGAAATTTACTCATGTGTTCGCATCGATGGCGAGTTGTTCCTTTGTCCAAAAAGGGGACAAACAGGAAATCGAATCGGACTTTGGGACGGGACCAAGAGGCGGAGCTAACTCCAGATGCAAGGAGGAACGGGGTCTTTCACCGTCAGACAGGGTCGGACAGCGCCCCCAACCGTGGTTTAAAGAGAAAACAATCCGGTTGGGCCAATGTACCGGTATTATTGTTGAAATGCCCCTTTGCGGCCAAGGTGGGTTGGTAGAGGAAAAAAAAAAGATCAGATATGGTTATTGTGGAGTGAATTGACCATGTAATACACATATCAATCAGCAAGGAAGAGGAGAGGATCTGGGTGAGGCACAAAGTCGACCAGCAATAGGTTCACTTCCAAAAGGCATTCGATTTCGAGGCTCCGTGTGCCCTGGTTGAATACCTGGCCGCCCCTATCCGAAAGCATCCCGGGCCAACAAGAAGAGTGGCAAAATTCACTGGAGGGAGTGTGCCGAATCCAGAGACTGTATTGAAGTGAGAGAGGGATATTATGCCGCATTCCAGATAAAGAAAACAGGCTCACTCGAGCCATGCCCGAGCATGAAATGCCTGCACACCTTCTGCAGACTTATAAGGTACATACCTGGCTTGGTATCTTGGCTAGTGTTGTTATTGGGGAGAATTGGGAAGGGTGGACAGAAGGTTGCATTCTGGATGAATAGGAAGAAACTGAGTTAGGGCTTACCCAGCTCTTGCTTACGGAGCGGGAAATTCTCAGCCTTGCTGCTCTACATATAATTCCTATTTCGATACCTGCTCAATGTGGATTGGCAAGGTAGATACCTAGGTACCTAAGGTAGCGACCTGGAGTGTCTCTGTCGTCTCTAGGCAACGAAGTGAGGTAGGTAAGTCTATGCACATGATCAACGAGCTCCGTTAAAGCGTAGGTAGCCAAGGCCAGGCTGACATGTAGGGTTTGAATCTGTCAGACTTTCGGCTGTCAGCGCATTGGGAACGGAAATGGTGGGGTTGGTATTATCTCGCCTTCCTTTTGCCTGTCTTCTTAGACTGTTTGACTGTTTGACTGCAAGGGGGGACAAGACAAGCAAGGCCCGGGGAGGGGGGTAAATGGCAGGCAGGTGAAAAGTACATTGCGGTGAAATCTCCTGACTATTGAGAGTCCTGAGTCCTCCCTTCGGAGATGAATTGAGAAGTATGGAAGTCAAGCACGGTCACCCAGCGACCCCAAGATCTTCATTCCACATTTGATTCGTCTTTGATTCGTCTGGCAGGTGTGACTTATTTTCATTTGCATTCCGGAGAGCCCCGATGATTTGAAAAATTGAGTTGCCATGCAACCATGCCAGCCACATGGTTGTCACCCGCACGTCCAGAAGTCGACGATCATGGCTATTATGGGGTTTGAAAAGAAGAAAGAAAAAGAAAGAGAAACATAAAGCATAGGTCGGGCTGAGAGTCGCGTAAACGGTCAAACGGGATTTCCAGACCTTCAACTGTCGCCTCTGTTGATGCTGCCAAGGCTGCCTGGGAACCCGGCTAACAATTTGCTAACGTAGGTACAGAGGTAATTAGAAGGTGTCATGTACATGAGAGAGATCGTCCAGGGTGGTAACGTTTTCGGCATCCATGTGAGGCCTTCCAGATGCGTTATTCCCCACAAACCGGCAGCTTTTATTGATCCTAGTCGACTTGTGATTGGTTGAAAATGAGAGCCGCCGGGGGTTCAATCAGCGTCTTTGCCATAGACTTGCGTCGCATCGTTCTTTCCTGAAAGGGAAGGGGGAAAAAAGAGAAAAAAAAAAGAGGTTAGCAAAGACGCAAAGGCATGGATGAATGCCCGCCCTATCTTTCCAGATTGTCGCAGTCAGCTTCCATGTCAATAGTGCCGACCTACGAAGTACCTTATCTACCACCTAGGTACATACCTCGGTACCTTACCTTGTGTTTACCCAGACTGAGCTTAAATTCTCTCCAAAACAAAATAGCTCCTCCTGCTTTCGTGTGTGTGCTAATACCTCTCGCACAGGATTTGGTCTTACCCACCGTCTCCACACGCTCCTGTGTATCTTTCTTTGTCTGTCTGTACCAGAAAGTGACGAGAGTCGGTAAGCAATCCGTGTAAGCACGCAAGCGAAGCTCTTCCTATCAATATCGGCCGATTCTAGGCAGATGGGCGAGTTGGCAGCAACGACGTCGTTGGTTGGTGGTTAAATAAACTCAACCACAATTGCAGGCAAGAGAAACCGCACAAGTTGACCGACGAACAAGGCCCATTCTTCTTGGCAAGGCAAAGGCTCTCAATGATCTTGTTAAGGGGTTCCAGAACACAAGGCCTACAATCAGATCGGCTCAACTCTTTCGTCCTATTAGAGCCAGCAGAAAATCGCCAAGTTGATTGAATTTACTGCACATTGATTTTCACCCAGTGAGTTTTCGATCATTCACAAATATTGATAGCTCGACTGCGAGTGAATGGGTACCTACCTACCTACCTACCTAGGTAAGGTATATACCATGATCAACCAACCCCGCAATATCCCACGTCACCTGAAAGTTGCAGCCTTGCCTGACGACGACGATGCGGACCGCTACCACACATCTCTGCGCACCCTCCGAGTTGTGAGGTCTTTTTTGTTGTCCACTTGTTCCCACTAGGCAGGTGGAGATCTTGACTACATACGGATACGGGTGTGTGGTACTATATCTACCTTATATTGAATACGGACAACCTTCTCTTTTGTTGGTCGAGGTTGGCTATTATTAAATCGCAGTCCGTCACAACCGCTTTGTCCGCCCTTTCATCGGCCCATGCCAAGGCGACAGAACACCACCAACAAGACCCCTGCCCGCATCCGAACCACGTCTTCGACACGACCTCCCTACTTACATTAGGTACCTTGCTTGCTTGCCTAGGTACCTACCTAGGTTTTCTTCAGCCGCCGTATAGCGCGGTATCTGAATCTGGACTTGTCCTTCTGCTCAACCCCCGACCCACCACCCATCACTTGCCACAACCGGCTTTGCTCCCCCGCTCCTTGTCCCCGAGATTTCTTGACTCGAGCTTTGCATCCTTCTCGTCCTTGAAATGCATTCGCATTCTAGCGCTCTTCGTTGCTCGATGAGTGACTGTCATTCCTGCCCCTCTAAAGTACGGTACTTTTCACGGCTCCGGTAGGCAGACTGGCACCAGGTCCAGTCTAGTTTCTGACCAAAAGTCCGCCCCACCTACCATACATTAGCCGTACTTCCCCTCTGGTCTGCAGGAACCCATCGTGTCTTTTACTTGGTGTCTTTAGCCTTTACACATTCATCACTCGGGC
The DNA here is from genome assembly GCF_000002495.2 of Pyricularia oryzae 70-15. Classification (NCBI taxonomy): domain Eukaryota; kingdom Fungi; phylum Ascomycota; class Sordariomycetes; order Magnaporthales; family Pyriculariaceae; genus Pyricularia; species Pyricularia oryzae. The sequence continues at coordinate 2,763,874 of NC_017849.1, read as the reverse complement.
CATACCCTCTTGCCTCTAACTCCTATCGGTGGTTCATGGTTAAGGTGCAGAAGCAGAGGCACAAGCAGAATCCCTGTCTGTGATGGGAATTACAGTAAAGTTTACTTGTTAGTGCAGCCAACGACACCAAGGTTGGACAGAGCATTACCAGCTTCTTTTGCTGCTCTCTAGATACTATCGGCGGACTGCCCCGGCACATGGGTTTTCGTCGCTTGTCAGCGTTGCCCATGTTGCCAAGCGAACAATGTGGTAGTAGTGAGCCGGACAAAGAAGCGGGGACCCTTTACCACGGCCATTGATGATTGATGACGCCAGCCGTTGCTTGAATCTCAAGTAGGTAAATATCTTTGCTCTCAACACACGCCCATCATGTCGCCTCCACGGCCGGGTGCACCGCCCGGGTGTGAGGTACCTACCCCTGTACGGGCACTGCGATAGCGACAAGGATCAGGCATGGTTGCTCTATGTATGGCACCCATACTCCTCCCATGCCACTTTGTGTTGCATTCACTGGATGTTGTGGTGTATGTCATGGCACTTGCATCCGGAGCTCTCTGTTTCCCTTGGGAGCTCGACTTGGGTTTCGCCGAGGAGTACGATGGTATTCCTCATCGGGCAGCCCTCCTCTCCAGTGTTATTATGTGATGGCTGGGAAATCAAGGCCCATGTTGCATAGGTGACGGCTCGGCTCATCTCGCCGCTTGCTGATATGTATTTGGCAAGCTGCTGCCCTCCACTGCTACCTACCTGCAGAAAAGTCTCTCCTCCTTCTTTGCCCGCGCTTGTCTATGAGGTCGCAAGCAGTCGGTCGCTTACAGCAAACTCGGCCAGGTCTGGATTGGCGTTCACGTAGTTGCACAACAACTTATTGGCACTAGAAAAGCCAATAGAGCTACTGTCTACAAGCAGCCACTACGACATAGCAACTGCACAGCTTTGGTGCCGGCTACCTACTGCTTACTAAAGGTATGAGCTTCATATTTCCCAATTACCCTCCCTAAGCTTCTGCTAATATGACACTCAATCTTGTAGTTAGCCACGAACATTTGACTTCCATACCGGCTGTACATAAATCAGTTGCAGGCTTGACACGCTTTAAGTATCTGGAGAAACTCAGGTGGTATTTACAAAGTCAAAGCTACTTGCTTGCTGTCTCGCGAGGAAATGGTACTATCATGGCAGTTTTGGGCTACGGCGGCCCTGGCGCTCAGTCCATTCGTTGCTGGCGCCGGGGAGCAGTCCATCCAAGGTCGCAATGAAACGACTGAGATCGAGGCAGGAGTATTGCTTCACTGCAAGCACAAGGAAGGCTACCTCTGCTTTGATCATTGCTTTGATGGTGGCCAAGGAAGTTGTGCTGCCTACTTTGAGAGCAAGGGGGTGCCGCCCAAGACCATAATATCGACTGTAACGTGAGTATAGTCAATCATCTTGTAGTTCCCTTTTTGTAATAGGCTCTCGAGCATTGTCTAATTATGCGGTGGTCAACTAGAACTAGGTCTTTACTCACAGATACGATAACTGTGACCAAGACATCAACTGCAACTGAGACGTCAACTATGACGAAAACTTCGACGGTTCAATCGATTGTTTGGGCAACAGACACTGTCACCGAGTCCTTCACAGCAACAAAGACGGCAACAGAGACCGCAACGGCTACGGAGACTGTGCGACAGACCACACGGCTGACCACCACAGCTACCACAACCAGCCTGTCAACTGTGGTAACAACGTTCCCGCCTATGACTGTTACCATGACTCTCTCGGGGACAACAGTCTTCAGCACCATTTCCGCAAGCACTATGACACGCGTTGAGACTGTAGAGGTCATTCAAACCATCACTCTAGCACCAGAGACACTTATCCTGGCCACCACAACGCCTTCGCCAGTAACTGCCTGCCCGGCACCTACAGCAGCAGCTCTTGGAGCCCCTCGATCTAGCAGTTTCAGGCTGAAATGGGGCTGTGAACCCGGCTACGTCTGTAGTCCTCCAAAGCCAGAGGGCTGCAACGCTTGGGGCAGTTGTCCTCCAAAGGATTACGTTTGTGAGCCACAGTATTGCCGCCCTGCTCCGCCACCTCAAATAGCCCCCGAGACAAGCAGCAATGAGACCGGCTGGGTGCCTCCCAATCCCTTTTACTTCAATTTAGATCCCACAAAGTTCGGACTCACAGGCTCAATTTTTGAGAAGTACGAGATCATTCAGGTGGTTGAAGGACGGACAATAACGGTCACCACCGGTGACTGGACTCCCCATGCCTCCGTGGCCCAAGCCACAGCCGCTCCAGGAAACCCAGGCTTGCATATGTACAAACCCAGGAAGCGCGGCGATAAGCCCATTGGCCCACGCAAGATCCTGTCTTGGAAGAACCTCAGGAACGTCATGAAGCATGCCAAGAGACTATACCGGCGGCAGAACGGGGCACGCATCCCCGAAAGAATGTCCATTTGCTACACGCCGTGCAACGCAGCTTTCATTGCAGCTCAGGATATAGGTTTGGTTCCACGACTTTGCGTGGAAGGCTCCTCATACCAGGACGACGTAAATGGCTGCTGGGAATGCCTCGATCTGTGGAGGAATGAAACACAAACGGGTAACGTCAGGGAGTACGTCGGAGACCAGTTCGAAGAATATCTCGCGTACTGCGATGTCAACGACGGCACAGTCCCGCCATCGGGTCCGCAGAGCATCGTATCAACAGAACCAGGTCTCACATCGGCTTCTCAAGGCGGAGCTGTCACAAGCGGAGCGCCCATCCCGATCAGTTCAACCTTGGCCTCAGCTTCAGACTTGACTTCAGACTCGTCTTCGGCCACTACTTTGCCGTCAATCACTGGCCCTGGCCCAACACCAACAGGCTCCAGTCCACCGTCGACTACCGCAACACCTAGGACCACACCATCCGTTCCGGTAGTTTCTACGACGCCATCGCCGCCCACTGTGACAACAGCTGGGGCAGTCTTCTTGAGGAGCAGTCCAGCCAACGCTCTTCTGTTGACGCTTCTTGCAGTCATAGTTGGCCAACTTTGAGCCTGCCGGGGGCATCTACTCCATTTGGCTCGGCGTTTTTGTTTTTCTTAGTCCCTCCCTCTGATCTACTAATGTGTAATGCGGTCTTAATGATTTTGAACCTGGACCATAGTTGAGATATGAATTTGTCTCAGCCCTGCAAGAGGTATTTCCTATGTACATTCTCGATATACTTACTCTCTTGGCTACATACACCCCACTGCGAATACATTCCTTTATAGGTTATAGAAGCAGCCATGAACCTTGGGTTTTGACTTGAGGAAAGACTGAAATTGGAAAATTTTGGTCTGAACTATGTCAAATGATTTGAGAGGACGATACCAGGTTTCCTACCACTCTTTACATGCTCCACGGCGGGAAAGCCTGCTCATATTGCCGTGAGCCCCGTTGTTTATATACATCCCAACTTCAGTTTCGCCAAGGCAAACTAGTTTAACGATAGATGACAATCCGATACCAAACACATTTTATGATTATTGTCTTTTTCGGTGCTATAACACTAGGTGGTCATTGCTGGCACGTAAATTAGAAAGAGCACTGGGCTCATTGTCCAAGATGTCCTGGCCAGTGCTTGCGTCTTTTCGGAATGCCAGACAAAAATCTACGCACCACTTCGTCCACACCCTCTCCCCTCTCCCTTGTTCATGTCAACACCCATTCGCTCGCTGTTCAGGCCATGGGCCGGCTTACAGCTGAGAGAGATAGAGAGATCTCGTTTGCTAGCGGACCCTGAAACCGGCAGATATCAGATCCCTCATATACAAGCACTTCTGCTGACATCACATATCTCATTATCATTTTCCGCCACCGACAGGCGTGTAATCCTGACCTTGGCAAATCTATACTCCTTGGGAGGGACCCAGATGTCAAGCAGATAATCCGTACTTATTCACTGGCGTCAAGAGCCAAACGTTTGCCGTGAATGCTCAGCCTCCGGGAGAGCCGTCCGAAGGTGAGCTGAGGGTGCTATCACGAGCACGGAATACTATCACATGGTCAAGGCTTAAGTGCAATACGCGACCCATAAGAACCGAGTCCTGAACCCGATACTTCTTTTGTTGGAAATTGGCAAACAGGCCGTTGCATAGATTCCATGTGCCGTACGTAGTTCAAGTCTACGGATAGAATATAGGTTACCATATGTATCACCAGAAACGAGGACAACAGCATAGAAATGAGAGAGTAATGAACTGTCTATGACCAAAAAAGTGACATGGAAAAGACGCTACCGGACGGGGATGTTTAAATATATAATGCGAAGGGTAAAGGAAGAAGAAGAGCCAATAAGGAACACATGACGGTCCGATACTAAAGAAAAAGAGAAAAAGAAAAAGAAAAAAAACAGTAAATGGTAGTAGCAGTTCAGGTAAACTCAATATAGAAACGATCCCGACGCGGTAACGAGAATCGCACAAAAGCCAAACAAGAGGGTAATAGTGGAAAAGCGCAAATGCTAAAGTGACAACTGGGGGAATATTTCCATTAGCACTCGTCCATGATCACGAAAACCCTGGAAGCCGAGGGCTTCTTTCGTCGATCGATCCATTAACCATCCCAGGAATGGGTGAGCCTTGATCTTGCGTCCAGGCCGATCCCTAGTATACTGGATAGAGCGCTGAAGAATGAAAGGAAACGACTCCAGGATCCATGCAAAAAAAGAATAAGTCCTGTACCCTGTCGCAAGGTATCATGAGGCATTAGGCCTCTAAAGGGTCAGGATATCGGTGCCCTGTCATGCCATCGTGTTGTCGACAGAGCCCGCCCTCCGAACGCCAAACATTTTTTTTGTCGCGTCTTGTAACATCACCAGTCGCTGCCTCCCTATTGTTAAGGAGGGCGCCTTGCTTGGCTTGCGCCTTTCTGCTCCCAAGCCAGAGTCTTGTTGCCACATCCAATAGGGCTGCTCTTCCCGCACACGCACCGCAGCCTCTTAATCCCTGTTTCTCCCCAACTTCAAGATGAGAGTTGGTTACATCAAGACACACTTGGAGCAGCACCCAGCCTCAGCATCGCTATCGTTGACCTCCATCTTGTTGGATGGGCCACCCGCATTGGAACCTCCGCTACCCGTTGAGTAACCTTGCATCTCACGGTTGTAGCGTCTGATCTCGCGCACAATGTCGTAGAAAGCCTTATCAACGTTGATTCTTGACTTTGCCGATGTCTCGATAAACTTGCAGTTGAACGACCTAGCAAGCGCCTCGCCCTCTATTTCGAGCAACGCATAGAATGTCAGTTTCACGTATTGCCGCCATCGGAGGTAGATGGTGATTTTTTTTGGATGATATCTCGTGACGCACCTTGCCTTGTAACCTCACGCTCACCCTCCAGATCGCACTTGTTACCGACGACGACCATGGGGAAGTAGTCCTTGTCCTTCACTCGCAAGATTTGCTGCTGGAAGGTCGTGATCTCCTCGAAGCTTTGTCGCGACGTGATAGAATAAACTAGCAAGAACCCTTCGCCTGTTCGCATGTATTGTTCGCGCATCGCCGAGTATTCTTCTTGACCCGCCGTGTCAAGAACGTCAAGCAAGGCAACCTCATCGTCGATAACACACTGCTTGCGGTATGAATCTGTATAAAGGACGCGCGGCATTTAGTTTCAGGTCCCTCGCGTGCATGTCTTATTCCGGCGCAGATTTTCCTCCCTCGTATACAGAAAGGGAACGGACCTTCGATGGTTGGGTCGTACTCGTCGACGAAATGGCTCTGAATAAGCTGTATGGTCAAGCATGATTTACCGACACCACCGCCGCCGACAACCACCAGTTTGTACTCGCGTAGGAACTGCAATTGTGGTGAATTGAGAAACAGTTAGCATGCGAAGGAAGCGCGAGAAGCAATGGGCGGCAAGGCTGGCGGGATCGCCGCGCGTAGGTGAGGATATTTGCTGAGATTGCATAGAGCGTAGCATAACAAGCAGTTGGGGGGGCGAAAATCATGGACCGACGACCGACGAACCTTTGACTGAGCCATTTTGTCTATTGAATGTGGAATTCGATCGCTTCTCTCCCGAGGAAAGATACCGGTCGTCAGATTAAAGAAAGAAAAAAAAAGTTAACCAGCCGCGGGTTTGAAATGCGGTCGGAGGCAATTCCAAAAGTCTGGGGATGAGGTCGTGCGGGTGAAGCTTCAAAATAGGACCTGAAACTTGGGAATGGGGGGAAAACAAGAGACGGGCAAGAGGGTTGATTGAGAGGTACGTCCCCTTCCTTAGCAACCGCCTTTTTTTCTTCCCTGGGCCTGCCTGCGTAGGGTTGGTTGGCTGGGGGCTGGTGGGCAGGGAACAAGAAAGGTTCGGGACTGGGGGGGTTTTGGGTTAGGCCGCCAGGCCGAACGGGGTCGCAAGGACAAGCTATGGGGTCGCCTTGATTGGGCAAAGGGGCATGGGAGGGCAATCCCTAGCAGGCGAACGTTGGACGAAGATCGTAGATGGAGCGAGCGGTGCGGACAGGCGGGAGTAGAATTGTACAGCAAATCCAAACAAGAAAAATAATACAAAAATATAAGCCCAAAACAACACAATAAGCAAACAGTTAGCACACAAGGTGATGGTAAGAAGGGGGGAAAGCAAACAATCAAAGGCGCAGCAGCAAGAAAGTCAAAGCAGAAGCAGCAGCAATACTGTGATGAATGTACTGTATAGCGTTCTTTTGTCACTCAGCCAGTCACATATGTAAAGTACATCGAGGTAGGTAGGTGCCTAGCTAGGTACCCAATACATTTTCTATCTAATTTGCTGGGAAAGAAGAGAGTCAGGGTGACTGACAATCAGTAGATTCTTTCGCGACGGGCGAGTGAGGTATCGACCTTCCTCGGCTCAAGTCAAAGATTGTCCTCTGGTCTTTTTTTGGTCTGGTCTGGTTTTTTTCTGGCTGCGTTTGGCTTGGTCTGGTTGCTTGGGTGGCCCAGGCGCTCCTCCGCGAGAACAATTATGGGTCTTGGGTGGTCCCGGGTCCAGGCAATTTTAGGTTAAGTCGGCACTGGCCAGATTGGGAATTGGGCCAGGCAAGACAAAAACAAAACGCGGCGTAACGATGAGGCATGAGCACGATCAGAAGCATTGTAGTGGTAGTAGTGATAGGACGCTGCGTGGGTAGTATTGTTTAATACTCGATGTTCTTGGTGTTTTTTTTTATTCTTATTTCATTCACCCTTTTATTCCCGTCCTCTTTGCAGAGTCCAGTTAGTAGCTGAGATATATATGCGCATGCGCATGATGAATACAAATATAAAAATGGTGATTGTAAGAGGTTGCATACACACCCACATATCCGCATGCATTCATCGATGCACTGCACCACAATGCCTGCACGGCAAACGTGAAAAAAAAGAGCTCTATTAATGGGTTCACACAAATCAACTCCACTGTCAAGAATGACGATCCAATCTAAACCACACAGCGTCGTACCAGCAAATCAAGTGTTAACAGTAATAGACACAGCAGACGAGACGTTATAGCGACGGCATAACGTGACGCATCACCTACTTCGTACCTACCTGCAGCCTTGTTCTAGTAACTCGGCTATCCCACGTCTAGCAAGCGAACCCCTTTTCTTTTCTTGGTCTGTCAGATGCAACCCAATGGCTCGAGTGGGATCAATTGATTGATTGATTGATTGATGAAGCAATTTGGAATGAAAACATGTCTGCTTCCAGAACGCGAGCCGAAAGAAAAAGCCCACCTGGAAAGGAGGGGCACAGCGCAGGGGCTCACTATTGGGCCGTCGGACCTCCTCAATGCTGCAGAGTGGTCCGGGCGCTTGCTAGTGCTTCCTGATTACCTACCCCTGTCGCTCCTTTCTGCTCTTGAGGCCCACCTCAAGCAATCTGATCTACTTCCTAAGTAGCACAAGGTGGATAGGCCGCCTAGGTAAGCAAGTACTCTACGTATCACGTCTACAAAGTAGGCACATTGTACAAGGTAGGGAAGTAATTTAATATATTTTGTTGGCTACCAGGCGAGGGTACATGCAGTTTCACCGAGTCACATCCAGTCTCTCAAGTGCTGGAAATTAAAATCATTATCTGGTATGTAAATAATAGGTAAATGGCATTGACTAACAAGACAACCCACAGTCACTCTTGTGATAGCGACACACATTTTGTCACTGGCATCGGTCGCAACACGTGTCCGAGTTGAAAAGGAAGATTCTCTCGATCTTGATCTTTTGTTGACTTTTTTTTTTCTTTTCTTTTGCCTTTGTTGACTGACAAGATTTCGTGCAGATAATTCAAAATGCTATAAACAGAAGGCATATACATCAGCCAACAAAAAAAAAAGCTTCCCAGAATCGGGCTGATAATATGTGATGATAAATACGAACCGACTAAGACTTAAGCTGATTGATGACTCCGATTGCCAAGACTCAAATCGTACTCGTCAAGGTAGCCAACCAATCCATGGTGACTAAAGACGCTGTATCAATTCATCATCACCTACATTTGCGCATATATGCAGGTATGAGATGGTACGGTCCGTTCCAAACACCTTTTCGTGACCTGTCATTTACATCATCGCAGCGCTTTGTTTAATCAGAAGACTGTCCCACCGTGAGAGTAGATAAGCTCAAGATGCCGCGGCTTCTCAGGTTGCACGAGTTGCTAGCTGATGAGCGGCGTATTTGGCCAATTTGCTTGAAATGTTGTATGAGCCTCAGGTACCCACAAAGGGTCGAAATTGTAGTGAGTACCGATATTGTGGATACCAAAGCAAGGCAAGTGGTTCTCCATGTAGTTCGTAATTACAAAGTACCTACCAACCTAGGTACCTACCTACCTACCTATCTACCTCCCTTGCTCGGTCGGTAGGTACCTTAGGTACCTGGCTGTCCAAAAGATATTGTGATTTATCCAAGGAGATAACCGAATGTCTGAACCCGACCAAATCTTTATCGCCTTCACTGAACCTTAGGGTCAATGAATAGAAGCACGGCCAATCACTTGTGGCCATCAAAATACATGTGTGTATGTCTATATCTTTGGGACTTGTGAGTGAAGGACGCGAAGCGCGAGATGAGACAAGGGAGGAACGAGGAAAAGAAGAAAAAAACGAAATAACAAAACAACACCCTTTCTTTATCCACGCGGCGTTTCGTGGTCGCACTCGCCTCGCAAGCTACACAGCCTACCTAGCTAATCACACTGGCTTGCCATAATTTTACGACACCTTCTGCCAATGCGGCATGGGCGTTGTTTTGGCGTAAATTGGTACTTCCCCAAGTGCTGGTTTTGCTCATGCTAGCCCACCTAGTCAACGAGAAGAAACCAAAAGGCTGAAACTTCCTAAGCCGCGCCACCATCGTCCGGCACGTTGGAGCTTGTCACTGTGATAGTGCATGTACCTCCCTCAACATCCCCTCTCCCTTTTCCCATGATAGTTGGGAGTTCGTCTCTAAGGTAATTATGCCGAACGAAAGATCGATATCAGCCAGGTTCACGGGGGCGGTCGGCTCTCGGACCAGTGCCGTCTTTGGCGAGCTTTGCTGTTCTCCTTCCCACTTTCGTACTACGTTGGTATTTCGTTTTGACGTGGGAATGGAGCTTGTGGGCTAATTCCCATCCCCATGAATTGCGGCGTGGGTCGCTCGTAAATGGAATTCGACTCTTGACAGAGAATCCCCCTGTTCCACAAGCAGATATTGCACCGAAGAATCATGATGAATCCACCCAGGCCCAGTCTCATTCTAATTACACCAGGAGCTTGCTCATCTATTGTGGCATGTTCCGATTGCATGTACCCTGGTTGTTATGGGCTTCCTCCCTTGGGTTACAGCGACACGCGATTTGTAGCGTACGTAGCTTAGTACCGTAGGTAATTAGTAGGAACACACAATAACATATGTCAGGTTGATGACCCTCCAACCGCAATACTCGCAACCACGGTCGCTTGCGGCCCACCCCCATTATTCATTTACCCCTGACCAAAGTCCCTCCTCCTGGAACCAGGAATCCTTGAGCCAACGTCCTGTGACTGCCTTGGCAAGGAGCTTTTTTTCGGCTTGCATATTCCGATCGTTACCCCCAAATCTCGTTGAAGATTTATGAGACATGAATATAGGTTGTATTTCATTTGCGTTGGCCTATGTACTTGTTCAGGGACGAAGGTTTTATCGTTCCTTACCACCTACAAAGTACATACCCCACCAAGATCGCCCAAACGGTCCGGGTCGAGGAAATGCCAGAGTCTTTGCCCAATGCCCACATTCAACAATAAGCACTCGTCCGAAAGGTGCCGATCTCCACATTCCTTTAACGGGACTGCCTGCTCTTGGTAGTAAAGCACACAGCGGAGTCTGTAGCTTTCTGCCGTGTTTCTAGAACATGTTTTATTTTACTGCGAGACAGGCTCGTCCTTGTCTTTCGGGTCGTCGTCTTCCCCTTCGACAGTGATCACCCGGCCTTGGACGTTCTTGGTGACCTCCGGGATGAGACTTTCGATGAATGCTTTGTTCCTGTCAAATGATGTCAGCATTTATACGACTGGTATGAATCGCAACATGCAATATTGCTGATGAATAGTTACTTACTTGCCAACCAAAGTTACTGTATTCCGCTTCTTGTTCCACCTCGGGTAGCTACCCACCTTGACACCTTGCGGTTCAACCTTGGCCGCAAGCTCGGTCAGGTACGCAGCCATGGCACTTTCAGCCAAGGGCGTCGAGATCATAACTCGGCAGATCCCCTTGCCTTCCGGATCGACCAGTCGTGGTACAATGTAAGGCTTCAGGCCCTCCAAAAGAGAGACGACTTTGCAAAGTGTCAGTTTTTTTTTCAGTAATTGGTGTCACGCGCGGAAACACACACCACACACAGAGAGAGAGAAAAAGGCTTCTGTGGTGACTCGTCCGTTCTCGCTTGCCAGGGCCGCGACTTACAGAGCTTGGGAACTCCCGGAAGGATATGCACGTTGCCGTTGACGACGCACACAGGAACCCAGAGCTCCTCACGGGGGAACAAAAATTGTTTATCCATATCGCGGCTCTCGTCCGTGGGGAGTTCTACCATTCTAAGCTTGGCACGCTTCGCTGGCGAGTCTTCGTCCCAGTTGAACTTGGGCTGCGAAGGATGCGGCCTTGAAAGCTTCTTCATTCGCTCATATGCATCATTGTGCAACTTGAGGTCCAGCCCAAATGCCTTGGCTATAGACTGGTAGGTAATGTCGTCGTGTCTGTCACACTTGTCAGCTCTCGTATTGTATGTTATACGATCCACGGTCGGAGGGAGTAAGTAGAGTGTAATGAGGCACAACATACGTCGGACCTATGCCGCCGCTTCACACATGGTTTAGGCAAGTTAGCTGAGTGATTTCACACGATAGATGAATGCCCAGCTACAGCTGATCATAGCACCATACCTGGTCACAACAAAGTCGTAGCGGTCGCTCATCCGGCGCACCGCCTCTATAATTTCAGACTCGTCATCCTCTATGACCTCGATCCTCTTCAAATTGATGCCCAGCTCGAAGCACCACTTTGCCACTGTATTGGAATTGGTCTAGCTTTGGATTAGCATCACTGTTTATTGGGAACCTTAACCTGAAGTAGACAAATGCAAGCCCTAGGTGCTTACATCGACGGTCTGTTTATTTCGTGTTGATATAGCAGTAACGCATGGTACGGAAATTATTAGCGTCAACTGGATTCGGTACGTTTGTTGGGTAGAAACTCAGTTACTCAACGAATCCTAGCTCACCTTGCCACCGAGAACTTCATCGCCAATGATGAGGCATGCTGCCGTATGGACGGTGCGCGAGTTGCGCTCATCCGCCGAAGCCATGGCGAAGTTGAGTAGACGAGGTTTCACGATCGGTGTTCGTTGCGAAAGGCTGGGTAAAGGCCTGGAAATATGTCTGGCTATGAGTGACAGGCGAGAGTACATTACAGGTCTGGGCTATTGACTTGTAGGTTCTAACGTATTTCAGCTTGGCGGCGGAGTAACATCGACAAGCCTTTCTCCGTGAACGCGAATTCCTAAAACCCCCGGCTTTCCGGATAAAGATCATGGAAGGCACAGAATGTACCTCGTAGCACCGCAAGTACCTGACCTAAGGTGGGTAAGGTAGGTAGTATGTAATGAGCTCATCACGTGTGGAGCAGCGGGGTATGTTGTTCATGTCATCACGTAATAATTCCCCGCGCTTGATGTGGTGCGCGAATCGAGCTTGGCCAAAGATGATGGCGACGGTTCAAAGAGAAAAAGCAATTTTAATATATTTCGGGTTGTCAGGCCTGGATCTAGTGAGAACAGCTCCGAGGCAATACTGGGAGGCTTTCCCGAATAATAACGCATCCCTTTTCTCCCCCATCGTCGTCTTAACACCTGGGTTTCTTGTGTTCGAGCCTTAACCGCTCACCTACAGTCAAGATGGTTAGATGTCACTCATGCCCTTTTGTCAACAATCTGTCGGATGATCTAAAGCATGAATCAATGTTGACCCATCACTTAGAGCTCCGAGTCAAGACTGTATACGTTCTCGCAAGAGACCAAAGACCACTTGCGCAAGTTTAGATTGGGTACATCAAGGGCGAATTACCCTCAGGCTGTTATTTGTAAGTGAGCTTTGTAGTGTTGTCTATTTGATAACCTACCATATTCACGGCAGGGCACACCTAGATAGCCGCTGGTGGCTGATTGCCCACTACCCTCAGTAGAATGAATGGCTTAGGCTAACCTGGAAACCAGACATGATCGACAAGAGTACACATGAGATTCGCCAGGACGAAGATAAGACAGTATACAAGACCTTGGACGAGCTGAGCGATGACCTTCCAGACCACTCGCCACGTTTTGTGCTACTTAGCTACCCCCTGACACTGGTAAGATCCGGACAATTGTGCCATCATCTTGACGGTACGATCCATGACATGGTACACACCCTAGCTAACATGCCCAACAGCCATCCGGGCGGATGTCCGTCCCCTATGTCATGCTTTACTACCTTCCCATCACCTGCAACAGCGAGCTGAGGATGCTTTATGCTGGTGCCAAGGAATTGATGAGGAACACGAGTGAGGTCGGCAGGATCATAGACATAGAATCAACCGACGACCTGGAGGAGATTCCGGAGAAGCTGGGTGCTGCGCCGTGAAACTGCTCTAACTCTTCCGGGCCTCGAGAGTTTCGGTGCTCGGCTTCAGTTGGGGTCGGAAGGGTTCCCTGGATATTATTGACTTTGAGATGGGTAAGAGATTTTTGCGACCATCAATCTATACCGAATTCCCTCATTGTTTCGGAGGAAGTACATTATCGACAGCAAGCCCTAACTCCTCGGCAAGCTCTCGCACCACGTTTTCGACCGAAGCACAGGTCGGACTATCAGGGAAGCTGTCGAAGAAGCTCTCACCATAGTCACAAGCCATACCGATACTAGGGTCCAATGGCACAGACCCAAGGAATCTAATGCCCATCTCTTTTGCAAGCGCCCTGCCGCCACCTGTGGTTGGTCGGAAAATTTGACTTGTATGCTTGCATCCGGGGCAAACAAATCCGCTCATGTTCTCGACAAGCCCCAGCACCCGGATGCCGGCCTTGTGACAAAAGTCTATCTCTTTCCGCACATCCAGGAGAGAGACCTCCTGTGGCGTTGTGACGACCACGGCACCGTCTATGCCGCTTTCTCTCAAATAAGTGTTGACACTTAGGTGCTCGTCACTCGTGCCCGGTGGCGTATCTACCAGGAGAAAATCGAGATCTCCCCACTCGACGTCCTTGAGAAACTGTTTGATCAGACCATTCTTCTTGGGGCCCCTCCAAATAATAGCATCGTCTCGATTTGGAAGCATGAATTGAATGCTCATGACTCCCAAGTTGTCCATGACGTAGACAGGCGACCAGCCCGCGCCGCTGATGTGAATCGTCTCGGCCTCAGCGCCCATCATTTTTGGTATGCTCGGTCCGCAGATATCCGTATCCATGATCCCCACCGAACTCTCTGGGTTCGTCGCAAAAGCATGCGCCAGAAGGCTCGTGAAGGTCGACTTGCCCACCCCACCTTTGCCACTTAGCACTAATATCTTATGCTTGACGCCTGCTAGCCGTGCTGAAATCAGGGGAATGTCCGGATCAGGCCCTTTGGGTGCTGACGCGCATATCTTCTGGTTGGGGCAGCCTGCGCAAGAGTCTGCTGTGCCGGCGCGTTCGGACTCGGGTCCCGGGCAGTGCTCTGGTTCGGGGGCGACGAGCTGCGGTTTCGCTTTCAGTGGGTTGTTTATCACCTCTTGAACGGCTTCGGGTTCCTCGAGGCTTGGTGCCATGATTGAGACGGCTTCTGAGCAGAATTTCGAGATGGATGCTTTGTCGTTCGGCCTGTTGGGTTCGTATAAGTGAACACTGATGTTGGCAATTGCAAGAGTGGGTGCGAAATTGACTATCGTCTAGTCTAGTTCTAGTCTAGGAATATAGATTACGCGGTGATTGGAAATACAAATGGGACGTGACGTTTCCCACCCATGCGACAGTTGCCAAGACAAAAAGATGACCGATTTCGCTGTGTCTGCGCGGGGGCGGGTCCTCCCCTCCACAGGTACATTCTAGACAACCTTGACAACCTACCTACCCTTCACCATCGTAGAATGTTTATGGGTTCGATCGATGTCGAGTACCGACTGTATCCATGAAGTAGGTAGCAACCTAGGTAGCTTGGGCCAACAAACATTGGACAAGAAGAAGAAGAAGAAGAAAAAGCAGAGCTTCGACACTGCTGAGACTGCTGACACTGCTCGGTAGCCGGTCAGGTAAGGTGCCCAGGAAGACAGGTAGCCTATCCCGGTAAACCTCTGGAGGCGCACATGGTTCCGCCTTGTTTGGGATCGTATATTATTAGGTATCAAGCCATTTCCTTAGGATTTGGCCATAATTATGGCCTCTCTCAAAACGGATATAAGCATGTAGGCATTATTAGATTCATTATATAATGCTTGCAATGCATTTTTTGTCCTTAGAGTATATGTATCACGGCCCAACCGTCGCCGTACATCTCAAGCTACTCCGTATATCGATCGGCACGTACCAAGAGGCGCGCTGTCAAGCCGCGTCCTGCAAGCTCAACACTAGACCAGTAAAAATTTGGGTTACAGTGCAGCGTCGTTCACCATGATGTCCGCTTTCATTGGGCGCATTCACGCGTTCCAGAAAATTCGACAGGAAGAGCGAGGCGACCTGCATAACGAGGGAGGGATTAACAAGGGCCATTCGATCTATGTACATGCATTCAATGAGCTGGTCAACGTTGAATGGAGGCCGAGCCGCTTAGTGCAATCCATCCCATAGGCACTGTAGGCGAACAAGTAAAACGAGCCTAGGCCCCAAGCCGCCTTGATGCAATTTGAGTGGCTCTACAGGGGCCGACCCACTGTAAATTGGCGATCCCTGCTGCAACTCACCTGACTTCGTGTGGAAAGTTGGCCAAACTGTTGTAGAGCCTATCGCGACGGGTTTCTCGACACCTGCAGGTCGCTCCGGTTCGCTTCACTTGAACCACATCGGGGAGTGTAGTATATGCTGCACAGGCGTACCGGCCAATCAGCCTGCTATCTCTGTTACTTTTCGAGGCTATGGGAAAAAACATCAACTCTATGTTCAGCATTGCCACCCAATCGCCCTGACAAAATCTAGACGGGCTCTATCTAGGTGCCTTACCTACCTAGGTACCTACCTAAACCTACTCAAGGCGGTAAACCGCATTGGTTGGCGATCTGAGCCAGAGGGTACACACTCCCGGCCATACATAAGAGAGAACCCCGCCAGAACTAATGTCCACCTGAGGTGTTTGTATGTACACTTGTCACTTACTGGCTTATTTATCGGTACATACTCTCGCGTCGAGCTGGAAACAGGTTTCAAAACGCGTCGTTGCAACTTGGATCGGGACAGGCACACAAACAAACCCTCTGCCTGCGAGTGGAGGCAACACGGTTCGCCACGTCGCGCTGTCCCTGTCTGACGACAGCAGTGAAATTGCCCAGTGTGTCGAATAAGATGCCTGGCATCCCAAACAGGATGCTTTCATTCATCCGCCATCCCAAAGATGGTGGTGGTGCCCAAACAGGAACCCACAGTGGCGGGTCCGAACCAGCATCACAGGTGCAGCAGCAAAAACAAAATCAACAAAGGCAGCAGCCCGTGCAGCTTTTCCAGAACCAGCAGCTTCAGGAGCACTTCCACCACCAACTGCAGCAACCACAAAAGCCGCTGCCGCAGCAGCAGCAGGAGCAAACTCCACCACGTACCCAGGTGCTTCATCAGCGGCAGGGGTCACATCAACAGCTGGCAGAGGCCCACAAACTACCTGCTCCAAAGTTTGGCCTACGTCAGGCAGCAAGCCAGCCGACAGCTTCAAGCATACCAAGGGCCCAGTCGTCGGGTCTGGCTCAAATCCAGACTTCTCAGCGCATACGTGCAAACTCGGATGGTGTCCGTGGACCTCCTGCGTCTAGCCGTCCTCATCACGATACTTGGGAGGACTCTACCATAGGGTCCCTCCTTGACAGTGAAAGACAATCGGAGCGCGATCAGCAGCGGATGGTTCCCTATGAACCTCGAGTAGACCCAGTGGCCCAACCTCGGACACATACACTTCGGACACAACTGCCGCCGTTTCAGCACGACCGTAATTTTCTGCCGACAGCAACCCACAGCGGAGAACACGGCCCCTTCATCCTGAACGAAAACGGGTACATCCGGAGTGTTGGTCAATCCAAAGGAATCGGCACAGCACTCGTTCACGGCAGCCTGCAGAACGGCAAGCGCATCGAGGCCAACACAATTCTAGACGAACCCTTTGCCGATAAGTCTGACGCAGAGACGACGCCAAGGAAGCAACTCAAGCATAGTAAAATCGCAATTCGTGACGCTAGAGACGTCGCTCAGAACTACCAGGACGCTGGCCGAAGACGGTCCTATGTGGATGCACCGATATACTCTCGCCAAGAGGAGTTTTTGGCTGTTTCACCAGAGCGTTACCAGAACGGACGTGACAAACCCACCAAGGGCCACGCCGATCGTCGCTCACGAGATATGAGCCATCATCACAGATCCACGCAATTCTTTGATCTAGAAACCGCACAGCAGACACCTGTGCCGCCAGATGACCAAAGTGACGCTGCGTCTCAGGAAGACGAGGCTCTAGTAGAACAACGAACACCACGCCCCAGCAGGAGCAAACCATCGCTAAATCTTGCAAAAGACGCGCTCGCCGGCTACCCCCCGCCTTTGACAAATAATTGGCCTCAACCGAGCGGCGCAACTTCCGTGCCTCCGGTCTCCCTTGCCGCCACTAGACAGCACAGCTTTCCTCCACCGGCAGCCAACGGCCCTCGCCAGATTACCGCACCACGAGTAAACAGCAACCGTGAGCAGCTCGCTGTGACCCATCAGAAGAAGCGTCGCCTGAGTCTGGACTACGACGACCAGGCGCTATCCAGGATGGAATATACAGAGCTTCGAAACGAGTCTTTCGACCATGACCCGGCTCGATCCGCGATCCAAAGAGCCAACACACCATCCTCAGGAGACACCCTGGTCCAGAAGCTATCTCATTATCAGACTCAGGATGAGAGCTCACAGCATCAATTCTTTACCCGGCTTTCAGTGAGCGAGTGGGATGAATGTGGCGACTGGTTTCTGGGCAGATTTGGCGAACTTGTGGGCGACATCAAGGCGGCCCGACGAGAGAAGCGCGAAATCGTCAGTCACTTTGAGAGCCAGATCTCCGCCAGAGAGCAAGCTGTGCGGAACAGGACAGAAAAAATCGAGCAAGCATTGACGAGCCTCAAGCATGAAGGCGAAGGTATGATGAGAGGGAAGGACATAAACATGTGAGATGATATATGAACCGTCACAGGGATTCGTTAATTTGGTGAGGAGAGGAATTCACAAGCAGCCGCTATGTGATGACAAAGACGATTTCTGTTGCTTTGCTGGCCGTTGTGTCGTGAGTCGAATGTTATCCCTTTACTCTCCTGACCTTGGAGGAAATTTACTGGGGCTGGGTAATCGAACTGTTTACGAACTTTTATGATTGATGAGCTATGACCACAGACCAATAAATACGGAGAGGTGCGAGATTCGTCCTATCTTCAGAAGGACGGTATTGGAAGGACCAGGGAGAACTTTAGATGCTTGGCCCCCTTTGCTTTTACTTTTGCCATACCTTAAAGAACACGCCCACTTTCTTTCTCGCTATTTTCAACTTCTGACAAGGAAGTGATCATGAGTCTTTACAGAACAAAGTGCTCCACGACACGACGATGTCTATCCACGATCAAAGTCAACTGACAACCTGGCCGTTCGGGTAGCAACACGCCCGCACGCACTCCGTCAGAGTACAGCTCATACGCGGGATAGTAAGCGTCGACAAAGCGAACCACCTGCTCGTCAGACATACCAGTTCCCCTTTCCTTCCTCAACTGCGCCTCTTGCTCCTGCCTCCAATCGTAGACATACTCGAGCTTCTGGGCATCAATGTGCACCAATGCATCCAATTGGTTCGTGAGCACGTCGTAGGCACCCAACTTCTCATTGACGAACAGGAGATGCTCCGTCCTGTGGTTCCTGAGCGTCCGGGTGTCGGGGCTGCGCCACTTTTCGACCACGGCCTCGGGCTCGAGGGCGCGGAATCCGACGCACCAGCCCTCTACCAAGACGACCTCGACTGGGCGCTGGTCCAGACCGTTTATGCTGGGCCAGGTGGACTCGGGTGCGCGATCGCCGAGGCCGGAGTAGGCCCCCTTATCGTACTGGGGGATCTTGGCGGGCTGACCATTGATGACAGCGGTGAAGAATGATTGCATCAGCTCGATGTCATGCGTGCCTTTGGGGGGTTTTGGTTTTTGTCAGCAAGAGTTCCGAGGCAGTCTTGGTCACCTACCTCGGTTTTTCTTGTTTCTTTGTTTCTTTTTCTAAGAGACCATCGTGTTGCAAGTGCTTACCAGGCTCCCCTCGATACTGGACCAAGGAATTGTCCGGTTGGGACTCGGCAAGGGCAAGCTGAGTCTGGTGGCCGAGGTAAAAGTCGTCGATGCTCACGACGATGGTCTCGAGCATCTCGCGCTGTTGCAGCGTCTCGGCTAGGGCGCGAACGAGGGTCGTCTTACCGACTCCCTGGACGCCATTCAGGCCAATAAAGAACGGCCGCCTGTCGTTCTCATCCCGGGCCTTTCTCCAGACAGACAGGCGCTCCAGTATAAAAGGTATACATATCGGGGACTTGTCGTCGACTATGCGTGACTGCAGGGGGGCGTCCGGGGTTGCTGACGATATAACGGCGGCCATTGTGGACTAGGGCAGCAGCAACTATAACTAAACCCAATTGCAATGTATTTTTGTGAGGTCTGTGCTAGTCTAGGCCTGGGTTCTGAATTGCTTCCGCAACTGCATTAACTACCGTACCTACCCAGATAGCAAGTAAGGTAGGTAAGGTAGGTACCAATAGAGCCAGCCGCTCTGAGTAAGCTTCAATGACGGTGGTTTGCCACAAGGCGACCGACCACTGCTGGAAAAAAAAAAGTGCGGGGCCAGTTCATCGACTACAAAGCGGAATCATGATGAAGCTGGAGGTCGTTTCCATTCCTAGGTCATTCCTGCCGATCATTCTGAGAGGACACACGTGTTTGTATTTGCGAGGGAATAAATCACTGGGTGAACATTATCTGTTGCCTGGGGTAAGCGACACCTTGGTATCTTAAACCTCCTAAATTCCCAATTAAATCATATCCCCCAGGGGAAATGTAGGTCCTGGCCCCGGGAATTTTGAGTTTCCAATTCGGTTGCAGACAGAGAACGACCGGTTAAAGTTTTCCCCGGCGCCTGCAGAAGCCGGTGAATTATAGCGTGCAATTTCTACTGTTCTAAATACTGTGATACTCTTTGTCCGTACTGCACCGGTATCTACAGTATACTGGAACACAACTGCAGTACATTAGCAAGACTGATCCGACAGCTCCAATCGCGCGTGTCGGATTTTTTTGGTCTCATAAACTCACTACGATTATTTGGCGTTGTCGACTCCAATCGAGTTCTCGTCGCAGTGGTACAGTGTTAATCGTGCTGTGGTGCAGGGTAAGGCAATGTCCTCCGGTTACATTGCACAGAGCGAGCAACAATATTCACTCACTCATCTCAAACTTACGCCAAGAGAAATATATAAAAAAAAATACAGGCAATGTTCTCACGTGGTAATGCATAATAGCTTCTTCTGGTATGCTTACACAATGGATGCTTTCCGCAATGGCGGCCAGGTGACCTCAGCTCTACTGTGCGGTGCAGAACAGGGTACCGTCCCCAGCGGGCTTCCTGGCATGTGAATGTTGCCGCGCCCGTTCACCGGGCCACAGGGCCCTGCTTCACCATCGGTTACCCCCACATACTGAACAAGGCATAGCGTCCCCGCATTATCGACCGCGGCAAAGAGTGACGCCCGCTAGTTGCTGCGCTGCACGAGTCTGGGGAAGCCTCGGCTTAACTCATGAGAGCTTACCCGTCCGATTTGCCGATTCATCGGTCGTCTGTCTTGTTTGCGACGTATTTACACTAAGTCAAAACTCTAGCTGCTGTCCGACCCTCACAGCATCGAGTTTTGTTTCCCTAATTATTCTCGCCATCCACATTTCTTCTTCCATTTCTCTCGTCTTCCAGGTCGTGGTGCATTTCAATTAGAGACTACGCAGAGAGAGAGAGAGAGAGAGAGAGAGAGCTACTTCTTGCACCATCAACTGAATACCTCTACTCTATCACATACCCCACAATCATGGCTGCAGAGCTGCGCTTCGACGGCCAGGTCGTCGTTGTGACCGGTGCCGGCGGTGGTCTCGGCAAGGCATATGCTACTTTCTTTGGTAGCAGGGGAGCCAGCGTCGTCGTCAACGACTTGGGCGGCTCATTCAAGGGAGAGGGTACCTCCAGCAAGGTTAGTGGAACCCATTCTCTTTGGCCTGATGGTGTATTTCGCTCATTGCAATTGCTAACTCCATCGCATTCGACTCCCCCAGGCTGCAGATGTTGTTGTAAACGAGATCAAGGCCGCGGGCGGCAAGGCTGTAGCCAACTACGACTCGGTCGAGAACGGCGACAAGATCATCGACACAGCCATCCAGGCATTCGGCCGCATCGATATCTTGATTAACAATGCCGGTATTCTCCGTGATATCAGCTTCAAGAATATGTCCGACCAGGACTGGGACTTGATTTTCAAGGTCCACGTCAAGGGCGCCTACAAGTGTGCACGGGCAGCATGGCCTCACTTCAGGAAACAGAAGTACGGTCGTGTTATCAACACTGCCTCAGCCGCCGGTCTGTTCGGTAACTTCGGTCAGTGCAACTACTCGGCTGCCAAGTTGGCCATGGTTGGCTTCACTGAGACGCTCGCCAAGGAGGGCGTCAAGTACAACATACTCGCCAACGTCATTGCTCCCATTGCCGCAAGTCGCATGACTGAGACTGTGATGCCTCCTGACTTGCTGGCTTTGATGAAGCCCGAGTGGGTTGTGCCGCTGGTTGCTGTCCTGGTCCACAAGAACAACACAAACGAGACTGGTGGCATCTTTGAAGTTGGCGGTGGCCACTGCGCCAAGCTCAGGTGGGAGCGCTCCAGCGGTCTCCTGCTCAAGTGCGACGAGACCTACACCCCTGGAGCCATCATCAAGAAGTGGAACCAGGTCGTCGACTTCTCAAAGCCACAGTACCCTAGTGGCCCCAACGATTTTCTCAGCCTGCTCGAGGAATCGACACAGCTGGGCCCCAACGACAAGGGAGAGCCGATTGACTACAAGGGCCGTGTTGCCCTTGTCACTGGTGGAGGTGCCGGCATTGGCCGTGCCTACTGCTTGGCCTTCGCCAGGGGTGGTGCTTCCGTTGTCGTCAACGATCTCGCCAACCCTGACGGAGTTGTGAACGAGATTAAGCAAATGGGCGGCAAGGCCATTGGTATCAAGGCCTCCGCCGAGGACGGTGACGCTGTTGTCAAGGCTGCTATTGACGCCTTTGGCCGTATCGACATTATCATCAACAACGCCGGTATTCTGAGGGACAAGGCTTTCACAAACATGGATGACAACCTTTGGGACCCCGTCATGAACGTGCACGCCCGTGGAACCTACAAGATCACCAAGGCTGCCTGGCCTTATCTCCTCAAGCAGAAGTATGGCCGCATTGTGAACACGACGTCCACCAGCGGTATCTATGGCAACTTTGGGCAGGCCAACTACTCCGCTGCCGTAAGTAAAGAATTTTTCCTAAATTGCCTCCAATTTGTGCTCAAGCACTAACCATTTTGATAGAAATGTGCTATCCTTGGTTTCTCACGAGCTCTGGCTCTTGAGGGTGCCAAGTACAACATCTTCGTCAACACCATTGCCCCCAATGCTGGCACTGCTATGACCAAGACCATTCTCCCCGAGGAGCTCGTGCAAGCGTTCAAGCCAGAGTACATTGCACCTCTAGTTCTGGCCCTCTGCAGCGACAAGGTTCCCGAGAACCCCACTGGAGGCCTTTACGAGGTCGGAAGCGGCTGGCAGGGTGCCACCAGGTGGCAGCGCAGCGGTGGCCACGGCTTCCCAGTTGACGTGCCATTGACTCCCGAGGAGGTGGCCAAGAACTGGGCTCGCATTGTCAACTTTGACGATGGCAGGGCGGACCACCCGTTCAAGTCGCAGGACAGTGTTGCCAAGATCATGGAGAACATGGACAACAAGGCGGGCAGCAAGGTATGAAGACGCTTCCTTATCTAAGTTTGAATAACCTTGGATATCACACTTTCTTTATTCTGCTCTTATGCCTGCTACTGTGAACGACATGATGTCTTTTTGCGGCTTCTATGTATCTACTTAGCTTAGCCCTTAACAAAATGAGAACGATAATGATTGACTCTTCATTCCCGACTTTAGAGCGGCTCTGTATCCGGTAGCAACCAATATCTCGAAGCCATCCAGCGGGCTAAGGACGCCAAGACTGAGGGTACCGAGTTTGTCTACAGTGAGAAAGACTCAATCCTGTACAACCTGGGCATCGGCGCGAAGAGGACAGATCTCGACTATGTCTAGTAGGTCTCTTTTGATCTTGCTCTGAAGCAAGCCCTCCTTTTGACAGCTGCTCGTATGCTTACAATGACTCAATAGTGAGGGAGCCGAGGACTTCCAGGTCTTGCCAACATTTGGCGTCATCCCCCAGTTCAACGCCGACATGCCCTTCAGCATGGACGAGGTTGTGCCCAACTTCAACCCGATGATGCTCCTCCACGGCGAGCAATACCTTGAGATCAAGAAGTACCCCATCCCCACCTCTGCCAAGCTTAAGTCGTACGGCAAGCTCCTCGAGGTGGTTGACAAGGGCAACGCTGCCGTCCTCCGCAACGGAGTGACGACGGTGCACGCTGAGACAGGCGAGGAGATCTTCTACAACGAGGCCAGCATCTTCCTGAGGGGGTCCGGCGGCTTCGGCGGGCCCAAGAAGGCCCAAGACCGCGGCGCCAGCACGGCTGCCAACACGCCGCCCAAGCGCTCGCCCGACGTGGTCGTTGAGGAGAAGACGACCGAGGAGCAGGCCTGCATTTACCGCCTGAGCGGCGATTACAACCCGCTCCACGTCGACCCGCAGTTCGCCAAGATGGGCGGCTTTCCCCAGCCCATCCTGCACGGTCTCTGCTTCTTTGGCATCTCGGGCAAGGCCGTCTACCAGCAGTTTGGCAAGATCAAGAACATCAAGGTCCGCTTCGCCGGCGTCGTCATGCCCGGCCAGACCCTCGTGACCGAGATGTGGAAGGAGGGCAACAAGATCATTTTCCAGACCAAGGTCAAGGAGACGGGCAAGTTGGCCATTGGTGGTGCCGCGGCGGAGCTGTACTGAGTGATCAGATGGGGGAAAGTGTTCAAACGTTTTCTTCATCACGGTTGTGTTTTGTAATGTGATTGTAGGATCTGTAGGCTGAAATACCGAATGAGTTTCCTGGTTAACTACCCATTCTGCTCAAGATGTGATACATTTTTTGAAAACTTTGGAAGAAGCAAATTTCAAAGTTCTGTGAATACATCTTCTATTTCATATCCAGGGTACATCGACTGGTTGTCTTGTTCAGTTCACCGTTTGAACGGGATCATGTGTAAGCCAAAGAAAGGAGCAATGCTAGCGACAATGAAATCATAAAAAAAAGAAAAAAGAAAACAACGCCAGACGCAACCAATGCAGATTGCCACATCCCTTATGCTTTCTTTTCTGGCAAAACAAGCGGGGTAGACAAGGTGTAATACATGTAGCAATAGAAAAGCAAAGCATGATTAAAACCAGATAGATAAGAAGAAAAAACAGACGAGTAACGAACTGAAAAAGGAGCGGGTATCAGCTGGCACGTTGCGGTTTTGTGAAAGCTAATATCTCTGCCCATAAACAACAGAGACAACGGTAAGTGCAAAGAAAACCATAAACTGGATATATTATCTCATACAAAGAGACTCTCAACAATAGCGTCGCAGACAGTTGGTAGACTTGGCCATTTCGCCTTGCTGAAAAGCTCTGGTCCAACTCTGAATCCGTTCTGTCTGGCTCGGGAGGAGGAAAGTCCCGAGGAGATGCCGGTCTCGAGGAACTTCTTTTCGGCACCGTTCAGCCCGTGGCCCTCGGCCTCGAGCCATTTACGCTCTGCCTCGTCTCTGGCTTCTTGTAATACAGCGTCAGTGTTCTCTGCTTCCCACAGATTGCACTTGTTGCACTGATCGCAGGGTCTCGGATCGCCCTCCGGCCGGAAGTGGTCGCAAAAATGCCGATAGCCAACATCGTCACCGTCGCCGGTACCGCCAATATCCTTGCGGCATACATAACACATCTTGTAGCCGCATGGACACGTGAGCTTGTTACAGCCCGCGTTTTTGACGAACGATGTGTTACAGCGAGGGCATACGCGTTTGATGGCCATGCTCATGGCCTGTTCGACCTGCGTTCGCAGGGCCACAAGGGCGGACTCGTGACAGACGTGTATGTCGGTCCATGCTTTGTCACAAGACAGGCAAGACGTCTTGTTGCAAGACGGCGACTGGCACGTGAACTTGAGCCCACGTCGGCGTCGACGATGTCTTGTCAACGCTTTCGCAAACTCGCTTCTTAGGCGATCACCCAAAGCTTGCTGAGAGGTGAAGAGAAGGCATACGATGGAGGTCAAGACCATGAGAGGTAGCAGAAACGGAACAGTCATCAGACAAAGACAAAAGAAAGCGACCTTAAGGAGACTAGCCGCACGGAGACGCAGATGTTGCTCCTTGGAAGGAATGTACAACTCATCAACCTCGGCATAACTGCAAAATGGGCAGCGAACAAGCGGCAGGCCGCTTGATATAAGGCCATGTTCGGCTAGACGCTGATCCAGTCGGTGCAGGACCTCGGCCCCGTTCTTCTCCTCAAGCATTGCTCGGTGCACCTGATCCGCAGGGATACAGCCGCTGCATTCATCTGAGTCTACTGCAGGGCACCGCAGCGTGCCCAGCTCCTTATTGATACTCCGTTGCCAACCTTGGCCAAAGACAGCCTCGTGTATCGAGTGCTGAATACAACGAAAACAGAGCACATGGCCGTTCGCATTGCAGACCGTGATCTCCTCAAAGGTGGCAGTGGTAAAGCAGCAGGCGCATTCGTGCGTGGCATCAGCAGCCTCTGCCTCCTCCATATTGATGACAACAGCGAGAACACGGTCTTTGTGTTCTTGTTCTGCTTTGGCCTTGACCTTTAGCGGGGCAACCAGCTCATAGTAAAGTTCATGGTCTAGCTCTGCATTACCCGTAGACCGGATCATAGGCAAGATAGAGCCCTTGCCCGAGGATTTCCATATGACAAGCGGGTGGCTGTCTACTGCCCCAGCCGCCGTCACCGGGACCGCGGCTTTCTTTCTTGAAAACAGGTTCGCCATAGTGAAACGCCATGATTTGGAAGACACCTCGATGAGCGTCTTTCGCGCCTCTAGGTATGAATGGTTGTGTTCAGCCAAGACTGCAGTCACGGCGGACCGCGAAAGACCCTTGAACTCGTAAAGAGCCAGTGACCTGACCGCTTCCCTGTATTCGGCACTCCTGAATTGTTCCTTGATCGGTACTGGACCACCTTGCCTCCTCCGAGACGCACCCTGGGCCTGTAACGGTTTGGCATTTGTCTGCGGCGTTGCTGCTGCTGCTGCTGGCAAGGCCGAGGTGTTGTTTGTTTCGTCGGGTAGCCTCCACCGGCCCTTCACCCAAGACACACGATTTTTGACAAGTGCATCGGCGACGACAGCGAGACGTGACTCGCAGTCGAAGCTGGTTAGCATCTCGCGGAAAACATCGAGCTGGATATCTGGGAAGACGACGGCAAGTGCCGCGAGGCAGTTGTTCAGTTCTCGGAGATCGGGTCGCTCTTCGGGTATCGAAGGCAGCTGGACTTCGTCAAGGATAAACTCATGGCCGTGAGCAGCAGGGGCTGAACTTGTCGGTGTGGACGTGGAGGCGGTCGAGGCAGACGCAGTGTTTGTGGGGCTTGGGCGCGACGACGTCAACCTAGGCCTTTGCCCAGAGCCAGCTCTTGCCCGCGATCCAAATTTCGAGGATGGCAAAAGTGATGCGAACACCATTTTGGGATCGGTGTGGTCAAAACATAAGAGCTCATGCTGCTGGCGAGGACACAAAGGGGATCGGACTTGGCATCACTACCTCCTCTTGTGCAGTTCAGTCGTCTTTCTTCGTTGCCCGATAAAACATGGGTCGGTGGTTGCGAGGGCTGCCCTAGATGGATTATTTGATTTGTCTGGCCTTTTGGGTTTCTCCTTCCCACTTTTTTTTTCACAAGACTTTTGACTATCCTCACGGGGACTGATGATTTGTTTCTTTGCGTCGATTGCCAGAGCCGAAGTTTGAGTTTGAGTGACTCGTACAGTACCTAGACGTGGTACGCGGCCATGAGATGGAGAGAGAGAGAGAGAGAGAGTATCGATAACGAGAGTGAAACAAAAGGCGGGCAAAAACACTGTCACGCGAAGCTTCAATCCCGCTCTCGGCAGTTCAGGTTGCACATGAATTCGAGTGCGGGGGTCAAGCGGGGAATGAACCTTTTGCACAAATAAGATACGCTTTACGAAACCTCGCTTGCAACTTAACCAGAAACTTCCCTAGGTCACTCCTTTCAATATTCTTAGGTAACCAAAGTACCTACCTACTGTAGGTAGTTGCTGACGAACTTGAGTGTCCATTTCTGTATAATTACCTAAGGTGTACAGTATTAACGCGGCTCTGTTCACGTATCAAGTTGCGACAGGAGAGTATTAATGTTGATTAATTTGCGGTGGAACGGACTACTGTGTTTATTTTTGGGAGTGGATTGGTCATTTATGTAGTCGGCCGCCTGTCACCCATCGCCACCCCTTGCCTGATATGTAACGCCTTGGCGGTGGTCTACGATGGTAAGTTGTCTCTTTAGCCAGGCCCTTCCTTACTCGCCAGCCGGAAGTCTAGCCTACTGCATTTGATGTGGTCCCCAACGAGCGTTTTGATTGAAGGTATGTGGACATACCTACAGTACCTGATTCCTGGTACGATAAGTCGGTAAAAGGTTATAAAAAAATCATAGCACGTAAACAAGCATACCTTGACAGTCTTGGGCTATTACCGCCATTTGTTAGCATGAAACTCACAATCAGGCATCAAATCCAGACTGCTTTGCCCCGCTGAATGCAGCACTCTACGAACCTCGTGATGGGTCACCAGCAAACTCAACTCCATCTCACCGTCTTGTTGATTCATCACATTACATCAATTGCTGACGGCTGCTACACAAAATCAAACGCCGCCGCCATGGCAGCGCAAGTTCCAGCTTCCATCAGCCGCAAAATAATAACTGTATGTACAGTAAGTGTGTGGGTGTCACACAGACTTTCTGAGCAGGACGTTCGCACGTAAGCCTTCAGCGATGCGCAGACCAAATGTCTCCGTCGCTCCTTTTCATTTCTCATCGATGAAGCCGACCTGACCCAGCTGGCGGGTTTGCTGACCGACACGATGCCCGTGCCTGATCTACTTACTACCATACTGTACTGTACTATACTGTACGGTACCTTACCTGCTGCGTAGGTACGTGCCGACAGCTGCACATGTCGCATGGATCGCCCACTCGCGTCCACTTGTTCGAGAAGAAATCTGGATCTGGAACTTTGAGGACCAGACTGGCGGTCTAGGTGTTTGCCCGCTACCCTTACCTCTCTGGCCAAATTCTACAGTACTCCCCATCTTGGGCTTGAGTTAACACATGGCATGTTATCTTGGCTGGTAGGTACCTACATTTTTATACGGAATATACCACATACCTTGTGCTTCCCCACCCGCCTTCTGTTGGCAGTGACAGAAGCGAAGTCCATACACACACACACACGCACACACACACCGTGGTGCACGAAACTCAGTAGGTAGGTAGGTGTTCTGCAAGAGGTACAAAGTAAGATAGCACCATGTTGACTGGGTTTCACAACCTGAACCACTTTTCCTGTTGTCTCATTCAACGGAAGACCAGGGCTCAATTCCGCGGCGCAGACAGCTTAGTTTGCTTCTTTGTTCTTTGCTCCCCCTCCAAGCCCTACTGTACCGTGTCTTTTTCTCTCAATTTGTCACTATCGGTCAGAGTTTGGCCCGTCTCGCCCGCATTCCTCTCACTCTACGCGGTACTTTTGAGTAAAAAAAAAAAAAAAAAAAAAAAGCACGGTGCCTGACTGTGGCGTCTGCCTTAACCCACCAAGGCCCGCCTTACCCATTCGGTTGGTGATTGGCAGGGAGGGTCTTTGGCCCTGTCATACCACCCAGACCAGAAGATCCAGAAGACAGAGAGAAGGAATTAAAAAAAAAAAAAAAAAGTGACAAGGGTCCACTGGCGGCATGGCTCCGCGTGAACATGGTTGCTCGCTCACCGACAGTTCGTCTCGACTTTCGGTGACTACCATGATGCATGCGGCGAGACCCAAGAGACGGCAGGCAGCGTTGAACAAACCAACCAAAAAAAAAAAAAAAAAATCAATGCCCACGAGCAAAATGTCCTTTTACCTTGCAAAAAAAAAAAAAAAAGGTCTCAAAGGCGTCTTTGAGAAGTCAGACCTGACTGGTCCGTAGCGGCGTTCGTGAAGTTTAGTGGCCCTCCCATATCCATCTATCTGCCCTGACTGCTTGCTACTGGACTGGCGGATGCGCAGGGGTAAACGTGGATCGGCTGCTTTGATTTGAACCCTTTTGCCAGTTAGCAGACCAAACTCCGCCAACCTCCTGTCAGCCCCTTGTCCTGGCCAATCACACCGAATTTCTCCAAACTTCTTCAAGTCCGCCTTTTTGCTGCCCGGGAGCTTCTCTTAAACGGCCTGATTCCCACCGATTTGGCGTTCAGTCTGCTTCGTTGTCAAATTTCTTCTGTCCCAATGCTCTACAGTTCGGTATGGACTCTCTCCCCGTGGAGCTTGTAAGGCTCATTTTCCAGTTTTGCGACCCCGATGCCGTCAAGGCTCTTCGCGAATGCTCTCCCAAACTAGCGGAGCTTGGCTACGAATACCTCGTGCCCCCCGTTTTCCGCTCTTTCTCATGGCGGGATGATGTCAAACGCCTCCATGCCATTTCAGGCCACGACCGGCTCAGGGGGGCTATCCGAGAAGTCTTGATTGACTTTTCTCATCCTTTCGAAATTAGCGACTGTCATGCTTCCTTCCTTCAAACCGAAGGCGACGACGAACCCGATACTAGTCTGCAGAGTGCATGGGAACGATACCGCCAGATTGAGGCTCTCCGAAAGAGTGCTACTCCTTTCGACGCGCAGGTGGACCTGCTGAGCGAGGCATTCTCGAGGCTGCCCAACCTTCAGGATGTCAGAGTCACTTTTAATAAAACCACTCCAGATGCTGAGCTCCTGAGCTGTGCCTTGGGACTTCCCATCAACCGCAAACTTGATCGCAAACAGGCTTGTTCAAACCTCAATGCATTGATATCTGCAGCCTCCCAGGCCCATGTATCGTCACTTGAGATCGACCGACTACCCATGGAGCTCTTCAAGGTTCCTCAACACCGTCAACATTGGTTCCGGAACTCCCCCGCAGTTCTAGCCAATCTCACTCGCCTCGATGTCATAGTCGATCCTTCCGAGGTGATGTTGCCCTCTGCCAAGTTTCGCGCTATCAACGGCTTCGGGCACTTTTTGCAATTTGCGACCAATCTGGAGCAACTCAGCTTGGGATTTCACAATTTCGCCAGCCCCCAGTACAAGTTTGCCATCTGGTTTCAAGAGTTGGTTGGCAGTAGCTTTGCTTTCAAGAAACTGACCGACCTCAAGCTGGAGGGACTGTCTTGCGATGAGAGCGATCTCCGCAGGTTCCTGGAGAGGCATGGATCTACCCTCAAGCGCCTGCGCCTCGGTGGTGACTGGGCTTCCAAACCCGGTGGACCCGTGGTGGGTGGCATTCAACTTGGTCGGGGCACTTTCCGATCACTGTTTACCTCCCTTCAGAACCGACTCCCACACCTTGAAAGAGTGCATCTTAGTGGACACTTCGAATGTGGCATGCTCGACCCAAACTCCCACGAGAAGTACATCTTCAACCCTATCCTGAGGGACGACGGTGAAGATGGCTCTGACGAGGAGCGTGGCAGGACTCTGTACAACAGTGCAGATGATGGCCTAGAGTTCGAGAGGTATCTCTTGCGTGGCGGAGAGTACCCAGGAACTCCAGCACGCTCGCCCAGCCCACAGAGCGCCTAATGCCCATGCATGGACCCTGCTGAGCTGAACTTGGACCTTGTCCCCATGCGCTGTCTTGTCTGTCACCAAAGCCTTGCGTGTAGGGGGGACAGGGCCCACGTGCCATACAACAACAGCCGTGCCAAGGCTACGACAAAAAAAACCTGACATTTCCAACTTGCCATGCGATATACTGTAGCTGCTTGGCTGGCTTGTTCACGACTTACGACATAATATTACTACAAGTTAGACAACATTGGATGAGACCTCCTCCGGCAGGGGCAGTCAGTCTCCTACCGTGATATTTTTTACACATTGCCTAGAGGATACTTCGCAAAGCTGCTCACGCAGTACATAAGCATTGTTTGGTGGGCAACGATGCCCCGGTGTTGGTTTCTTTGCTTCTTACTTTTTTTTTCTTTCTCTTTTTTTGCGCTTTCGCTTTTCTTTCAGTATTCTGGTGTGTATTTTTCCCCTTGGGCTCTCTTTGGCGCATGAATATACGAATGATTGATGATTGGGATTCATTTGAGCAAAATGTATGTGAACTGAACTGGAAGTCTCGGGATATGCCTCTTTGGGCTGGCGCGTTACATCACAATTATGCATTTCCGATCCGCTCCATGATGACGGGGAGCATATCTTTGGCCCCATTTCCCTGCATTTCGTCTCCATCACAGGGCTGCATTTTTGGGCAAGTGGGAAAGAAAAAAACACAAAAAAAACCTGGCGGGATGCCAAGGAAATTGGAGGTAGCTTTACCAGAGAAGGATTATACAGGGCAAATATTTGGGGTTTTGTATAGAAATGTAGAACAATAGTACCGGTATTCGGCAAGTGTGCAGTGAATATTGTTTCTTTGCAAAGTCCGTGATATGTGTGCCACTGGTTGATTTATTTGGAATGGAAAAACCTGATATGGACCCCTAGACGCTGGGTGGTGGCAATTCTTGATGCGGAGCTGAAGGGGTTTGGCCTGGGGGAATTGAGGAGTTCGACGTCACCGTGGTTTTGCAGATCTCTTTCGTTACTTTGTTCACACAACGTAAGGCTGCTGACGTTTGAGAGTGGGAGGAAGAAAAAATAAAAAAAATAAAGTAAAGAAGACACTGTATAATATCAGGATTTCAACTGCAATGTGACGTATAGAGATACCAAGATCAATGTAAAAAAAAAAAAAAAAAGGTATATAATGAGTTCGACGAAAAGCAAACAGTCGATCGTCAAGGACAAGCAACACAGATTCCAAACATCAGAAGCCTAGCAAGACGATAAACCTCGGTCACCAACTTGAATATAATTCTCATACTTCTATTAATTATATACACACTTGAAAAAACAAAGCCACCGAAACAAACGGCCAGAAAAGTCCTGCAAAATGATCGAGGCACTAGTCGTTTGCTTGCTCTTTATCATCGCCGTGGCGACCCTCTACTATGCCTACGAGCAAGGTCATCTGGACCCTTATATCGAGCAGGTTGGGTAAGTTGCCTATTCAAGGGACTGTAGCTCTAAGACAATCACCCATAGAAGATTTACTTTATTTGCTCCCGGAATACAAGTAACTACATCGTATCAAAGAAAACAACATACTGACCGATGGCGGGGCCCGCTCTTCCCTGGTATTCCCTTCGCAGCACATACTTGTTCAAGGCAAAGGCAATGGCAGAGAAGAAAAGGCTACAAGCACAGGGTATGAAGGCGGGGCAGGACTTTGTCGACTCTCAGCTGGCCGGGGCGCAGCAGGCCGACCAGGTCAAAGCAGGTGTGGGCGCCATCGGTGGCCTCAAAAAGGGCTTTTAAAGGCAAGAAAACAAAAACAAAAAGATAAAGCATAAAACCCGCAAAGAAAAGAGGGGAAAAAAGAATTATGCCGATGGTCTGTAAAACGAAAGCCATTGTAGTGGTGGCAAAGACACACAGACTTAACACGACGCCACAACGATCAAAGAGGTCATCACACGCGGCAGGTTCAGAGTAGCGCAAAACAGTTGAGGCGCGGAGTCGGTCGGGACTGGCTGAGCGACCGGTGCCAACCCGACTCACGGGAACGGGTGCTTTGTTGGAGGTTGTACAGAAGAGGCAGGGACGGATGAACCTACCTTCAGGGTTCGGTCGGATTTTTGCATCGAATAAGTGTTTAATGTCGGATGATCATGAATCGGGGAGGGAGGTATTCTGGTTGTTTTTCTATGTAATTTTATTCATGCAGCATCAATGGGGCGTGATAACGGGGACAGGAGAATTCTTTTTGTTAATCGCCCGCCCGAGAGGCATGTTGCTTCCGCCTTCCCCGTGCAGAAACACACGTGCGAATTAAACCAAGGGATATGAATTAGTACGGTCCCGTAAAACTCGACAAGTGCTACTGTAGTAACTACGGTATGTACTACCTTATACTACTGTACAAAAACAAGAGAAGCCGGGGCTGGTCTAGGCCCTTTTGGCCTTTCCAACTACCTGGTTGATGATGAGTGCAAACTCGTGGGAAGCCTGGTTTGCCTAGGCCTCTGGTTCTCCATTCTTGACCCTTTGTTTCTCCGCTTTCACTATCAACCTGGGAACCGACGGAGGATGATTGGGTCCCGACGGGCGCATGCTCTTAATTCGATACCATGTTCGTTGGATAAAGTGCGGATACAACCGTGGGTCCGCCCTGCTTTTTTGGGGAGTATGGAGGAGATGGCTTGCTTGGTGGATGGGCACAGCCTTTGTTGGCTCGAGTCGAGAAAGGATTTTTCGGGGAGGGGGGCAAGCCGTAGACCCAGAAAAAGTAAAAAGAAAGTCAAAGTGTTTCTCAGCGGAGCTCAGACCCTGAGAGTTGTTCCTGGCTGGTGTTTTGATTAAACGCGGCTCCGGTCTAGAGATTTGAAGCGATTGTCAAGTTTGGGGAATGACACGAGCGGATATTCAGGTACAACACAGCAATTGGCTGAGATGGATATTTTTGTGGTCTTCACTATGGTTGTACGCGTGTGTACAGTAATTAATTACAGTAGGTATTCTTTGGGATCGGAGGGTTTCGGTATGGCTGGCAACTAAAACACGGTCCGCGGAGTAAAGTGCTGCCTAGGTAGGTACCTAGGGTACGTAAGTAGATGATAATGACACGGGAAATCTTGCAGAGTTTGCGTTTGCTATTTTGCTTTTCACTATTGCTTTCTCTCCCATTCCCTTTTCCTTTTTGGTTCTGCCGTTTCCTTTTCGCTTCTGCCGCTTCCCTTAGCCCCCTTTTGTGTTGCTGAATCGACCATTAACTTCGTATCGATGCAGGGGGTGGATTGAATTCCTGAATGACGACAAGTGCAAATTGTTTCCTTTTTCCGAGCCTTGCTTGTTTCTGTTTTCGCTTCGCTACCAAAAAAGATAGGAGCATGCTTCCCGACCCTGAGGGGCCTCCCTCCTTACCACGCACATCTCCCGCCTGTTTTCTCTCGGTTGCCGGGAATTTGTCCGCTCCGACGGGATGGATTGAGCTAGGGAGGAGTGTTCCGAACATCAATCAGGTGTAGTGGTGGTGTTTGTGTGGGACCAAGGATGGATTCCCTTCGCGAATCCCCGATCTGCTGCCCCTGGCAATGAAAATGCTGGTGGTCGAAACTATTTGCACCCACCCACACAAGCCACTCGATAGCAGTACCCAGTCAAGCCAGTCCTCGATTCAATATATGCGGTCCTTGTCGATGGGATGCCGTTTCCTGTGACCTGTTCAGGGAAGGCGGGCATGCTAGTAATGCTACTGATTACATGTAGCAATATGATCTGCAGCAGATTTAACCTTGAGGGACACTGATCATTAATTGCGTGCAGATAATCATGTTGCTGTGCAAAAAGGGCCGAGGTACCCAGGCAAAGTTAATAATAATGTATTCGTTCACCAATATAACCACCCCTAAAAGCAAGCCTGGGGCTGACTCCCGCCAGCTCCACAAGGCAAACATTACCAGTGGAGGCAGGGTACTGTACATACATTAAACTTGTGCACGAAGCTGTTACTGTGGCCCCACTCGAATCTCACGCTGGCTTGGAAAGCAAAAGAAACCAAAGCACTGCCCGGGGGGGGGGGGGGGGGGGCAGACAAGAAAGGAGGCACTTTCAATGGCTGAGGAGTCCACCACTACCGCACTCGAATTAATTAGAGCACAGGAAAAGAAGTAAAGAAGAATAAAAGAAAACGCCATTGCTTCAAGATTGTCACAAAAAAAGCAGGAACCCGTACGTGCGCATCCGGGCGAAAAGAATTGATCATCATGACCGCCAATCACAGGAAGGGTCAACTTTCTGGCCGAATCTTTAGGTACGAAGTAATTTACTTTGTTCGTGACAAGAAAATGGCGACGGGACATGGGGGAAACACCAATGATCGGCCTTTGCCTTTCAAACGTCGCCTCGCAGGGTCATCCGGGTCGGCCAAGCTGAGAACCATAGCCAGGTAGCAAGCTGGAGAAGAAGAGATGAATGGGAGATGGGACGAGATTCAGATAGCCACTTCGTACGCGGCCTGCAAGAACTCCGCCTCAACATATGTTTGATTATCACCCCCTGCCATAGATGAGATTGAAAGACAAAGAGAGGGTGTGGCCAATGAGTAGGAGGAGGTGGGCAAGTGGGATAGCTACATGCAGAAGAAAGTATCAAGAAAAGAAGACAGAGAAAGAGTGGGAGAAATTGAACTGTACAGTACCTACGGTACGTAGCAACCTGCCCTCCTCCCCAGACACCAGCCGGTGAGGCGAGGCGACTTTGAGACTGGAATGGCACAGAGCTGGCGAGTAACAGCATCATTCCAGACGAATGCTTTGCTTTTGGAGCTGTTCAAATCATCTCATACAGGATGGTCGATTCCTCAACTATTGGCCGATTAAAGCTCGGCCTGGAGTCTATTTGCTTTTATCCCCTGACGCCTTGCCTGAATTACGGTTTGCTTCTTGTCGGCCAATTTTTGTTCCCTGTACATTGTGCACCTTTGTGACTCGTAATATTAACAGAGGGCCGTTTGCTGGCAGAAATCCCAATCCCGCGTCCCTCCTTTGTTCTCTCTCCCTTTCCCCAGAACGAGATCCCTTGTTGGGCAAAAAAAAAACACTTGACCAAACACCTGCACGGTATAGTTCTTTTTCTTCTTCTCTTTGACTCGCTCTGCACTAGCGACGCCGGCGTCAAGGAACGATCAGATCCAAGGAAACTGAAAACAAAACAAAACCGAGCCTCACTGGAAAACCAGGACAACCTAACGAATACCAATAATCACTGGCCACCCAACTACTTACACAACTAGCACATGTCCGAACATCCAACCCTGACTCGACCACGACGCCTCAGCCCGAACGTCAACGCAACAAAAACACCCGATTTGTCCGCCTACATTTATCCCAGCCCGACCTCCAAGGAATTATCACTAGCCCGTCCCGCCCGCGCTGGTCGGTTCTGTTGATCGGTTTCCATTGGTTGCATACTGTCGCAGACTGCAGGGGCGCAAGGACATCCGGCCGCGCTTATAACAATTGATTTGCCCATAACGACTTTGGAAAGGCAGTCAGCCAAACGCACGCTGTACTGCATCCCCTTTTTGGTACCTTGCCGTTGGTACTGTACCTTGCCTTGCAGTTGCCAAGACCAACCGTCGTCGACCACATCAGGATCACAAAATCATCAGCGAGGTGCAAAAAACACGTCAATCTGGACCTTCCACTTGGTTGTTGGGAAGGATAAAAAAAGACAATCTCCGCAAACGAGCTCAATCGTCAATCTCGTGTCACACTCGCATTGGCACTGACGCTCCCGAGTTGACTTGACAAGCCCAAAATCGACACCCAATTTTGTCAACGCTCTTTTTGCCGCACAAACTTGGTCGTACGCCCGACTGACAAGGCCGTGAGACCGGCTCTGCTATCTTGTATTACTACATGCAGTAACTCTAGTGTAGGTCAGCGGCCCCCCCCCCCCCCCATCCACAGAGTCCCCAAAACCAACCAAAACTGACTGGCTTGCTGGCTGCAGTGCATGAGCAAAAAAGGTCCGCTCGGTCCACCTTCGTCGGCTGCAAGTAAAAGCTCAGTCCACCGACGCGCCTCGACCCCACCACTGGTCCCACATAATACCACTCTAATCAGATTCAGTTGCTTGAGCTCCACCACTCCTACGGGTCGTCTCTTACCTGCTCCCATTAAACTTGCATGGTTTGGTGCTGCTCACTCGGCAGTGCGGTCATCACCCACGTCACCAGGACTCCGCCAGGGCCATCCTGGAATTGAATGAATTGCTTTGCTCACTTGTAAGCTAAGGTACAAACATTTACCTTCCCTGGGGCCGGCAAGCTTCCAGCATCTTGATCTTTTGTTAGATCTTCTGTTTGGTCATTCCCGCAATTCCTAATATCGTCTCTCTTTTTGTTCGTGACTTTTTCTTTTTTTTTTTTTTTTTGTTTCCTTGTTTGGGAATCCCGCCTCCACCAATTTATAAAGGTACCTAGGTAGGTACCTAATTGGTGTGCAGGTAGTTTCGTCACAAGCAGCGCTTTGCTGTTTGGTGACGAAGTAGGGCGTTTGCAGGAAATCCAAAAAAAAAAAAAGAAAAAGGCCTAAAGGACGCCCAACACCAAGGCTACGGTTTAGGGCTTGCTGACTGACGACGCCCTTTGCGCCACCGTCCTGACCCTTTACAACTCACATACGAGCGACCGAACGAGCGAACGAACGAGTGAACGAACGAAGTACCAACTTCTGCGCATGCCGTAAACACGGCTGAGAGCAGCAGCTCGCAGTGCTCTCACACTGCCAGAGAACATCATGCAACGGGTATCCTCCTTGCTACCGACCTGGGAACGCACCAGGTCGGTTGACGGCAGGAATAGGAGTAGCAGCAGTACTGGCGCTTCATCTCCCAAAAATAGCCAAAGCAGTAACTCGGGCGCCTTCGGAAGGGTCTTTGGCTGGGCTGATAGAATCACACCGTCTCGCATCTCGGGTAGCACCGCTACACACTCAACTACACCACCGACGGCCGCGGCGGCAGCAACAACACAAGCTGTCGTGTCCAAGTATGGAAAGGAGACTTATTGGCCGAGTAGCCTCGAGAGGGAGTGCGAGAAGGCCGCCCTTATATTGAAGTCTTTCTGCAGTAAGTTCATCTTGATGGCTTTCGCTCGCGCCTCCCTGGCGTGGTTCAACGGCCGCGCAGTCAAAGGCATAGTACGAGGTTTTGCAGCTAACCAGAACGCCTCCCCCGCCACACAGCCGACGGATTTCTTTCATACGAGTCCGATGCTGGCGCAGAACTGCCCAACCCGCCGCCATTAACAATCTCAAAAACGTCGAGTTCCTCAAGTCAAGTCCAGATAATGAAGAAAGTCCCACCAAGAATCATACAAAAAGCTGCTGGCCTGGCCATTTTCTCATGTATGCGTTCGGGTCTATGGATGTCAGGGTCTGGAGGATCCGGAATCTTGATTGCACGCAAGGCCGACGGAACCTGGTCACCTCCTTCGGGCATCCTTCTCCACACGGCAGCTTTGGGCTTCGTCGTTGGCGTCGATATCTACGACTGCGTTCTGGTCATCAACAGCTTCGCCGCCCTGGAGATGTTCACCCGCTCCAAGGTCATGCTGGGGGCCGATCTGGGCCTTACCGTAGGCCCCGTCGTCCCAGTTGGCCTATTGGAGAACGATGCCAGATGGAAGGAGCTCGACAATAGTGTATTAACCTATTTGAAGGCTAGAGGCCAGCACCGTGCGGTGCAGCTCGACGGCTCCCTGGTGACCGAGCGAGGCAACGAGAACGAGAAGTTCTATGGTGCCGGCGTCGAGATCCCAGATATCCTGGCAGGAAACGTCAGGAGAGAGATCCCCGAGATCTCACCTCTCTTCGAGGCCATCAAGGCTGCCGAAGGCCGTACCGACTACGACGTACGCATCATGCAGGCTTTGTCCCAGCAGCCAGCTCCTGGTGATGCCACAATTGAAACACCGGCAGGCACACCAATATCCCCTATAAAGCCAAATTTCGGTCTCCCTGACGTCGATGACCCGGATCCTTTCGGTATAATCGCCTTGGAAATGGCCGGACTTGAGATTCGAGAGGCTGGGGCCAACAACCGCCCAGCTAGCACAAACCTGGACTACTGCCCCAGTCCGGCTAGCCCGATCTCCAACAATTCCCAACGCCAGAGTACGGATACCTTTGTGAGCCGCAGCAACAGGGGAAGCTACATGTCGAGCAGGACTCAGGCTACGTCAATGACGGATGCCTTCACACAGACGGATCTAGGAGAGTCAGCCAGGACATCGCCTAGCCCCAGCAATATCGATTCGAAGAAACACACCTCTCCAAAGCCACCCTCGGTGGCCGAGGAGCCAGAGGAGATAGACTACACCAAGATCGACATGAGCCCTTTGGAAAGCTTTAGTTTCCGCTACGGTCAGCTCGCTGAGCAGTCTGCACCGACAACAGTCGATCAGGCTGTGCAGCTGCCGAAGACCAAAAACTCTATTGGTCCAGTAGAGGACGCCGCATCAATTATGCTTCCCGAGGACGAGGAAGAGCGGGACGGCGACGCGGATGACGAAGACGACGAGTCAGATGATGATGAACCCATCATCTATGAAGTGGCCACAACTGCCCAGCCGACTCGCGCCGTGATAATGGCGAGGCAGGCCGCCCAGGTTGTCTCGGCCAAGGGGGCTTTGGTCACCATTCCCAAGCGCCATGTACCTAGCTTGCCGGCGAGGAACCCCGCGCGATCATCACATGCCAGCCAGAACGACATTGATGTCAACGTAGCTTACCCTCAGAGCCCAGCCCGATCTTCATTTGATAGTACAGAGGCCAACCAAACACCAAAATCAACATTGAACCTCAGTACTCCTCCCAGGTCTTACAAACGAAACTCGTCCTCGGTGTACTTCCACACCCAGGTCGACCCAGCCACACCCAAAGCGTCTTGCATGAACGACGCCAGCTCAGTTGACGAAGAGTTCTTGGGAGAGCCTCGCACGCCTCGGGCAGATGAACATGTCGATCAAACAACAGACGGCTTTGGTCGCCACCACGAACTGAAGCTCACCCCTAATCTCAACACTGCCACCATTCAAGTATTATAGGTGCAGTGGATGTCAACACCATCGAATAATCAGCACACGAATCACGGACCACAGCACCAAAAAGCTCAACTGCAACGACTGAATATGATCTTTCTTTTCTGCTGTCTCTCCATACACTTATGTCATGTAGGCGGTTAAAGGCGCCCCTTTCGCATATGATTAGTCAACGCAAAGGGGAATGGCTTGTTCCTTCTTTTTATTCTTTTCCTTTTTCTTTTTCTTTCCTTGGTCACGCTTTCTCTTTTCCAGGCGTTCTTGGGCACTATTGATACCAATATTTGCGTCTGTTCCCCGACTGATCGCATGTCACACCTCGCGGTTTATTTTTAGCTTCCTTTAACCGTATTTCTTTTCCTTTTGGGCTTTGGGTACTGTGAAAAAAAAACTGGGAGGGGTTTCGATTCATTTTGGAATACCGAGGAACCGGTACCTCGAGTGGCTTTGGACGAAATACATTTTTACCATGCTCCCACCACGAACCGTTGGGACATAGTTGATACTGCAGCGTTATTTTTAGTGTTTAGAAAGGTGCCTGCCTGTTCGGTCGAATGGGCATGGTTTGGGTCTGGGGACGAGGCGAGACTCCGGCGAAAGGCCGGGCCAAGGTTTTCTTGGAATGCCCGACGAAACCAAACAGGCACATAGGATGAAGTTCCGTGCTCATGTGTGCAGATGAATAGACATACATGGTTCTTGATGATTACAGCAGCAATCCTACGAAACATATTCTGTTCATGCTGAAGATGAGTAGCAAGTTTGGTGATTCTGATGGGCCTACTTCGTTTTGATACATCTTGACTTGAATTAAGTGTATCTGAATTATCATAATGGCTGCTTTATGCCAGCCGTCAGGTATGAAAATACACACATCTACGGACATTCATGACAAATCCAGAATCGAATTCTACCACATAGGCGACTAAATTTGAAAGCGATCCTAGTCAGCTTCCTGATCGCCGAGACGACCGACTCTGGCTGCTCTTGTCCTTGTCACCATCTTGGATTCTGCTCCTTCCCCTGCCCCTGGTAGGCGAACCCTCGCGGCCCTCGCGGCGCAGCTTCTGCCTAGGTCCAAACTCGGATGATTCCTCAAAGATGACCGACTTTGACCGGCGTCGACTGTAGCTCCTTTCACGTCTCGGGCTCGAACCCCGGGTCCTGGTGGGCGTCTCGGTCCTGGCCCGAGCCCGAGCCCGGTCCCGACCTCGGTCTCGGCTCCGAACCACAGCACCAGCGCCCTTGTCACGGCAGTCGTTGCACCTGTCCCAATCTCCCTTGCGCTGGTGTCGCTGCTCGCACTTCTCGACGCCCTTTTCGACGTTGATGAGCATCGTGACCGCGATCACGCCAAGGGTCGCCGCCGTCGCCCAGCTGAAGCCCGTGCTGGACTTTTCAATCTCCTTGCGCGTAGAGCGGGCCTCGGGATTGGCTCTGGATGGCCGTGGGTCGAGTGGGAGAAGCCTACCCATCTTTCTTTTTGTCTCTTTTTTTTTTCTTTTTCTGTTGTTGTTTTTTTTGGGCTGGGGCTTTTCAGAAGTGAGATTTGTTTTGTAGTTCACTGGTTTTGGACTTGGATGGCCAAGGATGAGCCATCGTAGAACCAGACTAGACTCTTCTATTGTTTGATATTGAGCAGCAGCAAACGATGGGAGCTTTCATTGTTTGAATATAGTATATGAGATTCTGGCCGGCACAAGAAGGGCTTGCACAAGCAGGCCGCTATATTTATCTTATGCTTCACAACAGGCTGGGTATGCGATCTAGCCTCAACGAGGCAAGCCAGACGGAGGTGGCCACGATCTGTTTGCAGACGCCACGTTGTCACAATCTCACCACCTGGCCGCAAGTTCAAAAACCTTCTCGACGCCCAATTGCGCCCGAGGCTGATCAGGGTTGAAGATCTCCACCTGCTTACCCATCAGCAGGGCCGCAAATGGTGCTGTACCTAGAGTTTCATCCGAGATGCACAAGAATCTTGACCAGGCCCCAAACTGACGTCATCAGAAGCAATCTGCTTCAAACAAGGGGCATGTAGATTAACACTACCAGTCAACAAACAAGCTTTGTTTTTGCAATATTGTACATCTATCGTACGAGGAGTCCTTTGCGGCAGGCAAAATACAACTACAGTTGGTAGGCGTCCGAGGAAGCAATATGCCCAGCGTAGCCTCGCTGGGGTTAAGGTAAAGCGCGAGCTCTTGAATCAAAGGTGATCACGTTTACTCGATTGTCAATATAAATGAGAAACACTTCGTCGTCGTTCGCTAAATCATAATGCAACATCGCTATGCTCAAATGCTTGCCCTGCGAGGCGCCATGGTCCGGCGTAGTGCCTTCTTGGCCTCTGTCTCTTCGACCACTGGGAGCGCACCCTCGTCTCGGAGTTTCTGCAAAAATTCTAGGCCGTATTTGTAACCGACTTGTACAATCTCATCAAACCTGCCAAACTCCAAAGTGCCGTACTCATCTATCGGGGGCCGCATGTAGACACAGCCAGGCGTCATCTTGGCACGCTCCAGTGCGTCTA
Organism: Pyricularia oryzae 70-15; assembly: GCF_000002495.2. Taxonomy (NCBI): domain Eukaryota; kingdom Fungi; phylum Ascomycota; class Sordariomycetes; order Magnaporthales; family Pyriculariaceae; genus Pyricularia; species Pyricularia oryzae. Next base: position 2,721,514 of record NC_017849.1, on the reverse strand, counting down.
CGCTTGAGACGTAGGCAAGTCGGGCCTGGATCTCGGCCAAGGTCGGGGGGTTGGGCGTTGATGAGAGTGGATTCCAACGATTGACAAAGGCCCACAAGCCCGAAAGCGTGTCTCCGTATGCTTGTGGTACGTCGTCATCCAGAGATCCAACATCCACAGCGAAGATGATATCGACCCCAAGAGATTTCATGTGTGATACAGTCAAATTGTCAATGTATCCTCCATCCAAAAGCATGCTGCCTTCGTCGCAGAGAGGAGGCAGCAAGCCGGCCAGTGACATGGAGGCTCGAACATAGCGCCATGCATAGCCGCTGGTGTGAATCTCCTGCCTGCTCTTGCTGATGTTTGTCGTATTGCAGTAAAACTCGAGCCAAAAGTCCTCGATCTGAGCCTTGCCAAAGGTCTTGAAAATGCCGCGGTTGAACTCATGGCCAGTAGTATACGACGCCGAGGGATATGTCAAGTCCAGAGCGAAACGCCACACGCTTGCCATTCGACCAGCAAACTTCTTGGACAAGCCGAAGATAGGAACAACGTCGGCATGTCTTGCGTAAAGCGCTCCCACAAACGACCCGATAGATGTACCGCCGACGATGTCGATGGGGATTCCGCTTTCCTCCATAGCCCTGATGATTCCGATGTGCGCTAGGCCCCTTGCACCACCCCCTCCGAGGACAAGCCCAACAGACTTGCCACATAGGCGCCTGGCCAATCGATGGAAATCTCCCTTGAACGGCGCATCCGGTGAATAGAAAGGGCTATGCCGGACCTTCCTGGACGTGTATTTCTGAATTTCGGCCTGTAGAATCTGGACCCTTTCTTTCAGGCTGGGGCCCGTCCTCTTGGCTGTGGGGTTGATCGGTACGGATTGTGTGCGGAAAGCCATCTGCACATGGTGGTGGCCTCCGTTAATCCACATGCGGTTCCTCAGCCACGACCTGGTGAGTCCGGGCTCGGCATATCGGTCGGCATGAAGAAGCACCAAAACCTTCCGAGCTGTCGACTTCATTCCCAGCATGAATCGCTCGTACTCTCCTATCTCCGGCGAGCCTTCGGCGAGGCCGACAAGAAGGATACAATCAGCCTGAGTAATGCAGGTCTGCGTCCAGGGTGAATTGACATTGGTATCTGTTCGGAAAAAGCGTTAGAGAATTTTTTCCTAGTAGGAAAATTGATAAGCCCATTTTTGGGTCGGTAGTATAAAGATGAAAAAGGATTGGCGTGCAAATCAGGAAAAAATTAGAGTTTATTTTGGCCATCACCGGCTGGTAGCCTTCGAGGTTTGAATGTATCATCATGTGCACTTGAGGGTAATTTTGGTATTTTGAGGCATGAAAAACACAAAAAAAAAAACCATTTGACTTACCCGCAACATACATCACCAGTCCATACTTCTCTTCAAGGTCGGCTAGGTATTGAGAAAGCTTGAGCTTCCCCATCTTGTTGAAAGCGTGCCGACCTAGATGGTTGAGGATGGCGGACTGGCTCAGCGAAGTAGCACCATTGGGTGTGCCTACCTGGGTGAGAGCACCCATCAAGCGGTTTCCAAACTCGACGACGGGAACCCCGGAAGTAACCGGTAGGATTGCGACAGTTCGGAGATTCAAGGTGGATGAGCTTTTATTCAATGACGCTTTCAATGCACCTTCCTTCCCGACAAAGGTCGAAGGATCGTCAACGACTTTTCTCATCCTTGACGCTATTATCTTGGAGATCTTGATGGTGATGTTGGGATGCTCCTGAGCGAGGCTGTTGAATAGTGTGCGCGGGAACTTGACCAGCTCCGTGTTTCTGATTGCATGAAGAGTCCCAGATCGGGCCGATTCGGTCAAGACCTCGAGCTCGCCGATGCTCTCGCCTTGTCCAAACTCGCCACGTACATCAACTCCACCTTCCTGGCGGTCCTCGACAAGTCGAAGACGACCATTGAGAACAATGTAAATCGCTTCACTCTCTTCGCCGCCGTGGAAGATGACTTCGCCAGCATTGACCTGAAGCCACTCGAGAGCGAAGTCGATGTGAAGAATCAACTTGGGTAGCAGGTTTGTTAAACGCTTTGCCATCGTAAGCAGGACAATCGGATAACGATCAACGATCCTCTCCAAGGACTGACGGGGAAGAAAGCCCACGTAGACATCCGTCTTTGCAACCACGTCGATGAACGAACGGTGCGAGGAGATGCTACCGACATACCCAGCAAGCCCGCCAGGCTTGATCAGGGCGACATTGCGACGGACGTTGCTTGCCCGCTTACGGCTACTGCTCTGTCCTAAGTTGGCATCCATAAAACGATCTCTACCAGCCGAGCCTTGTTGGTTCCCTGGTCCAATGTTCAGAGAAGATTCGTTTTTGGAGGCTTTCAATATATCGCCTGATGATTCGTCTGCGGCTGACATGCAGACATCAAGAAAGCCGTCAACAACATAGTAGAGACCAGGGTTGCGCTCGCCCTGCTCCACCAAAACTGAGCCGCTGGGAAAGAACACAATCTCGACTTCGTCTCTCATGTCATGAGCTAGAGCATGGGGGTTGACAGGTAGACCGGGGCCTGTTCCACCGGATGTGATCGAATCTGCATCACCGTCGACAGATCCACCGTACGGGTCGATAAACCCGAACGCGTTGTGTGATGAGTAGCCACCCCGACGAATCTGATCATAAGAGGTCAGTCGCGGCGATGCATCAGCTGAATCGGGTTCGCGAGCCCCAGTGCCATTTGCAGTTAGACCAATAGCCTTGAACATGCACTCCAAGATGGACTCTCGGAATAGTCCATCTTCATCACGCGTTTCACGCTTGTTGAGCGAAATATGCGCGTGACGCCGTGTCTCAAACGGATTAGATGTGCGTTGTGACAACGGAGAGACCACTTCAGTTTCAAGGGACCCCAATAACGTCGACTGTCTTGTAAGAGGATCCATGTTGCTTGTTGAGCGTCGTCCACCATTTCGTGAGAGCTGGATGTTCATCAAGAGGTCGCCTGAGTTGGACGTATGTTTATTCCCACTCTCTCGCGGCTGCAGTGGCGGGGAAGCCGTCACGGAGCTTGGCCTTTGACCGTGTGTGATGGCCTGCAGAGCCGCTTCTTTTCGAAGTGAGGCAGTGGACTTGCGGCGGCGCCCAGTCGAAGAATTGTGTAATGCGATACCTTTGGTGCAATCCTTCTCGCCGATGCGTTCACGCTCATGGTTGAACTTCTCCTTCAGCCGCGTCAGAGCGTCACCTCGCAAAAAGTTAGGAAGCTGACAGGTTGCATTATCTATCATGCTCTTTTCAATGTGCAAAACCTCGCTGGTGAGGCCCAGGTAGTTGTATGCTGTTGCCAGGGTGACTCGTTGAAAGCGAGATAATATCACGTGCACAATATGGGCTGTGTACTTTGGATATATCTGGATCAGACGCCTGAATGCGCTGGCAGGAATGATAGCAATTGTCGTATCCACTGTTGCGCGTGCAATAATATCCGGGTGCACCGACGTCGTTGCGTGACGTGAAGTAGTCGGGCGCTTTGGGCGGCTTTGTAGCGGCGGGTCCAGTGACATGGGAGGTATGCTTGCAGGGACTCTTCCTCCCATTGAGGGGTTTGCATCACCATCGTGCAGGGTTGGGCCGTGTGAGCTGGATCTCTCAAGCTGCGGTGTAGTAGGCACCGAAACTGTAGACTCGCGCTGGTCGGAGAAATCATTGCCCAAACCATACCGGGAACTTGTATAAGTCTCAGTTGCCGATGTTGGTTCTCCTCCTTCGTCTCCGCCATGTCTGAGCTTAATATCTTCGGTGAACAAAGACATGATAGAAAACAGCGACGACATCGGGGCGCCGTTGTGAACTTCAGTCAATAGTTGGTAGCGTTGATTGCCGGCCTGGTATTCCTCATGCTCATCACTGCCATCAGAATCGATGGAGCAACTCTCACCCACAGGATGCTGTCCCGTTCGAGCGGATTTGACAAAGATCTCAACGAGTCCATCAACCACCATGCAGAAGCCCTTTTCTTCCTCGAGATTGAAAGTTTCTCCTGCGATCAGCTTCCGGGTTTGCATGCTCCTCGTGAGCTCATGAAAGACAGGACGCTCCAGATATCCAAAGATCTTAATTGCACTCAGGAACTCGTCCAGGTAGTTTGAAAGACCGGGTTTCGATCCCCCTGGGTGTGTGTCAGGGAAAAGATCCACATCGGGTTCTTTTCTCTGCGGCTCAGGCGGAAGACGTGAATACATGTTGAGGTAACGATATCTTACAAACCAGCTGACCAGGGAGAATACAAGAACAATGATAAGCATGCTGAAGAATCAATGTGTTAGTTTCTTCTTCTGTTCTTTTCTTTCTCGGTAAAAGCTGTAATCCAGTTGCATACTCACAGTGTTGTTGCGTTCATGGTGACAGTCAAACTCGTGGAGAACAGAGTGTACAAGAGAGAGGGAATCGAGAATGTGGTGAGCTTCAGTACCGAGTACAGTATAGAGTACACCAGCGATATGATGCCAAGTATGATGTTGGCGAAGAAGCCAATCCACGAACTGGAGCCCTGCTGGGCTACGGCGTCCAACTTGGCTGACGCCGTAGCCAGCGCCGCTGTTGAGCTATCCATATCGATGGCGACCGTGCGTCGCAAATTTAACGAAACAGCCTTTGCAGTGAGGGCGAGTGACGCTGCGGGTGCGCCCGGGTGTGGCCGGATATGGGGGTTTGGCGGGCGTTGTAGAACGGTACAGAATTTGAACCGGCAGCCGAAGTCACGGGCCAAACATGGCGGTTCGTTGGCCTTCTGGAGCTTGGACGTTAGTCTAGGTAGAGTAATACAGCCGTCTTTAGTCTAGCTCTTCGGTAGGTAGTTCAACCACAGCTTGGGATCCTGCCACCTTGCGCCGAAGATGCGTATCGGTGGCAGAACCGAGTTGTGCAGTAGTTAGCCATGAATACATTAATGAGTCTTCATCTGAGTAAATTTGGGAATTTTGGCTATTGCGGCAGCCTTTTTCCCTTGGTAAACAATCTGCGAATTTTGTGTTTGTGGAAGGCGCAGGAAAAGATCGGTCGAAAAAATGAGAAGAAAAAATAGCAGGCTAGATAGGGTAAGGTAGGAACTACCCACGCTAGCAAAAGTAAGCTCCAGCTTGGTTGTCTCCTCTTTTCTTTTTTCTCTTTCGTTGTTCAAATGCAATTAAGCAGCAATTGGCACCCAACCCCGCGCTTGCAATCGGTCCCGTCGGTGCTGCCCATGGGTTAGGAGCTATCTATCCAACGCCGCCACCACTCGGACCACCCTTGTCGCAAGCACACAACACGCACACACTTGTCACCAAGGTTAACCCCACCATAGAGGTCGAGATCACAACTTATTCTCGGGCCGCTCCAAAATTCTCCTCCGTGAGTCAACAAAAAAAAAGCGCGCCGACGACGTCCTATACGACACTTCCACTGACCAGCTCCAGCCATCCAGCATCATATCAGTGTATCGGAAAATTTCCGGCGCCGCAAAACACGTATTGAGGATCCAGGCTCTCGCGGCGGTGGCTGCACATACATTCATTTGGGACATCTAAATTATTACACCGAGGCAGCACAGCATACAATACCGCCAAGATGTCGTTAACAAACTGCCGCTTCTATGAGGAGAAGTATCCGGAGATTGACAGCTTTGTCATGGTCAATGGTGAGTGCTGGCGCAACTGTTTTTGTTTATTTTTTTTCGTTTCGAAGATATGCTGTGATACTAACCAACGCCACGTTTGTAGTCAAGCAGGTTCGTTTTTCCACGCGCGGGGCGCCCGTCAAGACCGACTCATGACCAATAACGCTGAGCTGACCTTTATGATGTGGACAATTAGATTGCCGACATGGGTGCTTACGTCAAGCTGCTCGAGTACGATGGGATCGACGGCATGATTCTGCTCTCCGAGCTTTCGAGGCGTCGTATCCGAAGTATCCAGAAATTGATTCGGGTTGGTCGCAACGAGGTTGTCGTGGTGCTGCGTGTCGACAAGGAGAAGGGATATATCGATCTGTCGAAGCGTCGAGTGTCGCAGGAGGATATCGTCAAATGCGAGGAGAGGTACAACAAAAGCAAGATGGTACACTCCATTATGCGGCACGTTGCCGAGAAGACTCTCGTGCCCATCGAGAGCTTGTACGAGGCGATCGCCTGGCCGCTGAACCGCAAATATGGCCATGCCATTGATGCTTTCAAGCTCTCAATAACGTAAGGCAACCTGATCGCAAATTCTGGGCATACAGCCTTTTTGTTGCCTCATCTACTGACAGCAAATCCATCAGAAACCCTGAGGTGTGGGAGGACACCACTTTCTCGAGTGAGGCGGTTGCGGAGGAGCTTAAGTCATATATCAGCAAGCGGTTGACGCCGCAACCGACCAAGGTGCGAGCCGATGTTGAAGTCACCTGCTTCGCCTACGACGGCATCGACGCAATCAAGACAGCTTTGAGGACGGCCGAGTCGCGCAACACCCAAGACAACCAGGTCAAGGTCAAGCTCGTCTCTCCTCCGCTCTACGTTCTTACCAGTACGTGCTTGGACAAGAGCTTGGGAATTGCACGATTGGAGGAGGCGATCGTCGATATCAGGACCAGCATCGAGTCAGCTGGAGGCAAGTTGATTGTCAAGATGGAGCCCAAGGCCGTCACCGAATCCGACGACGCCGAGCTCCAAGCACTCATGGAGAAGCGCGAGCGCGAAAATGCTGAGGTTAGCGGTGATGAGAGCGTCAGCGACAGTGACGACAACATGCCGGAGACGATGTAAAATACAGTAACTGGCATGAAGGTCAGGTCAGGTCAGGTCCAAAGTGACCCTCTGGAACGCAATCAACGGTAGTCTGATACGGGAGCCTTTGGCCACATGAATGGTCCCAAATTATTGCAACTTTTGGGTGCCAAACAGGAGGGCTACTAGTGAAGCTCTTCAAGGAATATGAGGAACGCAATGGAATGGTAGACTTCTTTTTTTTTCTATTTTTGTAGACTGCTTGCTTGATGCATATCGGGGGTTTTCAAAAGCGTTGATGTGTTTTTAAGGGACAATGAACATTATGAGCACAAAAACCATCGACACATGCCGGATTGGTCATAAACTTTCCTAGACTGAAACGCCCTGAAGGGGATCGTGTGGTGGTGGGCTTGCGGCGATTATTGAGGCCGAGGGAGACATTGGATTTCAAAGAAAGAGCGTTGAGGATGAAGTAGATCTCGACATTACTGTTGCCTTTGCTGGGAAAAAGTACATCTCGAGGAAAACAATAAATATTGCGGCCGTGACAGAGATAGTGGGCGACATTTATGTGTCTGATTGTTTGAGTTCCCACGTGTACGTTGGCCCCTGCTGGGGAAAGCCCGCTTTTAATTGTGTGAGTACCTAGGTAGGTAGGTAGCTTCCATGCTAGGTGACGCAAGTTACTGGTAAAACTAGTTCTAAAATCTCTACTTATCAGATACAGTACCTGCATGAACCTTTGTTGAATACCTACCATATGATTGCCTTCATGACTTGACATCCCACAGCAATCCTTTGAAACCAACGCTCATGGCGCCTGGGTTTGCGTGGGCGCGTGCGAGGGCGAGAGCCTGGGCAGCTCGTCCTGGCTTCACTTTTGCACAAAACTTCTCAACCTCATTGTTACGATATCTCACATGGCTGCCGGTCGCAATCGTGTTTACATCCAACGTCGCGGAACCTTATAAAATCGCCGGTCCCTCCATGTACCCATTCTTCAACAAGGAGAGAAATGAGACTCGGCTTCAAGACTGGTGTATGAACTGGAAGTTGAACGCGCAGGATGACCTTCGACGGGGCATGATTGTTGTTTTTTGGTGCGTCTCTCAATGGTCCGCCCTCAGCTGGGGTCGCAATTTTCTCCAACGCAATTAACAATACGTTCCTCTCCAGGAACCCTTTAAAGCCGGAGTCAAGAAGCGTCAAGAGGATAGTGGGCTTGGAAGGGGACATTGTTAGGAATCGTGACTCCGACGTCTGGGTTAGAGTACCCGTTGGTCACATCTGGGTGGAGGGAGATGCTGGATCCCGTGATTCTCGCGACAGCAACTACTACGGTCCCATCTCAGCGCGGCTGATAATCGGACGCTTGACACGCATTCTGTTCCCATTCCACCGGTCGGGAAGTATCAATTGGAGGGACCATCCTGAGAACCCCAGAGTAATCAAAACCCAAGACATGGTTCCGCAGCTGCTATTGTAGGTGGCCAGCTGTCAAGTTTCTGGCTTTAAAGAGAATACTATGTAATAGTTGGACAGGTAGCCAGGAAGGTCATTCACTGGCTGTAAGAGAGAGACTACATGTGAATGAAGTGAGAACTTATACTTAACCCGATGTTGGTATCTATCCACGTGCTCCTGCCTTGAACGTGCTTTCATTCCGAAATTGCTAGTAGAGGCCTCCACAGCCCCTTGCTGAATAAATTGTCTGGTCTAGATTACAACTGACAGTCCTAGAAGCTCGTATTATGCTTTACAGCAGTTCCCTTTATAGCACTGCCTGTGATCAATCCAGGCGCTAAAGCTTGGCAACATCAAGTATCTCTATCTATTCCTGCGTTTGTCGGTATCAAAAAGCTAAGGTACCTATATAGGTACTTACCTAAGCCAACCAACGAACAGCCGTCGCCCCCTGTCAGTATCATTGGTAGGTACAGGTATGCGCAGGAGATCGCCCCTTATGGATCCAGACACGACTTGACAGTGCGTCACTCAAACGCACGGGCCAATCACCAAGAAATTTTTGGCGGCCTCTGTGGAAGTCGCGGGCATGTCGTCCGGAGCTCGCAGGATATTGCCTCTTTTCTGGGTACTTTAAAATCGTTCTGTGTCTTGGGCCTTCCCATCTCACAAAAGGTGATAGTCCTCTCCAGGCTTCAGTTCTCGCTCTTTACTGAAGTCCTGTCGACCTTTCTTTTTTTTTCTTTTTTTTTTACTACCAACAGCTCGCTGGTACCGGCCGCGCGCAGACGGCACTCATCGAGACGTTTTTACAGGGACATGTCCCTCGGCGCCACTGTTCCCGGCTCCGAATCTGCGCACAATCTCACTTTCTCGCCAGCTTCGCCCGACCATGCAAGACCCAGGACAGGATCGAATTATTCGGCGGAAACTACTCTTGGAGGCAACCATAATATGAGCCCTAACAATGGCGAGTTTGAGGCGCGACCGCCATACCTACACGTGCGTATTGCATCCCAACTGTTGATTGGCCGATATGCGCCGCTATGTACCAAGTCTAAAGCTGACGCATTTTTCTATGATCCTTCAGTCCATGCTGGCTGGTGGCCTAGGTGGGACATGTGGTGACATGCTGATGCACTCCCTCGATACCGTCAAGACGCGCCAGCAGGGTGATCCCCATATACCGCCCAAATATACGTCCCTGGGCTCGTCATATTATACCATCTTTCGACAGGAAGGGATACGGCGGGGCTTGTATGGTGGCTGGCTGCCCGCTCTGTGCGGCTCCTTTCCGGGGACGGTGCTTTTCTTTGGTACCTACGAATTCAGCAAGAGGCATATGCTGGACTGGGGTGTCCAGTCGCACATTGCCTACCTCGCAAGTGGTGAGCAGAACCCAAATCTTGATTTCTGGGCTTTTTTCTCATTCTTTTCCTCAAATACACTCAATGATATACTGATCGCAAGTTATTGGGCAGGCTTTTTCGGCGATCTTGCTGCTTGCATCGTCTATGTGCCATCCGAAGTATTAAAAACGCGGCTACAACTCCAAGGACGATACCAGAATCCATACTTCAACTCGGGTTACAACTACAAAGGTACTGTGGATGCAGCCCGGACTATAGTCAGGCAAGAAGGCTTTTCCGCTCTCTTCTACGGGTTCCAGGCGACACTTTACAGAGATCTGCCATTTTCCGCGTTACAATTCATGTTTTACGAGCAAAACCAAATATGGGCTCGGAAATGGAAGCAGAGTCGCGAAATAGGGCCGCAGCTGGAATTCTTAACCGGCGCGGCTGCGGGAGGCCTGGCGGGCGCGATTACATGCCCACTAGACGTGGTAAAGACACGTTTGCAAACACAGCTTCATCCCGAGGCAATTGCTCCGGTGAAAGGGGAGAGTTCGCTCGCGGCCCAGTCAATGCTGAACAATCTCAAGGAACCGCCCAAGAAACACATATCCGAGCCATCAGGTAACCCGGGATCTTCGGCACAGCCACAAAAACGACTCATTTCAACTTCATCACCATCTACACACACTCCTCGTGCAGGCGCGGCAGCCCTTGAGACCTCTTCCGTCCTAACCGGCCTGAAAGTCATCTACAGGACGGAGGGCATCGGAGGCTGGTTCAGGGGTGTCGGCCCTCGCTTTGTTTGGACTAGCGTCCAAAGCGGCTGCATGCTTTTCCTTTATCAAGCCGTGCTACGGCAACTAGAGACCTATATGCCCATCGAGAAGCCTGAGCTGGCTTCAACATAGGGAGAAGGCGGGGGTTTCGTCAAGACGAGATAACTGCTTCGGAGCATGTTGTTTTCTTGATCTACAAAATAATGTGCAACTTTTGTGGAGAATATGGAGAGGCGTTTTCATGGATAGAGGGTACTAGACCGACGCAGCGCGCTAGAAAAATCTTCGCTTTGTGATACATGTATGATTATAAAACGGTGTAAATTGCTCCGGTACTGAATAGTACTACTTTCTGTTTTTCTTGAGTGATCCAGACGTCCTGAAATCGGCGTGTTTAACAGCTATTGTATAAAAACCACGAGGTACCCATGATTGCCGAGCAACTGAGGTACTAGAATAGTCAGGTACCTGTTGCAAAACTCATTGAACCAAACCCGAACCCTGATATGGTGTTCTGGCCCCACTCTGGTAGTGGCGCCTCCCAGCCGTACATGGCAGCTGCATCCTCAGGAATTCGGGGGTCAGACCATCTCCAATTTTCTTGAATTAACTTCCGGCTTTTATTCTTTTCAGGACGTCAACGCCAACGACCCGCCTCCTCCTTAGCGTGTAGTCCGATTGTTTACACAGCAATCACAAGGGCAGGTATTACTTGACAAATGGCGAAATGTCTCTAATAAGTCATGACGACTCCCGTTCCTGTGCCGTCCAAGGCGGCCATACGAGCCCTCCGAGGGCTTGTCTTCGGCACCACATGTTCCCTGGCTCTAGTCTTGGAAACTCGTCGACGGAGGATCAGCACGGTCCAGACAGCCATACACAATGGCCAGCGCATCAAATCGCATGAGAGATACCGCGCCAACGCGGCCGACGCGACCATTCGCGCCCTCGAAGAGGAGATATTGCTACAGAGCTCCCGACCCAACTACTATCCAGACGACAGCCCCCGATTGGCACTGTCTCAATCCGATCTGCCGTGGGAGGCCAGAGAGCCGCTTTCCATAGGATCGCCCCTTGGCAGAGATTCTGCAAAGACTCCGATTACTAGAGGCCATTTGGAGCACCAAGAATCACCAGATAGTCGAGACAAGCAGGTAACTGCGGTTCGCACCTTGAATACCGCAGGCACAGAATCCAGGAACAAACGGCAACTCCTGGTCGACCACGCACAACTAAATGAGACGCGCACGCGGCCAGTTTCAAAAGTGAAGTCACGGCCGCGGGCAGCATTGGGCCCAACGAGGCTCAAAGTCGACCCCATCAGTACAGCTGCATTTCGAGTCGACTCGCTTTGTGCAACAGGGAACAAGGACGATCTCGTGCGAGCCATGAATCTTCTAGATTCTGTATTCGATGCGCCGATGACGAATCTGGAGCCTCACTTGCAGCAGATCCTACAGTCTACCGCTACGCTCTCTAGAGCGTTGCAGGAAGCGGGGTCCCTTTCGACTGCCGTAAAGCTGATGAGTGCCATTCTTCGTCTACACAGGGTCCACCGTCTTGTTATAGATGAGGAGCTTTATTGGTCTCATAGCCCGTTGCCGCTTGCGGAATTCGTGATGGCACAGGAGGTGCCGCAGTATGACCTTGCCATAGATTTGTTTGCCCCGAAGTTTTCCAAAAAGCCCGGGCCTGCCAACTCGGCCACTGCTTTAGATGTCCTGAAGACGGGCGAGAAGCTTTTCACCAGGCTTCTATCCCGGCAAAGCTTCAGGCGCGTGGACAAGGTCCTGAAAAGAATAAAATGCTACAGCTGCATTCCTGGCGGGCATGAGTCTGAGTTGCGCATCCTCCGCCAGCTATCCAAAAGCGGCGAGCGTGTGCGTGCCGTTGAGTTCTTCCTTACCCAAGCTTCTGTCGATGACAAGAGCCTAAAATACGGGTCTTGCTTTTTTGAGATGGGTGACATGGTCTTTGGCTGTGTATCCGATCTGGGCGGCTATAAGGCCTTTTCGGTCCTGGAGCGTATGCTCCAAGTGAGACCTCAAAGCCATCATATCAAGGTGGAATGGGCGACCCAGCTGCTCTACCTTGACTGGCGCGAGCATGGCCAGCTAGAAAAGCTGGTCAAAGGGTTTGAGGTTCTGGAAGAGAGGCGTTTTCCCGAAGCTGTTGCTCACGCCGATGCACCGTATCGAGCCATGATCCAAATCATGCTAGAAGCTGGTGATGAGAGCGGTGCCCGGCGGTTCTTCGAGAAGCTCGTTGCCCTGATGCCATCAAAAAAGAACGATGGACGGATCAACTTGCTGTTTGCCCTCGCCCGAGCAAAGGCTGGCGATTTCGCTACTATGCACACAATGTTAGAGCAAATATCCAAGAGCCAATGGGCAGACTCTACCGACCGCGCGGCATGTCTCGTCTCAATCTTGCAGGCCTTCAGCGAGAAACATACGATCAAGCAAACGGAAGAGTTCTTGAGAGACCTCTTGGAAAATTTCCAGGTCAAGCCTTCGACGTACATGCTGACCTTTATGGCCAAGCTGTATGGAGGGGTACGTGATACCAAGTCTCTGATAGGCTGGATCAAGTTCTGCATCAATTCGGGCCTGAAACCAGGGCCCCATTACAGCAACGCGCTGTTGCGCAGCTGCCATATGGACTGGAAATTTCACTTCATGGAACTGCGGCAGGTTCATCGTCTTTTGCAACAGCAAGGTCCTGAATGTACAGACCAAGTCACAGCCAACATCATGAGCAAGGCAGCACTTGCGTCTCCTTCGGTTCACAGAAAGGGCACCATCAGCTTTACTTTGTCAACAAAACACAAGTCAGTCTCTCGCCAGGCGGTACCCGATCGACACACAATCGCAATTGCGATGGGGAAATCGATTGAAAATAACACACCAATAAAAGCCATCAATTTGTACAAGCATGCGACAAACAATGGAATGCCTCATTGTCAGAGATGCCTTCGACTGTTTGTAGATGCTTCTCTGAACCATTATGGGGAGGCTAACATTCAAGGCACGCTGTTCTATCTACAACGCGTGCAAGACGAGGCAAAAGTCGACACCAGAGGCGCCATTTCTCATATACTGGCTTGGCAAATCAAGAACATAGACCGCGATCTAGGATACGAGCACCTAGAGCGTCGCATCCAAGAGATGCTGAGAAAGATGCGTGCCGCGAAGCTCGTCTTGAGCGGGAAAGCTCTCAACGGTGCTGCTAAGCTATACTCTGAGGCAGGCAACCACCAAGGGGCGATTGGTTTGGCGTTGATGGCTGCAGACGAGCAGGGACTCGTGCCAGGTTACTGCGTCACCAACTTTGCGGTCTTACTTGACGGGTATATCCATACTCATCAACCCGACATGATTGCATGGCTTGTTCAGACAGCTACGGCATTAGGTCACTGGGACAAGCTCGCCAGGCGAGGCCAAGTTATTCTCAAGCGATTGAGGCATTGGCGAAGTAGGATTAAGCAGGTTGTCCTCGAAAACCCCGGGTCCATCTTGAAGAAGGCTCTTGTTCCTCTAGAGGTTGGAATAGCAGAACTGAAAAGCTGCCGCCGGCGGTTTGAAGAGGATGAACGGGAACTGAAAGGTATGGTGCTGGATATTCTCAAACATGCTGCCCTGCAAGCAGAAAACGACTCGCTCGGCCGGTTTCAGGGGGTCGAAAAGGTAAAGCTCGCCGTCTGCCCCGGCGACGTGACGGCGACGACGGGAATGGATGGCACCAAGCACCAAGCTGAAGGCATTGCAGAATCTGGTTGACAGATTAGATTAGGATCAAGGATCAAGATGCTGAAACTGGCGAGTAGCTGACGCCATGACATAGAGTCGACGCGTCTGGGTGGTCAGGCTGTACATTTGATGTAATTAAACAATATGCAAACATGTAGGATGACATATGTACCACATCTAGGAAGGTGTCGATCGTCCACATTTCTTCGATTGTAACCTGTGAAAGGGCGGGACCGCGCGGGACCGCACGGCACCGCACAGCAACGCACCAACGCCTGGGAACGTTTGCATGTAGGACTGACCCAATTAGTTCCGGACCGAGAGACGCAGCAAACGAAACACTGATCTACTGTGTAGATTCTTGTCGTCCCAAATTATCCAGCAGACCTAGACGAATTCCGACAGAACGGGTGAACATGTTTACTTTAGTCCAGGAAAGAATAATAGTTTCTTAGTTTCCCTGCGGATTGTCTTAAACTATTCAACTCGCTCAAACTTCAAGATATCAACAGGTGAACGTGTTGTTCGCCTCGTGTCTCGTGCGTGGGCACTTGAGAACAGACGGTAACAATACCAGCAGAATAGGGCGAGCACCAGGATGGCTTTCTGACAGGACGGGGATGTTTCATCAGAGCTTGTACCTGCTCTTGGCCTCAACTTTAGTGATATAGTCTAATGGGATCTATTTGGTTCAATTCGCGTGGGAAAGAGGGAAAAAAACCAAGCATGTGATCAATGCAGCGAGGTGGGTATATACTTCGATGACATTGACAAAGAAATTTGATAAACAATCGAGCGAAATCGAGCGAGAGATAATACGCAGGTACGTCGTAAATTCCAAAGCAGTCTCGTCCTTGTCCATTTTCTTGGCCCATCGTGCCCCCTGACGTCCGTTGTTGTTTTTTTCTCGGCCTACTTTTGAGGCTTACTGTAAACTAAAAGCACGGCTTAATTCGCTCTGCCAGTGGGGTACCGCTCAATTACCAGTGTCCAACTGCCTGTGTGGATGTATCTCTTTCAGGGGCGGTGGGGCAGAAAATCGTGCACTGAACTGGGATCAACACTAGACAGAGAGAGAGGGGGGGGGGGGGGGAGAAAGAGAGGGAGAGGGCACGGAAGAGAATTCCGGTAATCTCATACGATAAAGACTTTGTACCGACCTTGCCGACCTACTGAGATATGTACATAGAAAAAACCAAACCCAAACCAAACCCAACAAAAAAAAACAAAAAACCGTGCGTGCGTGTTGTGGCTGCCGTTTGTCTTTTGCTCGTTCTGTAATTTGCATTCATGGTGTGGTTGTAAGAAAGAATGGGACGACACATGTGATGATGCCATTGATTGGCAATCGAACCCAATTTTGGCCGTCATTCGAGACCACTGTAATGGACAATCGTGATTGGTCAGAGCAGCCAAACAGGGTCCGCCCAGCTTAGGTGGCACGATTTCCTTCGTGAATCGACTTTTCGGCCCATCGAACAAGTCGAAACAAGGAAAGATTCACATCGTTTCCTTCACCTCACTTTTTCTGCTCATTGGCATTTCGCTACCGATTGTTTGCTGTTTGTTCCCTGCGCGCATCGTCAGGCTGCAGGAGAGTGAGCAGTGAGAGCCAGTCCGATCCTTGCCTCTTCTACTTTCTCCGGTTCGCCAATGTGTTTATAATGCAGACTTGAGCACCTGCAGATGCTGCTTACGTCCGTTCATTCATTCTCCTGTAGCTTATTTTGTACGATTGCGCATCAGTGACTTAATCGACTCTTTTTTCGACTTTTTTATTCTTATTACCCACGCAAATTTTTTGCCCGTCCCGCCTCGCTCGATTAAGACGGGGTCCATTGCTTTGCATCCCCATTCGACAGTGCTCCCCTTGTCCCCCAATTTGTTACTGCCCCTTTCTTTAATCGACGCCCCCCCGCCCGCGCGTGTGTACGATTCAACTGGTACGACTTTTTTTTTGCGAGCAGTTTGGAGACAAAAAGCAACCTCCTCTCTGTTCCAATCTTGCACCTGGCTGGCCACAAGACACCTAGAAGCCAAACAAAAAGCCCCACTCTACTGTTATTAATATCAAAAGCTCTCCAGCCACACACTGGCTTGATCTCGACAAACGACCGAAATACGACGACCGCTCCTTTCGGGCTCAACGCGACCGACCCCTTCCCCAACTCTCAACGCTCCTTTGGCTGGTCCGGGCCTCAACGCCGCCACCAATGACGACAAAGGTTGAAACGCAGGATCCCCAGGTCCAGGTGGATCGGAGGTCCAAATACCATGAGGCCGATGTGGTAGTTGTCGGAGCTGGCGTCTTCGGATGCGCCATCGCATACGCGCTAGCAAACCAGGGCAGGAGCATCCTGCTGTTGGAGAGATGGATGCATGAGCCAGACCGGATTGTCGGCGAGCTGCTGCAGCCCGGCGGCGTCGCCTCCCTCAAGAAGCTCGGTCTCGGTCACTGCCTCGAGGGCATCGATGCACAACCTTGTTACGGCTACCACGTCATGCACAAGGGCGATGAGGTCGCCATCCCGTACCCGTACATGGACGACGAAGGCTGTATCGTGACCGACATGAACAAGAAGCAGATCCCCACCGATGATCACGTCAACGGTCACACCAATAATCACACCATTGACGGCCATGCCAACGGCAACGGTCACCTGTACAACGGCGGCTACGAAAAGCTCGAGCCGATGGCGACGAAGCCTGAGGGCCGCTCCTTTCATCATGGAAGGCTGATAACGAACCTAAGAAAGTCTTGCCTTGCGCACAAGAATATCACAGTGGTGGAGACGGAGGTGACGGCGACCATCCGGGGAACCCACACTCCCCAGGTTCTCGGCGTGGAGGCGCGGACCACGGACAAGTCGACGGGAAAGAAGCACGCAGACTGCTTCTTTGGCCAATTGACCATCATCGCGGATGGCTATGCGTCCAAATTCCGCAAGCAGTACATCTCCCGCGCGCCAATCGTTCGATCTAAGTTTTACGCCTTAGAGCTGATTGACTGCCCATTACCCCCGTACGGTTACGGTCATGTTGTAATTGGTGAGAAGCATCTGGCGCTGCTGTACCAGATTGGCTCGCATGAGACCCGTTGCCTCATCGACGTTCCCGAGAACCTTCCCGCTGCCTCGCCGGCAAATGGGGGTGTGCGCGGCTACCTCCATAAGGTTGTTATCCCGTCGCTCCCAGAGTCTGTTCGCCCCTCTGCCTTGAAAGCCCTCTCGGATGGCAAGATCCCAAGGAGTATGCCAAACAGCTGGTTACCCCCTACACCTCAGACTCAGCACGAGGGCATCCTGATCCTCGGTGACGCCATGAACATGCGGCATCCTCTGACGGGAGGCGGCATGACGGTTGCATTCAACGATGCACTTCTCGTTGCAGAACTGCTAGATCCGGATGTCGTTCCCAGCCTGTCCGACACAGCTGCCGTCCGGGCTGCCATGAAAACGTTTCACTGGCGTCGCAAGCGGTTGACATCGATCGTCAACGTGCTCGCCCAGGCGCTTTACAGTCTCTTTGCCGCGAGCGACTGGCGTCTGGACGCCCTCAGGCGTGGCTGCTTTGAATACTTCCAGCGCGGCATCACCGATGAGCCTTGTGCCATGTTGGCGGGTCTTCTCGAGAGCCCTACCACGCTCGCCTATCACTTCTTCAGCGTTGCATTTGTCGCACTTTGGCTACATCTCTCCGGCTCGATCGGCTCGCCCGCGGGTTTGTGGAAATTGCCCATGGTCCTGATTGAATGTGTCATGATTTTGTGGAAGGCCTGTGTCGTATTCCTTCCTGTCATGTGGGCCGAGGCCGCCTAGACGGTAGGCTTTTACTCTCTCTTATGGTCACACGTGATGTTTTCGGTCTTTGGGTTGTTTTCTTGCTTTTAAAGGGACACTTGGTCACAAAGAGGACTAAGAAGAGCAAGGGAGGAAACGCCAAAAGGAGGAGAACCCCCCGAATTCTCCTTCGACTGAGAAGTGCGTCTAGGCCAGCATGACGATATGGCCTTGTTCCCTACATTTATAATACCCTCCCCTCCCCCTCTTCTGCTATTTCTTTGCCCGACAACCTATCCTATCTGGGCCTGGGTGCCACTAAGAGCTTAAACAAAGCTAGAGCTGCAAAGCATCGCGGGATGGCCAGTCCCCACCATCACTACCTACTACACCCTCTCGACTGCGCCAAATTAGACCTGAACCTCTCGTGTGGTAAAAGACAACACTGCTAAAAGACGATAACTGTGGCGTTCTTTTTTCACTTCTTTTTTTTTTTTACGGAGTTTCTAGCCTTGGCTTTATGTGTTTGCCTCCTTTGTAGGCGGTAATAACCTGATTCTTTTTCAGACTCGACTTTCTTGTTTGGGGGTGTTTCTTTTCTTTTCTTCCCTTTTTTTTTTTTTTTTTTTTTTTTTGGGGGGGGGGGGTCTTTTTATCTTTTTCTTGTATACGTCTCTTCCTCTCGCACAATCGTCTGGTCCACAATGTATATAGAGCTGCAAAACAAACAATGAGTCTACGTTCGAGGGGGCAGCGGGATGACGTATCTCATACCTTGAACCTAGAGCCTAGAGATTTTAATCAATTAGCTACGATTTTACGAAGATTGTTTCAATACTACCTTGTCGTCGCTAGAATTGCCCAAGATACGTCACGGTATTCGCAGATTCTCTATTCTGTCTGGGATATAAGCATGCACCAACCCAACACTGACCTACATGCCTACACGGGGCTTGAGGCTGACGGGAAAGGATGTGATAGGTACGACTTAGTTAAATAAATACCTATTCTTCAGGTGCGTAAATTTCATGTCTCACCATGGCCTAGATGTCCACTGGAATATATTGACAACCACCGCGTACATGGCTTTGCTTTGCAAATCTATCCCACTTGGGGGAGTTGTATATAGGCTCGATGTTTAGACTTTTTGTACCGAATCCTGCATTCCTGCGAAAAAAAGCTCCTTGTCACCTCCCCGTTTACCAGGGAGCGAAAAACCAGTGTCCCATTTTTGCGCCCCCAATATTCCGCCGTTTCCTGTTCCGCAGCTAAAAAAACAACAAGTGATTCAAGGCCGATCGATGTTGAATACAGAATAAGACGGAAGCCAACGCCATATTGTCAAAATGAAATAAAGAGGAAGAAAAAAAAAACGGAAAGAGTGCTCGCACATATACTGGTTGAGAGATACATCTTCGCTGCCTCTGGATGTCTCTGTGGAGAGCGTCACAGGACAGGATATCATTGCGTATAGACGTGCAATCGCTTCAAATTGTGGAACGGGAGAACTGTGCCATTTTTATTCGCTTCCGTCTTCAGACACGGGCTGCCCAGTAGTAGCGAGTTTCAGCGCCGGGGAAATACTGATGGCGATTTTCTTGTTCCCGTTGGAGGGTGAATCGCGCCCGGTGAGGCTCCTGCTGCGACGAACAGGCCCAGCTGCTAGGCCAGTGGCCGGTTTCATAGTCGCCGAACTGCTGTTCCGTCGCTTGTTTGTTTGCATGAGCTTGTCAATCTCGTCCTCCTCGTCCTCCTCCCGTCGGCGTTTTTCTGATAGACGCTCGGGTGGCGGTCCGACGCTGCTTGTCGGTGTCCAAACGGGGCCCTCGCTGTCGTCTTCTGAAACAACAGCTTTGGCTTCATCAACCTCGACCGAGGGCGTCGGTTTCACCTCCGTGTCTCCATTCTCATCCACGTCGTCATCAGATGCATAGTCAACCAGCGGCTTGGGACCGACGGCACCGTTTCCTGACACCTGAAGAGGTGGACCGGCCCGTGTCTGCAGCTCCTCTTCCTCGTCCGATCCGTTCCAAAACGCCTCCTCGTCCGGGTCCACAGCCAAGTGCTCCATCATGCCCCTTGTGTTGGCCGGGTTTGGCCGGGGCACCAACACACTCTCCTCCGAATCGTAAAAGTAGCCATCTATAGTAGCAGAGTAGTTACCCTGAGGCTTATCGTACATATCAAGTATATCCCTAAAAAGCGACAAACATGTGAGAAACTGTACTTTCTCTCGGTGCGTCTCCACAAGGTGCCTGGCCAAGTCCTTGATCGACTCTTGGTGTATAAATGCGAAGACATCTAAACAAGCAGATCCTAACAGGTTATCTCTGGGAAGAACTCCTATCAGGACGTCCAGGATTGGGCCGAGAACCTGCTTTTCGGCAATCTGACGAATCCAGAATTCATCCTTCAGCGCGATCAGCTGACGGAAGAATCTTATGGCAACTAGAGACTCTATTAGCGTTTGCTTTGTGGTGCTTGGTCCGTTTGCTATCGACAGAGGTTATGTCACTCACCAAGTTGCACATGCTTCTGGTCGCATGCAAGTAGTTGCAAGAAGCGCTGTGAAATGTTGTTCTGCAGTATAAAGAGCTTACAGCGGTGCATGTGCTGACGTATGTAAAAGCAGAGGATATCGTTGAGGTAGTTGAAAACACCATCATCTGCCACGGAGAACTTGAGAACGGTTTTCCCCTCGAGCTCGAGCAGTGGCCTGAATAACCTGGCTGCAGAGTGGTCGTAAAAGTGCTGCAAGAAGCCGTCCTGCTCAGGGTCTGGTCCCTGGGGTCGTCTAGGCAGTGGTTCACCATTCGGCTTGCTGGCATCTGGCGGCATTGGAGGGGGGTTGGGGTCTAGAAGCACCTTCAGAGCATCCGAGATCTGGGATTTGATGCCCAAATCCACCTCGGCCAGTAGCAGATCGATGAGGGCATCCGTCAGGGGTGGCTGATTCTCGTGGATCTGGCGATAAATTGTTTGCCGAACCATCTGTGGATCGTGGTCAATCATCGAGACCAAAATGTCGGTAGCACCGACTCGTGCGGTAACGTCTGGTTGCCGCAGTCCAAAGTTGATGACGTGCAGGAGACCATGCGTGATAAAACTATTATACAGCAATTGCCGAATCGGAGGCTGTAGGTTCTTGGCGATGGCGCAGCACTGCTGTATGTACTGGAGAGCCTCCTTTTGACGAAGAGGTTCCACGCTCGGATCCGTGAATTTCCCAAACAGCTCCATCAAAAGCTCCGGGTCTTGGCCGAGATGATTGACTATGTCAACCTGGTTGAAGAATATCAGCGAGTTGAGTACAGAGAACGTCGGGTCGTCCAAAATCCGGGCCAGCACCACATCCTTGAGGTATTGTAATCGGTGAGTCTGATGGACTTTTCTTGATATGGCCGGATCCTGCAGCTTGACAACCTCAATATACCGACTCCGATTCTTGAGCCATTGTCGGTGGTTTGCCTTGTGGCTGGGGAAGTCGGGATCATATTCCAGTGCACCGACCACCCCTTCTATGCATTCGTCCGAGACAGCATGCTCGATTATACCACTGTCATTAAGCAGCAGTATCGTCTTCATGATGTTGCAGAGGCGGTGGAGGTCGTCCAAGCTTTCCAGGTCCTCCGCCATTTCCACGAGTGGTATTAGTCGGCCGATGTAGTCCTCGCTCATGATGCATTTGGTGAGCGCTTCCCGGCCAGTATTACTGCTTGCCATCATCCGCATACTGTGCTCAAGCTCCGGCAAGGATGCCAGCTCCGGTGGGGGCAGTGAAGGCCCGGTATCGAGTGCGAGGTCATCCGAAAGACTGTCATCTGCATAGTGGGCGGTAGGTTCATTACTTTAGCATCATTTCCTGCTGTGGTTTGACGCCAATATGTCAAGCTTACCGTGTGCCATTTGTCCACGAAAAGACGACTGAACCCCGCTCACAAACTTCCTAAATAGTCCCATTCTCGTGTCAGTGACAAATTCTGCTGAAGACACAAGAACCTTTTGGGCCTCTCCCTCCGCTGCCTCTGGGATCATGGGACGGAGTCGCACCATATCAATCTACAACCCTCGGCTTCCTGAAAACTCAGAGCCATATCCACACCATTGGTTGGCTCCGTCCATACTAGAAGTGTGTCTATGTAGAGCAATCTCAGTCAGTAAATAACTTGCTGTCACGAGATAATTAGACAAAGTACATGCCTTGCTGCTGCTGGAAACCGTCCTCCTTGCATATTCGAACGTCGAGTAGCACCCGGTCAGGATGATCCTCTGACTCAACGATGACTCTAGGTTCCCTCGGGGTATCTTCGTCGGGGGAATCGGATATCTATGACAGAAAAACCGGACATTTGTTAGCCAAGATATGCGAGACAGCCTTAAACGGCGGGTAATGGGATTCGGGCCGCAGCGCAAGCGTGGAACGCAGCGCGAACGCAACGCTTCTTCAGGTACCGAGCAACCAGACGTACGGGAATATATGCTGCCGTGCAGAATCCCGTGCCACGGTCATACCACTCATTGTTGCGCAATTCATAGACTTTGACGCGCCGCTTGTCGGTCGGCTGCGGAGGTAAAGGTTGCGTCATTGTCAACGGCGCGCGCCTGCCGTAGGCGACGACTCCGGAATGATGCGCAATCTGGTTGGCAAGATCCAGGTGCTGCTGTAGAGATAGTTGGCCGTTCGCTAGGCCGGGCAGGGAGGATGTCGCCACTTTTCACAGGGCCCTGCAAGGCGCGCGCGCCGCGCAAAATAACACGAAATCTGGCCGGGGAAAATTCGCCTTCGGTGGGAGCGACTGGATCGACAAAAGGCTGCCTTGCAGTCCTTTCGCGCTGTAGTGATAAGAGTGTAGGATATGTGTTCAAATTAATTCATTCAAGTCTTGGACAGACGCGTGTTTTGCACTAGGTCGAGGTTTGATGGGCAATGAGCGCCTCGATCGCCCCGATCGGACTGGCTTGACAAGCTCAAGTTTGTCGAGGGGTGACTTGGTCGTCGTTGGAGGGAGAGCCCAAGGTCAAGCGAGCGCCTGTGGTTGCAAAAGAAATAGACGGCTGTGCGAACTTTTTTTTTCTTCCCTCGGGCGCTCTTAATGTCGCCTGCCTGGCAGATCAGCGAAATGCAGGAGGGAGGAGCAATCCAGCGATCACGACGAAGTCATCGAGACAGACCGGCAGTAATCCGTAATGGCACGTATAGTAACACTTTTTTGGACGGCGGTCGGATGCGACGGTCAATAATGCTTGTTCATCCAGTTCGGCCGGTCGGGTTGGGTGCAGGATTCGATTCTGGGGTCCGGCCGGTGAAGACTCTGGAGTGTCAAAGTCTCGCGATAGGCTGCTGCAGGCTTGGGCCGCGGGCGGGATGGCAGTTCTGTGGGAAAAGTGGGTCCTACTCCAAAGTCCCGCTCCCCTACCACGTAACAGACTGAGAGTCGCGCGCGTGTGATGGGCAGATAGGACATGGCCCGGTCCCTGGAGGCAAAGGAATTCAATCGGCAGTGGCCTGTGCGCTCGCGCAAACCCGGGACCACTTTTCAATCGATTGTATTGTTGATAAATCTCCACGACTTTTACCCACCTGAATCTGCAGATGACAGCATACCACGTGATGACCCTTACCTCTAGGCTATATTTCTTCATCTTATTACTTTAAACTCCTGACATTAGCTTTATATTAATACTTATACAATCTGACTGAAGCTCTAGCCAGAAGTTGCACGTCGTCTCCTCTCCCATCGTACGTATCTATTACTTCGTATGCACTTCATACATGTCGAAATGGATAGGTACCTAGGTAAGGTAACTAAACTATATCTAAAGTCATAACCCGCGTTTGCATACTGCAAATTTCCAACTTCTATAATTTAAGTCAACAAGACATCGCAAAATTCGATCGGATCATTTGAGCCAAGAAAAACATCTTTTGTCACAACAGACCATCCGACAAAGATTTTTTTTGGGTTCTTACCAGTCCACAATCCGAGTTTGCATGACCATGTTATCTTGCATTCACATTACCTGAGCTTATCATACAAAAATCTGCTGGAGCGCAAAAGACGCTAGTTGTCGTCGCATAGATGTTGGGATACGCTACACCGCTCCCAGACTTTAGCGATGCTAAATATATTCTGGCCCTTGCTCCCTGCCAAGGACTGCACGGCATACACGGGCTCGCTCGTAGGACAAGCTGTCAGACAAGCATAACTATCGATGATCCTCGGGAAACTTGCCAACAGCCTACCTATGGAGTCCTAGGCACCCACCTGCTTGGCCAAGAAATACTTTTAGATGTACTCAGGTAGGTTGTTCACTGCCAAAATCGATGCTAGATTGGCTCGGGTATAAGCTATTCCAAGAAATTTGTATGTCGAGATGCGGATCTTGCCCAGGAAATGGATAAACCAACGACCAGCACTAGAGTAGGCCAAGAGAAGTAGAGACTACTGATTGCGGCTGCTTGGAGACAGACAGGCTCTCGGCCCGGTAATCCATGCATCTTGGTCAGGCTGTCTGCCTACATTGAGTTTGTAGGGTTCTCTCTCGTCGCTATCATAGACCTGTAGACCCACACGATACGAGATGCCCACCCTGCTGCCGCGCTGCGGCGACTGTGACAACGAGGCAGAAATCCGGGTGCAGGAAACTGCCTGCATGTTGTTGCGGTGTTGACTTGGGTCTGCATGCCGCTTGCTGGATATGACCCAAGTTGGTTTTCAGCTCGGCCAACAGAGGAAGGGGAGTAGGTTTTATCTACCCACTCATTTGACACATAGACATATGGTGTTCATCCTGACCATTCCATTCGCGTCTTCCTTTTTTTCAGCTTCAATCTTGACGACACTCAGCGAATGCCCAGCTGGCCCTTGGCTATTGGGTACTGTCGCCCAAAATTAGAATATGAACCCTGCAGTGTTGGCGCGCAATCCTGCCCGGCCACATTGCTCCGCTGCAACCCGATCTTGGGTGCTGAACTAAGTTCTACTCCATATACTGCATGTCTCAGTTGCTACAGACAGCGCCGGTAAGTAATTAATTATTCTTATCCAAGGTACTTTGCCATACTGACAGTCTCGTAGAGACGGGAGCTAGCTTAGCTAGCACCTCGGTAGGTAGTAGGCATCTAGGTACCTAGGTATTCGATTAGTGTTGACCGAATTCCTTGGTACCAATGTAAACAAAACAATTGCACGCAAAATATAAAGCACCTCCTCTGCTGTCGCAAATTATTGAAAATTTTCGTCCAAACTCCCGTGTGCTGCCTGCCTTGGTTTGCGTGGTTAATTGATCTCAGTGGCGGCCGCTAGTCTATTCTGGACTTAGACTCAAGAGTAAGAGCTAGGAACCCTGGGCTGAATTGATGCAGCCTGTCCAGGGTAAGCAGGGGCACGACGCAACGACGATGATGATCCCAGCCAACCAACAACGAAACCCAGCCAGCACAGATGTTGTGATAATGGATGCTATCAGCAGTGCTATCTTTTCGTTGGCCTCCTGGTCTGGGCCAGCGAATGATTGTTTTTTATCGTAGCAGTCATGCAAGCAGACAGGCAAGTGAAACCACCATGTTTTATTTGGGGAAAGGGTGTAGCTCCACTGCTCAGGGCCGGCTGCGTTGTAATGTATGTACCTTTTTTTTTTTTTTTTTTTTTTGGGGGGGGGGTATTTATGTGCATCTTGCTGCACTCACTCGCGCTGCGTTTGGAAATACAATGAGTCCCATCACCGACCGCATTGCATCGGCATACCCTCAACGGATCCAACCATAGGCGGGTCTCCTTCCTATTCAGCATCTTTGCCTCGCCCGCAAATACCACCTGAGCAATATATCAAAGAATTATCTGCACAGCTCGGGGATTCAATCAACCTCCCCCTGCCAATCGGCACCACCCAGCCCAAGTTGACAGATGTTGGGAGCATAAAAAGATCAACTATACTTCAGTCAGCAGGCCTGGCCGGCACGAGACTGCTGTAAAACATTAAGAGAGGGAAAATCGTGATCAAAGCCTACGGCAGTTTTTGTCCAGTTCTAGGCCCGGCTTCTTCCTACCACTTACCATTTACCACTGCTTTTATCAACTGTGATTACAACATCCAAGGTACCTATACCTATATTGTGGTACCCTCAGTCCTCCTGAGGATTTGCTTGCACAGAAATACGCCTTATAAGTTCGATCCTCGACACCAATTCTTCCATTGGACAAAGAAGATCTCAACAATTGCCACATCGTATCAAACGCGATCGATCGCCTTCTTTGGAATCGGTCCCATTCTTGAGCTCGCCTGTCCTGCACACTTGGATACGGGCTTGGCTCGACTCTTTTCCCTTATCACCCTGGCCCTGGAAGCGGCCCCTGACATTCCGGTTTACCACGTAGCATCGCAAAAGCTCGGCACACTCGCCGTGGAGCGATCCAATCTCCCACCCTCCTCCCAAACTGGACCGTCCCCGCACCTGTCAGCCCGCTTGCCCGCATATCCCAGTGGTATATAAATATTACAGCACCCACCACGCCATTCGGGAACTCTTTGAGGTCGGTTTTGCTGCAGTCCGTTTCCCGCTCCTCAGTCGAAACCAACGTCTATCTTGCGCCCCAGTTGCGCCTTGGCGGCCATAAACGAACATGTCCGTCTTCGGTCGGTTCAAGAAGGGCCGCCAGGCGGCCAAGGAACACAAGGCTGGGTTAGCTGAGAAGCAAAAGGCCGAGGAGCAAAAGCCGGCCTATCGTCACGTTCCAACCCATGCGGCTGTTGATGCCCTGGCCGGGGCACCCTCGAGTTGGAGAGATGACGACCGCGTCCGCATCGTCGAGGAGAACCGCAGGCGGAGCGCCATGACGGCGAGCGGCATGGGTCACGACACCCCAGTACACGGCTTGGGACAAAATCCGGTGCACACGGGAATGACACGGACAAGCAGTACTCTCTCCCACGTCTCTTATCCATCCGTTTATGCAAATCCAGTTGTGCGCTTGCCGAGGGCTCACAGTTACAACGGGAGCATACATCCTCCATGGGGCGATCGCAGCGGTGAGCTCATCTACTCGCCTCGAACAGATGACTATTTCAACCCAGGTGGAAACCTGCCAGTTGCATATACTGGCAAAGGGAAGGCTATTGAGAGAGTCATGGCAGGCAGCTCAGGTCGGGGCGGCCGAACTAACAGCAAAGGTTTATCTTCACATCCCGTTAAACACAGCCTTGTGCGGCGTCAGAGTCTGGCGTATTGACATGACCCCAACAGCCCCCTCAGTCGTTGGCAGCTCCAGCGACTCCACAAGTTCAGACGAACTTGAAATGAAAGCCACCCGCCGTCGTCAAGCCGTATCCGAATCGCATTCAACTGGAAATGACCTCAGCAGTCTTACGCCAAGCACGAGAGATACAGACTCGGCTGCCAGTCTAGCCCAGAAGTCAGAGCCACAGCACAGGCATCGACTACACCCGAGCAAGGGCCGAAAACAGGTGGACCCCTCAGCAAATATTAGAGATCGGTATTATCCCCCTAGTGCGAGCCAACGCTTTCGATCAACGGCCCACAGATCGCCAAGCTCATCAATATCAACTGTTTCCAATATCCCACCCGTGCCTTCGTTACCACCAATGTGCCTAGCAACGCCGCCAGTACCCCATTCCGCTGCTTCCTCGTCATCCGGCTGGGCATCATCAACCTCTTCAGTTGCAACATATACTGGACCGAGCAGGCCATCTGTGAGGGCCGATGGCGATGGAGAGTCGCCAACCTCCCCTATCACCCCTAACATCCTCGCTCCTGCGTCACCGGCGATCCTTCGCCCTTCCTCAAAAGCCTCAGAGTTTGATTTTAATTTTTCCACTACATATACAAGCTCGGACTCTGAATCCTCTCCGAAGCCAAGAGTATTTTCTTTATCATCGACAAGAACATTGGACGCGACGCCAAGCCCCACAGCTACATCAGGCTCACATCTACGGACTACGACCGAATACCTTGCTTACAAACCGCCTGGTGTCATTCGCTTCGATTTTGAGCAGGATATGGCGCCATCGAGGGTGGCTTACGACCGCGAGGAAGACCTGGCCAAAGCGAGCCCTACTCCCAGGGTTCTACCCGTAGATTTCGATGAGGCGGCCTTCTCTCAGATGCCTCTGGAGGTGCCTGCCCCAAAACCACAACCACCGCCCTCCGCGCCACAAAAGGTCGGGAGGGGCAAATTGACCAAGACGCCGCAGGTTGCAAAGCCTCCCAAGGCCTCTCGGCGGTGGTCCTTTAGCAAGTCTGGGCCACCTGTAGCCTGACAACCTTAGTTCATACTTCTCGATTTTTATACATAAGCTCGTTTATGTTTGAATTTCCATGTTGGAGGGTAGGGATGCACATCGGTTAGCTGTTCTATTTCTTTCAGTAGGGCTTGATCACAGCATTTTGTGCAGGTGACGGTATTAGTTCCGCATGCTCTTCTTTGACAGGAGACACTATGGCGTTAAGATAGTTGGCTGGTTTTTGTAAGGAGAATATGGGAACACCGAATATTCATTGCCCCAGCGGCACAGAGGGGTAACTACCTAGGCGATACCTAGTAGCATTAGAGTAAAATATCGGATTCAGAATGCTTTGAAGAATTGTGCCTTGTGAGCTTTTAATGATCTGTTTCTTGTCCGCCATCGCTTCATGGACTACAAGCAGTCCAAAAAAGGGCACGGAGAGAAAGAAGAGAAAAAAACAAGGCAAAATTGTTTTTTTCGCTAATTGCGCCGGTGTACACTTGTACGTCCACTATGAAACGTGCTAGGCATCTATCTAGGACCTCTCTCTAGAACTAGACAGGGTCCAAGAATATGACAGGAAGTAAATTGACCCCAAAAGTCACCAACCCCACCAGTTTTGAACCCCCAAGTCCCCCACACTAAACGCCCGGTCGAGCGCACAAGGTGACAAGGCGCCATAACCGGCTGCAGGGATCCGCCAACAACCGGTGGACAGGGATCGCTAAACGTTTCATAGCGGTCCGCTCAATTGGTCAATCAGAACACGGGGGAGGACCGCACTTAAATCTACAGCTGTCACTCTCATCATTCAACTCCGTTCCACCACCACATCATCAGGCTTTGTGCCACGGAGTCGGTCCCCTCGTACACTTGGGCTATCCTCCCAGGAATAATCTGTCTTACCCGAAAAGACGATGTGCACGCTACCACAAGAGTATTTAGGCCTTTCATAGCAGTGTGCAGCGCTAGCACATGCGCCGTACTCTTTCCATCCCCTCTCTTTCACCTTGGACAAGCTCACGATACGCAAACCACACCCGGAAAACAACATGGCCACCCACAACGGTCTCTACGAGAGGTTTCTCTGGCCGGCCGTCGACGTCGTGAGATATGCGCCGCCCCACATGATTCTGCTCGGCATGCTGGCCCTCCTCATTCCTGGATTTCTCGCCCTCTACTTTATCCTACACCTCGTCGCGCCCAAACCACGGGCTCCCTTGCCGTCCGAGAAGACGTACCTCACCTCGAGCCCTAAGGATGGACGTAACACGACGGCCCAGCTCCCATGCTGGTATGACCGCTGGCTCGCCGAGCAGCGGCGGCAGCGCCAGGCCAATGAAGACGCACCCGACCTCGGCCTCATCGAGCCTGCAGAGGTGGCCATGAGCGTCGTAGTGCCAGCCTACAACGAGGAGTCCCGCATACTTCCGACTCTCGAGGAGATGGTCGAGTACCTGGACGCGCGCTTCGGTCGTGACCCGCCTGCCAAGTCGACGCAGACAGCACTCGTCAGCCCCACCACGCCCAAGCGGCTGGCGCTTAAGAAGCACCAGGCCGTGCCGGAGCCCCTCACTGGCTACGAGATTATCATCGTCAACGACGGCAGCACAGACTGCACCGTCCAGGTCGCGCTCGACTTTGCTCGCGATCGTGGGCTGCACGATATCGTCCGCGTCGTCACCCTGGCCAAGAACCGCGGCAAGGGTGGCGGTGTCACGCACGGCTTCCGCCACGCCCGCGGTGAGTACGTCGTATTTGCCGACGCCGATGGCGCCTCCAAGTTTAGCGACCTGGGCAAGCTGGTTGAGGGCTGTGAGGATGTGGTGGACGGCTCGAACCGTGGCGTTGCCATCGGAAGCAGGGGCCACTTGGTCGGCAGCGAGGCCGTAGTTAAGGTATGTTTCGTTTGGGAAGCCGACTTGTTTTCTCCCTTGATGCGGGCAAAGCACCCTGAAGATGTGACTTACATATGCTATTATCATACAGCGCTCGGCTCTTCGCAACTTCCTCATGAAGTCATTTCACTTTGTGCTTATGATTTTGACCCCGCCAGCAACCTCGCGCATCCGAGACACCCAGTGTGGTTTCAAGCTCTTCAGCCGCGCCGCGCTGCCCCACATCATCCCGTACATGCACTCTGAGGGTTGGATCTTTGACATTGAGATGCTCATGCTGGCCGAGTCGGCCCCTGCAACTCCCGTAGTAGCCGCAGACGGCAGCGTCATCGGAATGAGCCCCGGAATCAAGGTGGTCGAGGTGCCCATCGACTGGCACGAGGTTGAGGGTTCCAAGATGAACCTGATCCACGACAGCATCAAGATGGCTATCGGCCTGGCAGTGCTGAGAGCAAGCTGGATGATGGGTGTCTATAGGCGTCGTCTCACCTAGGCACGCCACAGTGATGGATTGTTTGAGGATTTTAAGGGAGGGGTATAGTCTCGTTCTTTTGGATGCTGGAGGGTATCCGGTCATTTAAACACAAACAAGGGGATCACAGGGGAAGATTGCATGATTTGCTCATTTAGGGCGGTATAGAGGCGTTAAACGAGATACCACAGTTCACTGCTACTATTACATAGATAAGTGGGTGAAATGTCTTACTATTTTGATTTCTGGCTGGCATGGGCCTAGGGCCTATCTAAAATGGTTGCGTAAAAAAAATAAAGAAAATATAAAAAGATCAGTCGAAGGGAGTGATGCTCTTGACGCCGGAGCAGAAATTGGGACGAGCCAGGAATAAAAGGCGAGAAGAAATAAAAAAAGGCTAATGGAACTGCTTTTCCCACTCTGCGTACCCCTCGAGCATCTGCTTCGTGATTTGTTTCCTCTGTCCGGCGATGGCTGCCTCAAAGTCGGCCATTGATATTGCGCCTTCGGAGCTCGGTTCGTCCAGAGAACGCCTCATGGCTAGCTTGCCCGCCGACTGGCAGGTACCTGCAACCTCGGCTCCCGAGTTGCCCTCGGTGAGTTGGGCCAGGCGGGCAAAGTCCACGTCGGGCGCGAGCTGGCAGCCGGCCGAGTTCTTGCGCAGGATAGCCTCTCGGGCGGCCGGGTCGGGCGGGGGCACATATATGATCTCGTCGAAGCGGCCGGGTCGCATGATGGCCGGATCGAGGGCGTGGGGGCGGTTCGTGGCCGCGAGCACAAAGACGCCGCGCAGGTCCTCGAAGCCGTCCATCTCGTTTAGAAGGGTGGTGAGCACGTTGAGCCCTCCCTGGCTGGTTGCGCCGCCGCCGTCACTTCCAAAGCCCTTGCGCGACCCGGCGATGGAGTCGATCTCGTCAAAGAAGATCATGCTTGGGGCTGCGGCCCTGGCGCGGCTGAACAGGTCGCGGATCTGCCGCTCCGACTCACCCACGTACATGTTGAGCAGCTCGGCGCCCTTGACGGCAAAGAAGTTGAGCCCAGACTCGGTGGCCATGGCCTGCGCCGTCATGGTCTTTGAGCAGCCGGGCGGCCCGTACAACAGGAAGCCCTTGGGCGGGACCCGGATGAACTTTTGTATCTCTTCCTTGGGCCTGGTGATGAAGTGAACTGCAAGGCGCAGGTCTCGCTTGACACTCTCCTGCCCGCTTATGTCGTCCCAGCGCACTGGCGGAGGCTTCAGGTTGACATCTTGCATTGCTGTCGGGCGGATTTCAAGGAGGGCTGCTTCGAGGGAATCGGTGTAAAATGCTGTATCTGCTGGCGGCTTTGGCCTAACATCTGATTCGGTGCCGGCAGCTTCAGGTTGCATGTGATGAAGCTTGGCAGCCACGAGGTAATCTATCGTCGAGAGGAGCTTCTGAAGGTCCAGACCGTTGTAGGCGTGTGTCCGGTCACTTAAATCACATATGATCTGTTCCTTAACATCTGGGTGAAAGGGCGGGTTGAGGCTTGAAATGACGGCGGTGCGTCGTGACATGTCCATGGGCGGCAAAAGGATGGCTCGCTGAAGCCGATAGGGACGCCGGAGCTTCTCAGGGACTATGGTGATGTAATCCCGGCATGCTGCGATGACGATCACTTTTGGAGGCTTCTCCTTGTCACAGATGGCTTGTCTGACTGAGACGAGGCCTTCGACAAGCGCATTGATGACGGTGCTCCGGTTGGCCCGCTCCTTATCGATGAGCTCGTCCAAATCGTCAATCAGCACAATACTTCGCGCCTGTCCGGTGACGGTCTGGAATATGTCCTGAATGTCCTTGCTCTTGTCAGACGCCTTGACACGGTGGACCGAGCCCCATCTTGTCCTAGATACATGGTCCAGAAGCATTGTCTTTCCAGTACCGCTGCCACCATGGAGGACGAGGCCGTGCCATCCCGTATTGGATTCCCGATCCGAGCTTGAGACTAACAAGAAGTCATTGAGCTTCTTAACCTGCTCCTCCAGCCCGGAGACCTGGGGTATTTGAAGATCTGAAGGCTGATCATCACGACTACCCTCATTGCCGTCCACGCTTGTGGCAATGACGATCTCTGCAAGCCCTGGCTTGACACGGCAGTTGTTGGTTTCTGAGCCATTTACTGAACGGACTCTGAATGTTCTTTTGTCTCTGGCAAAAACAAGGTCCTTGAGAACTATTCCGGGGAAAACATAGTCAAGGATTTCTGGTGAAAAAGGAGAATGTGCTCATCGTCAGTGTATAGTCACCAATTTTGGAGAATGAGTCGTTCCACCTCCTTCCCGAATTCCCCCCCCCCCCCCCCCCCCCCCCCCCCCGTCCTGCTATTCTTTCAATGACCTACCAATTTCTGCTTTTAGCATTGCTAACCAGGCCTGCGTCCATACCTCTTGGATTGGGGCTGATGATTCGCTCTCGGTGATATCCTCAAACAAAATGTCCCTGGCGTCTTCAGAAGGCGTGTCGGCTACCACGATTCGATACTGGTCGGTCAAGTTCAGGTCGCCTGCCTCGCGGAAAGGCAAGCTAACTTTGGCCACCCCTCGGCCCAGGTTCGGATCAGGAGTGAGCCATAGTATGGCCTCTCTCCTCTGAGAACTGCCGGTAGCATCTGGGTCAACCCGTTCGATGTAGCAGGCTCTGCCGTTGTCCACAGTCCCCGTCAGCTCGATCAAGGAGTCCTTTCTGATCTGTATGCGAGATGCACCCTTTAAGGGTTCAGGAGTCTTGCCGCCAGCCACGGTAGGTCGAAGCTTGACCTCGATAGACTTTTTGATGGCCATGGTGATATCCCGAGTGAGCTATAATGGCACAAGCCCCTTTAGGCCCTAAATTTTGCCAAGCCAAGCAACAAAACACCGGGTGCCAGCACTGAATGTTTGCGGCTTTGAGGCTTCTCAGCCAAGGGCCTTATGTTCAAGTAATGTATTGTCTTGTACTCCCAAAGGCAGCGGGTGCCTGAAAAGAACGATGCAGAAAAAAGCTTTAAAATTAACTGGGTACCTACCTATATTGAGCCAGGCAAGATGCACAATGGAGGAGCGCATCGAACAGAGAAAATACACCCGAGTAGGTGGGGGTTTACCTGCTTCGTTAGCTACAAGCCTTGGCTGTTACATTTGATGCTTGGTACCTTGTACGCTGCCGTGTTTTATGGAGCCGACAGGCGGGGCATCCAGTTAAAATTTGGGGCCAGTCAAATGCCTGCAATTGACGCCGTTTTCGAAGCTAATCGCGCCCATGTTTTTTCACGAACGACCCATCTCTAGAAACCACCAACCACAGCTTTAATGCTTCTCGTTTTTGCCGCCGTCAAACCGCCCATATGGTGTTGGGACGGCTGAAGCTACCTCCGACAATTGCGCGGAGGTTGTTTTCCGTTCGCCCCTACAGCACGAGCACATATTCGAACTCGGCTGCTGACTCCAACTTGTCGCAACGAGACCTCAGACCAAAGCCGCCCCTAACCGAAGCTATCGACGCAGAATGGAGGCAGCTCCTCCAGGACCTTAAGGACAACCAATTACTCGCCCAAGGCGATGAATCGGAACCACAATCAACGGAACCGCAGTCCCCATGGCTGCTCCGGCTGACGGGCACATCTGCTAACCTTCAACCGTCTGACTTTTACCGCCTGGCACCGCAGTCAGACCATGTGCATTACTGGACCACGCAAGGCAGCCTGGCGGCTGTGACCCAGGCCCGTCACCCGAGTACTCAGGAGGGCCTCGACCACTACCTGCTCTATTTTGAGTCGGAGGCCGGCGCATTGCGCTACCGCGATGAGGCCCTTCGTCTGCATAAACTATCCAAGGAACTTAAGGCCGTGCTCGCCCATCCGCCCTTGCCACGGAAGGAGCAACGAAAGAGAGCCAAAGCTAAAGCGAAGAGGAAATCGAAGCTCGCGGGCGATGCTCTTGAAGAGTTGGAATCCATTATGGAGCAAGACAAAGGTAACGCAGAGGCCACCGGTGGACAGCAGCCAGCTCTAGCCATGCCATGGGGAGCTCTCAAGCCGCGGTCACAAGCGCCACCACAGCCAGCTGCAAAGCCGAAGCCACATCCACGAGATTTTGCGGCGGAAACCCGCGCCTTCACCCTTGCTCCTCCCGACGCCGAGCTCGATCTGTATGGCCCCTTTCGGCCCGATCCAAAAGACAAACCTCCTTGCGTTGCACGCTCGGCCCAGGTCCTGCTTGTCGTTTCGGGCGGCAGCGGCAACGGCTTCTCGAGGTCCGCCCTCGGCCGTCTGATAGCTGCCGACGGCGAGCGTCGAAACCTGCGCTGGCGGCTGCGCGGTGGCGCCTCGGTCCTGCCGCTCCGCATCGACATGTCGCCTGCCGCTCGAGCGGCAAGGAAGGAGTCTGGGGTCGACAACTCCGGTGATACGCTACGTCAGGCGGTCGAGCTGACACAAGCTGTCGAAGCCAGCAACGAAACGGACAACGACGCACTCTATATGCGTTATATTTTATCGTTTGAGGATAGCACCGAGGCCAAACGTTTTGCGCGGGAGTGGCACACGAGGAAACTTGTCTTCAATAACGGAGAAATAGTCTTTTTTGTAAAAACTACAGCTCTCTGGTAGATGCAACTTTTGGGCACCCGACTCGCCCATGTTTTGATAAAGAGTTACGATTAGAAGGACGGACGACTGTAAGCTTGTCATATCGCAGCGGGAGCTCATGCCTTGTAGCAAAAGAAGTTATCTTTCTTGGAGATTATTAAATGTAGCCACAATTTAGAAGAGACAAGAGAAGATGTCTATGGTACTCAATCAAAGGCAATGTAATACTAGCAAAGAACTATCAAGTCAACCCAAACTCCGTGGCCAAATATTTGCAACATTCTTACCAGTCACCTCGACCTAGCTTCTCCTCGCTCGCGCTCATGGCAAAAAAAAGACAAACCATGCATGCAAGAGGACTCGCCCCATACACAACGACTCGCATCCAGCCAGATTGCGTAATATCATATGACGCCAGTGAGTAAAGGCGCTCGTGGAACCGGCAAGAGGAAATAAAAAGAGTCGACACTGCATATATGCTGTAGAAAGAAAAATGCGACAGCTCTGCCTCCCCCGCGCCATTCGTGTATAGCTCTAGCTGGCGTGGCCAGCAGAGCCTCGCTCCCGCGCTCATGTCTGCTTTCGCTAAAGCATCGACCGAATATCTCAGAGGATATTCCTCACAAGGAACCTCACCAATGGGCATATGGGCCGTTTCAGTAACTGGCTGAAAATGCTTGGACGAAGCTGAGTCAATTTCGGAATCAAAAATCCTTCCCAAGCATTTCCTCATGAGCAAACAAAAAAGTCATCAATGATCATCGCAGATGTACTGCTGCACTTCTGGATTCTCCATCTTCCTCTAGCAGCACTTTCCGCCCATGCCGCCTGCGGAGTTGCCTTGCGCGCCGGCGTTGACGTTGACGGAGCCGGGGTTTTGGAAGTCTTTTTGCGTATCAATGGTACGCTTCTTGATGTCGGATGCTAAGCTGTAGAACGCCTTGTCGATGTTGATGTTGCCCTTAGCCGAAACCTCAAGGAATGGAATGCCGAGCTCGTCGGCCAACGCTTGGCCTTGCTCTGTAGACACGGCCCGCTTCTCCTCCCAATCGCACTTGTTTCCGATTAGGATCTTGTTCACACCCTCGCTGGCGTGCTGCTCGACGTTTGCGAACCACGTGCGAATGTCTGCGTTGAAAGATTGTAGCGGTCAGCAAAGAGGGCCCTGGTAACAGACAGCACGAGGAAAAGAACAAAGCCCGAGGCAAAAGAGGTGACAGCAACTGAGAGAGAGACACTGAGTTAGCTTACTATTAAAGGACCTCTCGTCGGTGACGTCGTAGACTAGCAGGATGCCCATGGCTCCGCGATAGTATGCGGTCGTGATGGTGCGGAAGCGTTCCTGACCGGCGGTGTCCCATATCTGCAGCTTGACCCGTTTACCGTCGAGTTCGATTGTGCGGATCTTGAAGTCGATGCCGATCGTGGTGATGAATGACGGCGTGAAAGAGTCTTCGCTGAACCGCAGGAGGCAGCAGGATTTACCCACGCCCGAGTCGCCTATGAGCAGCAGCTTGATCTGTTTGGTTGCGGAGCGTTTCCTCTGTTAGTCGAAACTCCTCATCGTGGTATATGTGGGCCGAACACAGCGCGCGCCGGCCACTTCACGACAAGTTACATACGAGTACATCGTAATTCCTGTTGGCCATGGTGCTGCGTTTGGAGCAGCGTGCTCAGCTACGCCTTCTTGAATTGATAGAATCCTCCCCCGCTTAAATCTTAGGGCTCAGTACGGTTCTTTATTGGACGCTTTATCGTAGCTCGTGGAAATGGAGTTGAATTTTGACCGTCAGAACGCGGAGGATGATTATGGCCAAGTGGTAATAGTGTGGTTTTGTGAAATGGACCAGACGAACGGGCCTGGGGACGACGAGGGGGTTGGCACACTCGGTTGTCGATGACTTCAGTCGAAACGGCAGCGCCAATAATAAGGACAAGTTAATGTACCTAACCCTGGGACGTAGGCACTGGTGCTCTACTGTTGTTGTGTCGAACGGGGATGCTGTGGGACTTTGTTGCTGATCAGACCTCGGGCTGGCAGAAACAAAGGGTCTTGTCAGTTGTCGCCTGCAGATTGCGATGGCTCAGGCTTGCCTGCATGTATGTAGGTACCACTGTGAGCCTTGAAACTACAGTAATCGCAATGAGGTCAGCCTAAAATGGAGGTAAAGGTGGAAGGCGGTGGGCGGCGCCGCTTTCTGGGCTTCCTGGGCTCGTCTAGGCTTAGATCGGCCAATTTATTGGCGGTTTGCGACGCACCTTTGCGGGGAGGTAGGTACCTAGCTCAGGTAACTGAGTACTAGAATTTAGGAGGTACTTGTGGAGAGACGCGCTAATTGAGAATAGGCAGGTCTGGTTGGTCACCTTTTTCCGGTAGACTGGGGCTTCTTCAGTCTGTCTGCCACCTACGCCAGCCAAGCCCAAGATCAAGTGACCACCTAGGCAACTGAATTAAAGACAGGGACGAACTGTAGTTGCAACAAACTTGGATGCGACAATTACAAAAAGACATTGATTGTGACGATGTGCATGATGGATCGTCACTCGATAACACAACATATAACCTCTCTTGTAGTAGGAAGTAGAAAATAACTGGAATTTGGCCCCACGACATCACCTACTGCATGCAGTATGTGACCAAGCAAAGTTACCTGAGTTAGACGTTAAGCTGCTAGCTAAACTACCTAGGTACATTCGGGTGAACTCGACCTGTATCCTGTGCAACAAGATTGCCAGAGAGTTTTCCTTCTTCTTTTTCCTTTGGTTTCCTCACATTTATCGCGACCAAACATTCATGTATTTTTCTTTCTTTTTCTTTGGGCCGCCTATTGACTATTATAAGACCCGTATATGCTAGACGCCGCGCTTTCCCTGGCAATATCAAATCATTCGCCCAAATAAGCTCCTTTTGTAATTATACCTGACTGACAAAGCATACCGTGTCTCTGGAAACCCAAGATCACAGCCATCTCCTGTAGGCCCAGCGAATCCGATCAAAGGCCCGCATTTGTGCAGTGATACCTTTGACATTCACCACGTCCTCAAGATCTTCCAGGAATTCCCTCTCCACATCGGCAGGCAGAACGCCATTCACTAGCTTTCGCAGGACGTGAACCTCACAGACAAGCAAGCCGTAGTCCTTGTATGGAAGCAGGTTGTCTTGTGACGGGCTGGACATGGCATCGGAAAAGATACGGTCAATGTTACGCAGTACCCTCACTGCTCGAACCGCACGCTCGCCGCGTCGAGTACCCTTCCTTCCGCTCAGGAGTGTGCGGAGGTATTGGAATCCAAAGTAGGTAACCAGAATCCCTGGAGTAAGCCCGACGAACCCAAAGACCAGCTCTTGGCTTTTGAGAAGCGCGTCGATCCCGCTGATTGCTGTCTCCAAGTCAACTTTGGTCTTTTGAACTTGTATGAGCAGGGAGCGAAGGAGGTCTCCACGAATGGCGCCCACGAATGGCCGCTTCAGTTCACTCTCGTAGGCTTTGAGCACTGGTGTTACATCGCCCTCACGGATCTTGGCCCGCAAGTCGGAAACCTGGGATTCGTTGAGGGCCGAAGTGGCGCCGGCCAGCTCGGGTCTTTCTAGTGCAAACTCTACCACCATTCGCTCAAGGCTGTCTCGGTCGGCTCTAAGGCTGTCGCGGCTCATAATGGCGATCTCGCTGTTGCTGTCGTGCCTGATGGTGCCGACAACCTTGCGCGTGGGTTCAATTACCCAGTTGAACCAGAAGTCTCGCATTGTTGCTCCAAGGTCCGCGATCCACTGCAGCACATCCTCCTGTCGATTGACAAGCACCTTGAGTATCGTGGACGAGGATAGGAGAAGCACCGTGGCCGGGAGCCAGTATCGCACCAATCGGGGCGGACGTCCGTGCTCTTTGACCAGTTCATTCGTAGCGGCAACATGATTGGGCAGGCTGCTCTGCAGAATGCTCATCAGTCTCTGGGCAAGGATCGCGGGCTTCTGCGCTCCGGCCACATCCTCTGCATGTATGGACAACTCAGGGTCATCCTCGACACCACGGAACACCCGGTGTTCAAAGTCACTAACGCCCGTTTCCAGGGTCAGCACCTCCCTGACGATCAGATCCATCAACGCAACACTCCGCTCGACGAAGCCCTTCCATTCAATATTGGCGTCATTGGAAGCAGTTTTCAGATCTTCGTCAGCCCCGAAACTTAAAGCCTCGTCAATGAGCACACCCAGGCCACTAGCAGTCATATCACGCAGCTTCTTCAGCTGGGCCTGTCTCTGCTTGGCATGAGTGCGGCACAAGGCAATGGGCGACATTACCCTGCGCTGAACATTTGCTAGGGATCGTGTCACAATGCTCTCGCGCACTATGCCATAAAATCTAGCCCAGCGCTGCGACAATGAAGCCTGAGGTCCTTCGGTGGCAAGTACCCCTAGGGGCGAAGCCTGAAGGCGGCGAAGTCGAACCTGAGTATCGACGGCAATCTCCTTGGCCCAGACCCAGAATCGTAGGGGTGCTGTCTGGACTGTGAATAGGCTGCTGTATGTATATGAGCTCAAGACAGAGTCCCAATACCAAATGTCGTTGCTCAATGGTATTATCTGGTCCAGCAATGTGTTGAACAAGAGACCGTATACTTGAAGGGTGGCCTTGCTGATGAGTAACCACTCAATTTCCGTCTGCTGAGCACTTTTGGCGTCTAAAGCGTCAGGTTGACCATAAGAATCGACCAGTCCCGACTGGACCAAAAGACTCTGTATCCTCTCGGAACCTAGTAGAGCTTGAGAAGAGGAGGACGAGGACAATGCCTTTACAATCCATAATTTCTCTGTAATCTCAGCAGACGAGAAACCCTCTACGTTGAATGTCTTCTCGTAGGATTCGTCGTCTGCGCCATTTTCACCATCCAGAAACCCATCTTGGGTGAGTAGAGGTGACAAGCAAATCCGGTCTATTTGACTATCAAGTAGACGGACTCGACTAAAACGTGGAACCGGAGCTTTAGGGTTAGTATAGTTTTCTATTTTGGTATAATTATTATAAAGCCTGCCAGGCCCTCGTTGACGTCATCGAGAGGTGCACAGTTTGAAAGATTGAAAAAAAAAGGGTGCCTACTCTTCAACAAAAGACATGATGTTGCTGAATCTAGATCCGGTGCATTATACCGAGGTGTTGACCTAACAGGCTACCCGATATGCATTTACCGAGTGTGAGCTCAGGAGAATGGGACGCAACCTTGAGCCAATTCTTTTTCGTGTTCGGACTGGGTCCAGACGGAAGTAGGTAACAACAAAATAGCAGGGGAGACAGGTTGACCGAGGCAGCCAAGTAGAATAAATAGTAGGAGAATGTTGCTGTACTGGCAACTGCGAATTTGCGCGATGCTCTTTCAATTCAAAAGTATTTGAAAACAAACGTTGTGCGCAAACAAGCAGTTTTTATTACTACTCTTCCATGCTCCTTTGGTCGTCTCTACTTGGCGATCGTTCCGCAGCGGACAAGAGGAAACTGAAAGAGGAAAGAAGAAAATAAAAACCAGGTGCTCAAAATTTCACGCGGATCTTCGATTCAGCTGGGCCACCTCCGCCCGTTTATTAGCGAGGTTGCTCCGAACTACGGGAAGGTAGGTACGAATTGAGGCGGGGACGGATTGGTGGATTGAGACAGCCTCCAGCTGCTGGGCTCAGGGCAACATTTTCCCCCCTTCCCTCTCCCTGTAATTTTTTTTAAACTTCCACATGAAAAGAATCAGATATTGATCACGAGCTACTAGTTCTAGAAACGGAGATTGGAAAACTGTGAAAGGAATCAATTTGCAAGGGAGAGCTAAAATCGCCCTAACTTTGACTTTGTGTAAAAATACAAGGGTACATAATATTTGTGTGCAATATCATAAGAGCTTTATGTACTGTCGTATTAGGCCCAGCATGTACCGGTATTAGCGTCTCCGGTGTGCCCCTCGACCTTTAATTGGTTTATCTTTTATAAGTATGGGTCTTGCCAGGGAGTCTGCAATTAGACAAACGGAGTTGGAGGTACCGGTATCTCAAACTGCGAGGGATTGCCTACTTAAGCCTACCTAGGTATGTATTATAATATCATAAAGTATACGTGGATTTCGAGATCGCTGACCATCGCTAACTTTACCAATGATCGTTACCGAATGGAATGTTAAAGTTTGCAGTGCGATTTTGGCCATCGCGTGTATTTAGTTATCCGGAAAGTCACGAGGTGGTGGATGCAAGCCAAGACAATGGCCACAGTAGTACTTTGCTAATTATTACATTCTGAACACTCGATGGCAACATAACACAGTTCGACAGTCACCAACTCCCCCACCCCATGTGGACTGTCGGATCGTACGCGCACAGTACTGACATGGCAAGTACCGCCACTCCGTCACCAGCAATTGGCAGCATCGTTTGGAAGTGGGTTGCATATGAAAGAAAAGGTGGGCCGGAAGTCGGAAAGAGCCCAAGCCAAAATCGACCCATGAGCCAACAACTCTTATTATTGGCTGCTCTTATTCGGGAACTCTGAGCCGACCCCATTCCAAGCTCATCAAAGGTGCGATTTTCTCAAGTCCAGGGGTTCGCAGATTGCCATCGGTCTTAAGAAAAAAAATCGAAATTTAAAACTCACCTTTCAACTTAGACCTTTGTCCACCCCGTCACCGCTACATGGACCTATAGTTCTCCAAAACTCAACCATCACACAGCTATCTCTGTGGCCTAGATAACAACCATCTGTGCGAGTTTGACATCTTCAACATTTCCTGCTAGAGTGGGATTCGGCGCCACTATGGAAGCTTTGTATGTTTTCTGCCCCAACAACGTCTTTGCGCTCCATCAGCCGATTACTCGCACTCGTCCCGGTGGACTCCAAAGAGCAAGGCTTCTAACAATGGGATTCTTGCACGCAGCAAAAACGCCACCATCGCGGCGGGGGCTACCGCCCTGAACAGTAGCCACGGCTATTTCGATGTTTTCGAAGAGGTCTCAAAGTACCATGTTCAACTCAGCGTCTTGGAGCGCCTTTGGGCTGTAAGTATACTCGATTGCCTCCTGTTCTGACCCCCTTGAACTGGAGCTGACGAACGGGCTATTTTGTATGGTAGGCGTGGTATTTGTGGTGGCAGAATGATACTCTTGCCACAGGCATAATGAGCTTCGCCATGCACGAGATTGTTTACTTCGGCCGGTCCCTCCCCTGGATTATCATCGACGCCATACCATACTTCAGGCAATGGAAGATTCAAAACCAAAAGATCCCGACGGCCAAGGAACAATGGGACTGCACGATGCTCGTCCTGCTCGGCCACTTTACCGTCGAACTGCCCCAGATTTGGGTCTTCCACCCCCTGGCTACATACTTTGGTCTCGACCACGGCGTCCCCTTCCCTCCGGCTTGGAAGATCGCCATGCAGATTGCCATTTTCTTTGTTATTGAAGACCTGTGGCACTACCTTTTCCACCGCGCGCTCCATTACGGTCCTCTATACAAGAACATCCACAAGTTACACCACACCTATTCAGCACCCTTTGGTCTCGCCGCCGAATACGCCTCTCCAATTGAAGTAATGCTTCTGGGGTTTGGTGTTGTCGGAACTCCAATAGTGTGGACATCCATCACGGGTGACCTGCACCTTTTCACCATGTATCTGTGGATTGTTCTCCGTCTCTTCCAAGCCATTGACGCTCACAGTGGTTACGATTTCCCTTGGAGCTTGCGCAAGTTCTTGCCCTTCTGGGGAGGTGCCGATTTCCATGATTTGCACCACGAGCGCTTCATCGGCAACTACGCATCCAGCTTCAGGTGGTGGGACTGGGTTTTCGACACTGAGGCTGGCGATGAGCCCGCAAGGAAGAGGAGAGAGAAAAAGCTTGCGGCCCTCAAGGCTAAGAAGGCCCAGTAATTGGCAATTCTGTTGCCGAAACTTCCTACTGGACGGTCTAGTCGTGGTATTGTGTTACCAGAGCGCTTAGTAACCACCCCGACCTGCTGTGCCCCTTCCCAACTTTCTTTCTTTTCTTTCTGGTAAAAGGAAAAAGCGGTAATCGTCCCCATTTCTGATTTATAGGTGAATAGACTTGGAAGAACTGGCTAGGTCGTGGTGCTCGGAGAGGTTTGTTATTTGTTATTTTCAGCAGTACATATTGGGTGGCGTCTTAAGCGCATTGCTCACGGCAAAGTATGTTTTTGTAATAATACACTGATATTATGACTTGAAACAAGTTATCTTATATGCCTCGACAGTACAGTGTGTGTAGTTTTTGAAAGTAAGCAGCTGTAATACTACTTGCTCGGCTTTGGTACGCAGCAGTCACCAGAATTCGTTGTGACTGTTGATGTCAGGTCCCGCATCTTACACTTTGCATTCTCCTCGTCTGGGTTTTGCTTGACCTCTCCAAAGGCGGTTGCCAACGAATCACATACGGCGGCCAAGTCAACATCTTTGGCCGACAGTCCCTTAGGACTGTGCGTCGTCCAACGGATGAAAGTTGTGTTGTATACCTTGATATCAGTCAGTAGGGTATTCTGTTACAAGCGAGACGTTGACGGGCAGCATACATTTGACCACTCGGGATGGTGATTCTTGATTTTGCATTGGAGCGAGACTGCTGTCATGAAGTCCTGCAATGCATCAGCTGGTCAGCAAAGCTTATATGTTTGTGTAGCCAAACTAACGCCACGACAGCTACGTACCCAAGTCTTGGCAAAAGTCTTAAACTTGAAGGTTCGCTCTAATCCTTCGCCGTCTGGGGTCAACTGCCAGCGGCCAGGGGCCAACAAAGGGGTGAGAGCGGCGTCAAGAGCCGCGACGTCAGATCCAGGTGCAAAGTTGGGACGCGACATGGCCGAGTAGAAGCGCGCAGGCCTGTTTGGCTGTCTGCTTGCGTTTGGAATGATTGATTCAAGGTGACAAATATTACGGCCAAATAACCTCACGTTAGGTGGCATCTTGGCTTCTCTCCTGAGAACGATTCTCTCTCAGCGCGGGACATGAAAAAGATGGTGTGGGTGTGTAAAATCAGCCGACGTTTCCCGTTTCACAGCAAATATCCGTACTTAACCCTTACAAGCAATACTCGGTTCCGACCTTGTCGATTCCAATTCAATCGTATAGTAAAACGAACATCAAAACACGGCAAATCTTGGGTGGTTGGG
This sequence comes from Pyricularia oryzae 70-15, assembly GCF_000002495.2. Taxonomy (NCBI): domain Eukaryota; kingdom Fungi; phylum Ascomycota; class Sordariomycetes; order Magnaporthales; family Pyriculariaceae; genus Pyricularia; species Pyricularia oryzae. The sequence goes on along the minus strand of NC_017849.1, from coordinate 2,677,319 downwards.
AGCCTGGCCTGCCGACGCCGACAGGCTCTCATTTGAATGAGATTTATTCAACACAAATATACCCAATAAAGGACTTATCCTACAAAGCTCCAAGTCAGGCAGAGGCAGGCAGTCAGTCAGTCAGATGATCCGCCGCCAGCTGCGCTGGAAGGGTCGGACATAATCGCCCCACCTGGTTACGTCCGCCAACCAGACTTCTCCGTACTTGTGCAGACTCCACACTCACAGAAACGTTCGGCCGATCCATCGATTAATTTCTCTGTCAGCACGTTTGCGCCCGCCCACCATCGACAGGACATCACTTTATCCCAACGGGATTCATTGATTAATCATCAACCACCGTCCCATCCGGCCTCTCTTTCGTCGAGCCTGCCTCTGGAATATTCAGAACCATCAGAGCGTGAATGCTGCTGTCTTAATCGCTGTGGGAATCTAGAATATCTGGGGTCAAGCGCAAGCTTTGAATTGTGCAATTCTTTTGATTTCTCTTTGCTATTCTTGTTCCGCCACGCCCAAAGCCAACGACATTTCATCGGTATCTTGCTCGGCTTGCGCTCTCGAACGAGACCAGACTCCAGCCCCAAGGCTCGATCCGGTTCTTGCTGACTCAGAACGCGCAATATTACAAAGATGCAAAGTACCAACAACGCTAACAGCAATGGTGAGTGACCATCCCAAGATGTCCAAGACATGATATGATTGATGTAGGGAATAGGTTTGACTGCCGCCCATACAGAATCAAGTTTTTTTTTTTTTGTGTTTTTTTCCCTCTCTCTTTCTCTTCTCTCTCCCTGCCTCTCTTCTTCCTGTACCAACTGTCCCTCAATGTCCTTGTACTTCCTTATCATGCTGTTTTCCCGCCCACGCACTGCTCATGTGTGGGTGTGTGGTTGTGGACCGAGAACCTACCTGATTGATTATGTCGGCAAGCAAGCCGCACGTCCATCCCCCGCCTGTCAGAGGTTGAAAATGGATGGTCTTGCGTGTCTTCCATGTCAGCTTAATAATCAGGTCTCCAAGGCCAAGACCCGGATACAGGGAAGTACAAGCAGGAGACAGCACCACGCCACACCATAACCTGCCCAGCATTCGCGTTCAGTCACCCAGGCTCATCGACGAAAATCCTAGCCTTAGCTTGCCTAAGGTACCTTGGGTGGTGTGCAGCCTGTGCGCCTGCCTCTCTGGTGTCCGCACGCCAGAAAGCCGGGCCCGATACCTACCCCCCTGTCACCTACCTAAAGTGCCTACCTTACCTTCCATCGGGTTTCAAGAACAAACCCATCCCCATTTATCCAGCCACCTGCTCGCTCATTCTTACATAATACCGCAACCAGAACATCCCCCATCACCGGATTAGCTCATCCTCCTCCATCTCTCACTCGCTTTTCTCACAAAAGGTCACTTATCTCAAAGAGTCGCCGTATTATTTGCTTGAGGAGATTGTGACTGTTTTTTTGAATCCTTTTCCTCTCCATTTTGTCATACAAGTTCTTAATTCAGTCATTGTTGGCCAGCCCTTCATTGATTGTTTAAGAGCAGCGCATGAGCAACTAAGTCAGCGTCTATATTCAGAGAGAAGCCTCCCCAGATCCCGTTGGCTTCATCACCACAGTGCTAGCAGCACTCCTGCGTCTCTTCAGCCTTTCTGCTTATAGCCCAATCTTTGTATAAATCACAAAGAGACGCTGCTGCCCTTGTCAGTACGCTTACACCCCAGCGCCGTCGCATCATCGATACTGAGTTCGGAATTCGAAATAGGCGGCAAAGCAAAGCTGCTTGAATCGTTGTGTACGAGCTTGCTCCTGATTAGTTTTCCTACCACCCTCTGTCATGGCCTCTACTACCTGTAGCTAAACTGGCTTTGAAGAGGACCATTCATAATCCTCTCCCACGACCCTGTGCTGCTGCTCATTGTACCCGGGTGTGTTGCTAGGCGCACCGTGTTTGTCCTATGGGTTGGCATTCGAGTCATTTCACCTTGTTCTCCTCATTTCTATATCTTATTGGGTTGCTGGATTACCAACGCTTGGCGGCGCTTCACCAGAAAATGCCCAAAAACTCTCGGCAAAACACTAACACAATTTTGAGTTGCAGAGCCTGTCGAGCGAGACCATTTTCCTGCATCAACTGAAGAGGCCTCTGCAGCTCTGCCTGTTGCAAACGGTGCTCCGCAGGATTCAGCTGCAGTGACGCACCAGGCATCACATGGATACAACCAGTACCCTGTGTTAGCACCTCACGCACAGAATAACGGTACAGAGTCGCGAATTCATCCTGAGCTGCGGTCCCCCTCAGGCTACCTTCAAGCTGCAGATATGATGGCTTCTGTTGTTCCCGCGCCACCAACTGGTGGCCCATCGGGCACAGTACCGAATGCACAGCATCAGCCGCATTCTGCCGCAGGGGCACAACTACTACCTGGCCCTCCTCCGGATATGGGAGATCACACGGGTGACGCGAGGAAGTCAAATAAACGCGAATTGTCCCAATCCAAGCGCGCTGCACAGAATCGGGCTGCACAGGTGAGTAAAGCATCTATTTCATTTCCATCTGTGGGTTGCGCCGGTTGGCATCCTGCCACTGGAGTGGTCGCGGAGCGATTTGGGCGTGATCATCGGATTGGTGCGTTCAGGTCAGGAGTTTATTGGCTCGTCTCACAGTGCTGACTGTACACCCCGGAGCTTTAGAGAGCGTTCCGTCAGCGCAAAGAAGGCTACATCAAAAAGTTAGAGCAACAGGTGCAAGAGCACGAGGGCTTCGAGGCGACCCTCAGGTCATTGCAAGAACAAAACTACCTCTTGAGGGGCTATGTTGTACAACTACAAACCCATCTTATGACGACACAAGGCGACTATCCCCCGCCTCCACCAGGACTCACCTTGGAACAACATTCCCAAGAAGGCCCAGCACCGGCCCACAATGCGGCCCCACCACCTCCGAGCTTGCCTGCAGCCGCTCCGCCCGCCCCCATGATGTCTCCCAACCCGCAAGAGGCAGCCCCGCCCAGCGAACAGCTTCCAGGGGCAGGTACGGCTCTGGAACAGGTGGCACAGGCCGTTGCCAACCTAGGACGGACTGAAGAGAATCCCACGGAGTCAACACCTGCATACATCAAGCCTCCACCCGCCGATGACGACGCACGAACTGCCGAGGAACTGTCGCGCCAATTACACGGAGAGGCGGTGCCTACAGCCAGCATGTAAAAATGGTGTACGTGTACAATCGATTTGTATTGCTCGTGGGTGTGTGCCATTTTCACAGGTTCATGACTGTTACATGTCGACCTCAATATAAGATCGGCGACATTACAGCACGTCACTAAATGATGGAAGGCGTTTTAAAGGATAATGTGTTGGCGGCAAGGGCGTTTTAACATTCATAGTATACATGAAATATTCTAGTTTTGGCTGTCGCATCTTTTGCGCCCCAATCTTCTCGTTATCATTATTTAGCAGCACCCAAATAACCTGGAGAATGCGAGAGGTCTCTCCATGTGATTGGGCGCAATTTCAAGAGAAGGCGTTGCCCATGTCGTGCTCCTAAAGCACGAGCATAAGTCAGTTAGCTGTTTGGAGCCCAAAATTAAAATAGGGGGAGTAGATAGATGGTCTTCTTACCTTGATGTACTCGGGTCCGCGCTCTTGATACTCTTCCTTTGTGATAGCCGCAGACTTCCAAGCGTCAGTGCCAGCCCACCCGGCGGCGCCCCGCCAAGCATCCAACACCGGGTCCCGTGCTCGGCGAGTAGCCAGCAATGCACCGGCCGGCAAGAGGGCTTGCAGACCTGTCTTGAGACGCTCATCGAAATTTTCCAACAGGGTCAGTCCTCCCGTCAGGAAGATGTCCTTAAGGAATTTATCCCGTTGTATACCCGCGAGGCCGACAAGGCGTTGGGTGAGTATATCACCAGCAATCTCGACAATGCCGGCCTGGTCAACGCCTGCGATAGCCGTCGGCTGGAAGACAACCTCGGGCACGCGGATGCGCTCGACGTTCAGGTGGATCTGGTGGCGCTCGGCCGGCGACTCCGAGTCGAAGGGCCGCGGGCCGCGGGTCCACGCGTGCTCTAACTTCTTGCTCCAGTCGTTCTGGGCCTCGCGCGTGTGTTCATACGTAAAGAGCGGGTCGTACTGTAGCAGCTCCTGCTCGAGAGCCGTGAGCTGCGCCTCGTCCTTCTCCTCGCTGTCCTCATCGTCGCTGCCATCTTCCTTGTTAACGGCGATATCGCGGTACACGCCCCAGTCGGCATCGTTTGCACCAAAGTCGTCGTCGTCTCCGCCGCGCCTCCGCTTCCGCGATGTGCCCGAGCCTGTGGGCGTGTCCGAGGCCAGGTTGGCGATGCTCTTCATGCGCATGACCGACGCTAGCGTCTTCCTGTTACCCATGTCCTTGGATAACATCTCGCGTTCCTTGACCCGCGCCGCCGCCTCCTGGTGCGCGCGGCGCTTGTCCGCTAGCCACTCTTCCAAATTGTTGGTCCGGCGCTCTTCGTCCAGTCGTGCCTCCTCGGCTATTCGTGCTTTTTCGGCCTCCTTTTCGGCCTTTGCACGAGCGCGTGCTTCGTGATTGGACTTCATAAGCCGTTGTTGCCGCTTTGCTTTTATTCCAGCGTCGTCGAGTTCCTCGTCTGGCACCTCAAGCAGCGAGAAATCGGGCTCTTCTGCGGCCTCATCCTCTACCTCGCCGCCCAGGTCCTTTGTCCGCGCCTTCTTGATGGTCTTCTCCAGTTCCTTTATGAGTCGTTCAAGGTGAGCTTCATCCTTGACTTCGGCATCGTCAAGAATCCGTTTCGTCTCTTTCTTGGTCTGATCGACCAGCATTTTCTGTACTTTTTTGTAGTACTCGAGCTCCTGTTCTTTCTTTACCAGCCGATCCAGTCTCATCTTTGCAGCTTGTTCCTGCAACCTTCGACCGCTCTCCTTCTTCCTCTCTGCTATTTTCGCCAGTTCTTCTTCTGTTTTCTGCACAATTACCTCCTCTGTGAATGGATACTGAATTATCCGCTCACGATCCTCCAGTCCAGTCCAATCGAGGTACGTCTTTAGCTCCTCGTCGTAGTCCTTGGACACGTAACAGAAATCACGGAGCATGTGCTCCGTCTGGGATGTGTTCATTTTGACATTGCCCAGAAAATCGCGATACTTGAGCTTTATGAGTTTTAGTAGATACTCGGCCGCATGCCACCCGCCCCAGTTGAGACGGGTCGCTTGCGAAAGCAGCGGCTTCTGGTTATATACGGGTATAAGATGGGTGGAGCTGTAAGATGACGAGACAACCAGGCCGGTAGAGCCCTTGTTGTGCTTGTACGAGAACAGCGAATCTATACCGTACGCTACGGATGGAGCCCCATAGCACTCGAATAGAACTTCGGTCATGGCTGGTGGGTTGTTTCAAGTGTCAGCGTATTTCGAATAATATACCATGGGTGTATGTATAGGGAGGGGTGTCGCGGTCTCACATTTGCGCGAATATGGCAAGTTGGCAACAGCTTCGGTCATCACAATGGGCCTGTCTATCGAGTCCCCTTTGTCGTTCAGGCCCAGCTTGATGAACAAGTAATCCAACACATGCTCCATGACGTCCCAGTTGCTGACAATGTCGGTACCGGCCTCGAATGCGTTCCGTATGTGTCCCTTGGCAGTCGTATCCGAATAGCAGTCCCAACCAGCGAACGAAAAGGTCTTGCCCAGCTTCCTGTCGCGATACTTGGCCATTATTGGCGGCACGATCAAACGCGGGTCATTCTCGGTTGACCATCCGGCTCTGACGGCGGAGGATCCTAGTTGTAGCGACTGTCAGTGACACGTCCAAATGGGCTTCGCGATCACGGCCCAGCCTCACTCACCATTGTCTATCACAATGGCAACCGGGCCGCCCTGAGAAGTTGCGCGCTCCGGGCCATCTGACTGGGGTGGGTGGTATTTCTCGAACCGCGCCTCCTTGACAGTATATATAGTTGGTGATGGGAGTAGCTTCCATGCCTCCCTGAGAGGCGGCTGGGGGGCGTTTTCGGCCGCCGAGGACTGGTCATCTAGAACCATGGGCGTCATGGTGGAAGGAGAGGCGCTGGCGATTGACGGGGGACTATTTTGCGGTCATGGTCGTGCTACTGCACCTTCAGCCAGTCGCCAGTTGCACGCCGAAAGGGGTAAGATTTACAATTGAAATGTCGCTGACGATTATGTAATACAGTCAGATTGGCAGGCGCACTGGATGGTTCTCTAAAAATGCCGCGATCAGCTTGCGATCAGCATGTTCTTTGTGGTTTAAACTCTAGGCAAGGTAGGTACCAATCAAAGTAAAAGAAAGCATCGCGTTCTCGTTGATCAATTCGCGGGAGCATCGTTGGTGAGGTCAGACCCCTGCCATTCATGAGGCCCACTTGGTCTTTGATTACTCCACCCATTTCGTGCAGGGTAGCTTGTTACATGTAGTCATGTACTGTATATACTGGCGTCTGGAGACTTATTTACGGTATCTCGCTTTTGTTCCTCCTTTTTTTCCCATTGTTTTTTTCCCGAGGTTAGGTAGGGTGCTTTGAGGGTTTCTAGATTACTTGTCTCGATTTCTTCAATGAGGTGTTTGACAGTAGTAGAATCGTCCGACTGTCCCGCCAGTTTTTTTTCTTCAGTGCTCATACCGGTAGACAAGGGACATTGATGGTAGTAACCAAACCCCTCTTGGCCCAATAGCCAAATTAAAGTGCCTTTTCTTTATGAAGGCTCCTTTAGATTTTCAGTTGCTTTATCAAATCTGTCAGCTGAATCTTTTTGTTCATGTTAAGCACCGACAGCGACTGACCTTCCAGGTGAAATAAAACATTGGATTGATAATTCTTGAACATTTGCGCAACGAGCTCGACATTCATGTTCTGAATGTTGATCTCCTGAAGCGACTTGTTCATCACAACTATCGCCTCATTGAGTTTCTCCTACAACAGAGTCAATTTTTCTACCCGGTGCACATATCCGTTACTTGACGGGAGTCCACATGAAGGTCATATCGGCGCTTCTTACCACATTAGTGATAATTCGAGACAACAGCAGGTTTTGCTGGTGCTCATGAGGGCTCTCCTGGCACAAAGTCAGCAGTGGTCAAGCTGCGCAGCCAGTCTAAGCGAAGCACATACCATTCTCGCAGTGCTTTCTTTTGCTCGGCAAACGTCTTGCTCGCGGGTATTCTTTTGGCAACGTCGTCTCTGCGAGGAGTGCACAAGTCGCGTCTCACACGTACACAGCAGACCAGTCGGTTTGTCCTTCTCCCCGCAATGACGGCAGGGACCACAGAAGTGGGGCAGATAAGCGCTTATCGGAGCTCATCCCCCATGGTCTGGGACGTTCTTCTCACAGGTACCGTACCTGTCTGTAATCAAGTAAGCTCCTGCGTGTTGGTACGAGATACCGTAGCTCTGTTGGAGCAATTGCTCCTGGATTGATGCCATAAACGCTTTCTGTTCTTCTTGGCCACCCCTAAAACTCTTCTTTCCATCCATAATAACAAACCCTGACACGTAATTCACGAGACAACCGCGTGCGACATGTCAAACAAAGAAGCCAATGCCGAGGCGGCGGCAGCGCACCTGGCCCTCATAGAACAGCTCGACAATCACTCAGTCCACAAGTCCTTCCGCAACCCGTCTTGGAAGCCTAACCAGCGGCGAAACAAGAACATCAAGACGATTCTCGGCGATGCCTCTCGCAAGGAGGCATCCCTCAACGCCACCCCACACGATCATAGCGGCGCAGCCACACCAGGCGCCGACGACGGCCTTTCCACCAGTGGCCAGTCGACACCAGCCGCAAACGGTGGTAGCCTACAGCCGAACCTCGCTCAGGCGTCGAGGAGTCTGAGCAAGCTGGTGCTCGAGAAGAATCTCAGATCAGCCGCTTCTGGACAGCCGGGGCCCTCCGCGCCGAGTGCTACGTACACCAACATCGAGAGCGCCCCGAGCATGGCTCCTATGAAGCGCTACTGTGATATCACCGGGCTACCGGCGCCATACAACGACCCTAAGACGAGGTTGAGGTACCACAATAAGGAAGTTTTTGGCATCATCCGCGGCCTCCCATCGGGAGTTGCCGAGCAGTTCTTGGAGGCGAGGGGAGCTCACACGGTGCTCAAGTAAAGAGGAAGGAATATGTACTTTTCTGGGGCTTGGCGTTTAGGAGTAAGGCGCATTACATGGCCGATAACACATGGGGTGCCTCATTCAACTGTGTATTTCTTGTCTTCTCTTAATCTATCTACCAAATGAGTTCAGGGGAGCATTGTCCGACCAACAAAGTCAAGCCTCAGCTATACACCTGTCACCTTTCGATGACAGGATGAAAATTGACGCTCCGGCTTAATCGTGGTCAAGTTCTGTTCTATGCCTGTATCAGACAGACCACCGAGGCGTTGCAAGAAACGACCCTCAGTTACCATAGCTAAAAAAGCTAGGCCGCCGCGGCAAAATGGTGTATATAGCCATCAACTTGATGGGTTGCAAAAGGTTCATTGCCTGGGAGCCTGTATGTGTACTTCGTATGTACACCTTTACTAGGACCCCGAATCAAATCCGGATCGCCACGCATTTCCCCCTCTCCCGATTCTTTCCAGTCGAGAATAGGAATCAGTGAAATCAGATGACAGCCGGATGAAATGAGGCTAGCGACGCAATGTCGAGCTTGAGGCGCTGTCGAGACAGCACGACTGTAATAATCGCCAAAAGCTTTTGTCGTGAGGCCTTGTTTCGAGGTTGCTGTGCTGAGTTTTGTCAGAATTTTTTTCTTGTTGCGACGACTTGGTCAAAAGGAACGGGCCGGGTCCACATACACAGTGTGCCGTGCCAGCAGTGCCTTGTCTTGCCTGTACCTCCTTAGCCTAACACCAAAGCACCCCCTGCGCGACGAACCAGGGGTTTCGACGTGTTCTGGCCGCATCATTGTCCTTTTTCGCGACAACTGATTAAATGCTCCTCCAAACTTTTGAACCGTCCTAGTCCTAGTTTCTAGTCAAGCTTTGGAGGCTGGCCACTTATCCTGCGCTCTTTTCTCCAAGATTGGCTACGAGCTGTCTAACCGCATATTGTTCTCCTGGAAGAACAGTAACAAGCAACTGCGCAAATCTAGCCAAACCTCACAATCTTATCTCAAAGATGCCGTCAATGTGGTTAACAGATTCCCAAAGCAAGTCGCATCCGTTCCCCGTGTCACACCCCGCTCCTCTCACATGGCGTACCACTCACTTGCTTTGCTCAGGTTTGCTAACGGTTTGTCACAGAGATCGGGGTCGCCTTCTGTTCTGGCGGTATGCACGCACATACTCTGATGACCCATGCCTGACCGATTGTCATGTCCCGGCAGGCGCCAGACCGGGTTGCAGCAGCTAACTCGACCGCTTTGGCATTGTGCAGGAGGTTTCTTCCTTATCGGAGGTGTGATGCTGTTCTTTGACCGGGCAATGTATGTTTCTGCTTTTGTCGTTCTCCTTGTTTGGTCTTACTGTGGCTAACACTTTCTTCCGTCCCTGTCAGGCTTGCTATGGGAAACGTACGAAACTCGTCGCCGCCTCGTCCCGGGACCATCGATTTGAGAGACTGACGCTGCGGGACCCTCCCTGAAAACAGATACTCTTCCTCATCGGCCTGACGATAATCATTGGTCCACAAAAGACTTTGCTCTTCTTTGCACGCAAGCAAAAGGCCAAGGGCACGGCTGCCTTCTTCTTGGGGCTTCTTATGATCCTCATGAGGTGGCCCCTCATAGGCTTCTGTGTTGAGCTCTACGGTATTGTGATACTCTTTGGAGACTTCCTCGGTACCATTGCCGGCTTCGCAAGAGGGATTCCCGTGATAGGGCCATACATTGGCCTTGTAGTCGACAGGATTGGGCTGGGCAGGCGGAACGCCGACCTACCAGTATGAAAAGGCGACCATTATTGCGCGCCAGAACAGCCCGCACGCACTGGCAGGTAGCCTGTGGGCATGTATAGCTGCCGAGTTGTGACCTGGCGTTTGTGGGGGCTTGGGAATGGGCATCGGGAAGACATAGACACGTTCAACTTTCTAAAGGCGTTTTGGGTGACAAAATACCCGAACTACACGGTTACACCAACACCGTAATTCATCCTCACTGATCTGAGCATATTTATCGTTAGGTCTTTTTTCTCTCTTTTTTTTCCATCGACTTTAATTGCGTACACGTAGGGCGGCTGAAGACAATGCAGCATTGGTAAATTCGAATCCTCGGCAAACTCAGATATATGTACGGCATCTCAGTTGATCTTGGCTTACCGTGTTAGGTAACTTTGAAAAAATGTGTTGAACATCTGTTTGGATATTGAGTTACTGGGCATCAAACGTTATGGCAAGCGCAAGCGCAAGCGCAAAATGAGGGAACATAATGAACAAAAACACGACCAACCGCTCCGCTTTCATCACCTCTGAACAAGGCCCAAATTTCCCGTTGCTCTCGACAGATTCCCCGCCGGAATTTGCGAACATGTACCAATGACACTGTCTTTGTTCAAGGCCTGTTTGCTTGGCCAGTATCTAGGAGGCCACTATCAACACCATTGAAACTAAAACGGCGCCAATCTACCACCCAGGCGCACTTGATTAAAATCCCAGAGGCTTCAGGTAGTCCACCAGGGCGCCGACAGTCTGCGATGCATTTCCAGCCTGTGTGGTCTCGTTGTGATGGCCGACAAGGATGGCCTGTGACGTCTTCGCAATGGCGACACCGGATCGGCCCTAACATCCCGGAAATGGGCACTCTATCAGTATCGACTCTCATTCCCCGACAGGCAACGACATATCAAAATACATACCTGTCTGGCGTAAATGGTGTTATCCTCAATCCTGGCCACGACGTAGCGTTCCTTGGCAATATAGATGCCATCAGAATGTGCCTTGTCCTGTGCGCCGGCCTTGTTGTCTAGGATGTCTGCAATAGTCTTCATCTCGGCGGGCTCGATCTATGCGCATGGGCGGTCAGCTCGGATCTGTGGGTTTCTTCCAAGGGTGTCCAAAATCCATGACCGATTTCGCATACCGTAAAGTCGGCCGATGTGGCCCAAGTGCTGTCTCCCGCGGCGCTAATGATGGCCGCCTTGTCGATGTGGCCTGAGCCGACGAGGCTGTTATCGAGGTGCTATCAGTCAATACATGCCGCAACTCTGACACGGTAAATTCGACTCGGCTCGTCTGCTGTATCGGTAGGCTGCACCATACCTCTGGTCAACGTATCCTGCGGAGCGGGCGCTTGATTAGCTCCAAGGACTTCCATAGGGAGGGGTGTGCATGGATGAGGCAATGAGGTCTGTAGGACGACGTCTTCGCATTACCTTGCCACGACATTGTGATGAGGGGTAATTTGTGTTAATGGAGAGTGGAAAACAAAGGTTCGGATTAGTTTTTTTTCTTTTTTTTTTCTTTTGTAAGGTCGAAGAATGTATGCTCAGGCCAGTCACCGGGATTGGGGAAAGCAAAGCTGTTTATGGCACAAGGGAAAAAGAGCTTTGGTGAGGTGTATGAGTTCGAGGTTAGTTGCCGTGGGTCAACACTTTCACTCGCTGGCGCGGGGCACTTTGCTCTCCAACCGAACTTCCTTTCCACCATCGAAAGCGCGTCAAATCGTTCTCATGAGTCAGCCAATTATTACGTCAGCGGGGTCCACGATGTGGTGACGAAGAAGAGTGAAGTAAGTGCTTTGATTTGATCGCGCCTCATGCTGATCACTCCCGGTACTATTTACGAAGTATCAGCAGTTAGGCTATTTTGATCATTCATGGGCGATTCCAGTGAGGGTCAGGTGGTGGTTTAAACTCTGGTGGGTTAACGTCAACCAATGTGCCAGCATTGAATACAGTACGTATGTTTGTTTGTTCATCATCAGCGTAGAACAATCCTCGAAATCACTCGTGAGATCGACAAGAGGTGAGTATTTCTTGTCCGTCCAACCCCTGAGAACAAGTGCTTGCAACTGCAATTGCTCCCTTGCCAGAGATGTAATAACATTCCGTAGAGCAGATCACTCATGTGGTAATGCGGCAAAGTAAATGATAACTCCGAGTGCCTCGTCACGGCACAGCAATTAAATCAAACAAAGTCAAGTTGTGTGGGAATTTCACCTCTTTGGTCAGGCGCGATCACTGCCGGCGAGGAATGTTCTTTGGTTTCGAACCAAGATCCCATGCGAGAAATCCCGAGACAAAAACAGCCGGATCTACCAGATCTTCATCCTGGTTTATGCTTCTCGAAGAAATAGAAACCTGAGGTCGGTTAAGGCATATCTGTCAATGCGGGAAAACATAAACTTGGAAGTCCCCAGAAATATGATTCGCCGTCGTGATCACCGCATTGCTCTGTCCATTTTTATACGACCATGCGAAAGCCACGAGGATACAAAAAGGAACAAGGGAATCCAAAGACAAAAAGTCGACCAGCTCTCCTGAGTTAGATTTTGCCAGGGGTTCGGGAGCGGCCTGTGGGTGGGGCTTTCTTTACCTGGTCGCGTATCGCATGAGCCGGCCATGGCATTGATCAAATCGGGGGTTAAAGGCTCGGGCCTGACAGACAGACAGTGAGGAACCGTTCTTTTTTTTTTCATTGCATACCACCTGCCACCCTTGATGTTCGTGTTTCGATAAATCACAATTTGTCGCCAGCAGTTCATGATGCAAATATCCTGAAGCAAAGAAGCCAGTTCGATTATCAGCCGACACCGGTGCATCGCATCTCAACTTTTCGTGCCTGAATATCCACACTGAGATGAGACAGCCAAATCCATGGGCCCCCCTCCTAGGTAAGGAAGGTACCTACTCCGTAGTACTGTAGTACTGTACATACAGTGGTGATAGTTGTATGGTCCAACGCAGTATGATGAAACATGCTGACATTCAATCGGCACAGGCTGGTCCCCTGTCATGTCATCGCTACTTCATTTTCAAGCCCAAATCTGATGATGCATTGTCCAGTAAAGATGGGATAGCCTCTTTCGCCCGGCCGCGAAATGGTTTGACAGCTCATACGGTTTAACAGCCGGACGATCATGGAGTTCTTGTGACCTAAGGTTTCTGCTGTTGATTAAATGGCTCCTAGATTTGATACTTCATGTATAGACGATCTCATTCTTACTACGCTACGGTATGTTGAAGAGAATGAGATGGAGACACAGGTCCATCGCATAACATAGGGGTTGACCATGAGACAAAGTTGGCACATGCAGAATCGCGTGGTTATTGTGAATTCGGTAGCGAAAGATGTTCCCATTGATTGTCCTCTGGGAAACGGAAGATAAGGAGAGAAAGAGAAGCAAGAAAGGTACGCTGGATATAGATAGCATCATCAATTGGTGAGTTATAAAAAAAAAAAAAAAAAAAAAAAAAGGATACCTAGGTACCTACTTTTCCAAGGTACCTACATAGGTAGGTATGTACCTAGGTAATGTAGGGGATGAAAACATGAGCTTACCTGCACAGATGAGCAGCCCTAAAAGGGAACCTCACCGGGATTAGGTACTAACCTGACCTTGGCTAACAAGGGACCGTTTGGATCTGACGCGACTGGTAATGGTAGTGTTGGCTTTTCCCCACCTGCTACCAAGGCAGGCAAGGACAAGGTGCCTCGACGGCACAACCGGCGAATACAACGAACCAAAATACTGCAAGTACGGATCCTTCAAATTCCATCCATCGTCTGGAAAAGTAACTTGGAGTGCGAGGAGGAAACAGGAAATAAGATTTGACCAGTTGCCCTGCTAGCAAACGATAAATCTGCGTCTCATCAACCCGCCAAAATAAATTGCTTCGGCAGCTACCCAAGGCAGCGACGCTGTTGCCCCCAGAAGTTCGTGAAGAACCCGGCCTTGACTGTAATTGGATACTACATAACACGTTGTACCTACGACGTGCTCACTAAATCTCTTTTTCGCCGATGTAGCATTGCAGGCGGCTCTTGTGAGAATCGTAGCACTCCACTGGTTGTACCTGAAATCCGTAAATCTAACAGAACGAGGTTCATGGTTTGAGCCTTGCTTTTGGTTACAAGGTATATAATTACAAAGTATTCGACGGTAGATTGACTCGTTCGCACACTTGTCATTCACATCGCACTGGACGAAATATTTATTTGGGCTTCTGGCGATCCATATTACCACTGTACATTGATGTTGCTACTTCCGGACTAGCTTTGAAAACACTGTCAGGACACTATACCACGTAATAGTGTATATTCCATGCCAGGTACCTTAAACATACCTACTCTTGCTACTGTAGATATGTACGTACTGCAGGTATGCATCTTGCATGTTACCTGATGTACTAGGTATTCGCATGTGCCTCATGCAAGGTTCCTAACTTGGCTGAATACATGAAAGTAAGGTATAATATTGGATTTAAAGATTAGGCAGATTTCTGGCTCCGAGAGTTGCAGCGCCTCAAAAGTGATTGAATCGATTGGCAAAATTGAGTCGTTTTTAAATTGCAGACTAATAATTCGCACATGTAGCTCGGCGCTCATCTCTATGTTAGCTGGGAAGTGAAAATCCGAAACCGTTCCTCATCCATGGTGGTAAGACGTTCTCCACGGGCTTGTCAGGACTAAGGGTAGTTGCCGAATGTTTCTTTTTTTTTTCTTTTTCTTTTTTTTTGACCCTTCGGGTGGGACTAGAAAGCCCCTCTTCATCATCCCACATCTCGAGAGTTGATTTCTCCCAGTTTCCAGTCCCACAACCCATTGAGTAGCACGCCAGTACAGGTACCCCGGACAACAAGGACTGATGATTATCCTTGGTTGGACACCACTTCAATTGTCACCCCGACCATCAGTGGCAGGGCTCCTTGCAACCCTTGGTGGTAACCCCGGCGAAAGTCGAGACTAGAGAACCCCAGATCCATACGGCATGCTGATCAGTCTGCTCAAAATAACCATCCACGAATCTCAAACAAACAAGACTGGCAAAATCGGTGTGCGTGTCCCTGAAGATTACCCAACTCTGGAATGATCCGCATTAGACAGCATTACGTGTGAGAAACGCGGCTTTGCGCTTTGCGTGTTTTGCTGTTTCTTATTTTTATTTTGGAGGGGGTTTTACGTTTTATTTTTATTTTTTCCCCCTCCGAGCAGTATGGTCAATTAATCACTACCGCCCCGCTCAAAATCCGATGGACTGGATGGCGAAAAGAGGCTATAATTGCTTGTGTGCAGATTCAGCATCATCTCGGCCCGGGCGGGCAAAAAAAAAAAAAAAGAAAAAAAAAAACGTCTCGCACACGCGGCTAGTGGCTTGTTTACTACATACAGCTCGGATGGACCAAAGGCCCAGAGGATGAATTAATGGTATGTAACGTAAGATCTCGCCGCCCAAGCCCCGGCATCTTACCACCGAATAAACTCGTTCGTGGTATGTATTGCGACACTATACGAGTATATAAATCTTGTCTTGTTTCTTTTCTCGTACGGTTTGATTGGCTATATCCCTGGACTGGAATTATCCTATGTTCTCGTCAGCTTTGAAAGAAATACCTTGCCGTACTGTATTATTTATTATTCTTCTCACTTGGACAAAGTAAGTTGTATTTGGTGGTGCAAGTCCCCGGGTCCTTTTGAAACGACGAGAGCGAGAGCATCCCTACCCCCAATCTGCAGAAACTCTCGCTCCACGCACCAGCTATCCATCCTTCCAGTCAGTCTGTTTGTTCTGTCCGAACACTGGGTTGCTGCTTCTGCACGCAACGGCGACGATAAGCGTCCCATCAGCAGACGCAGGTTCACGTTCGGAAGAAAAACAGAGGCCACGGCGCAGTGCATTGAGCAACCCAACCTGCGGACAGAAAATAAGTCACTGCAGTAGCGCACGACCCGACCGATTATAACTGCTGCTGCTGCCACACACGAACCTTGTTTTCCGCTGTCGCTTTACCTCACTTTGCACAAAGAAAGGGTCGGTCATCAGCACTGCATCGGGATCGCCGGCAAAAGGCTGCAAACTGCCTGTCATGCTGAGAATCGTCAACCGTTCCAAGGATAGGGGTGGTAACGGGACCAGGGGCCTCTACACCTCGGCGCCACCCATGTCCACGCACGGTCTCCCCCCCTCCGCTGTAGAACCGGGTCCTCCCCTGGACAAGACGATTCTTGGTCTTGTTCATAATGAGCCCTTCCCCGCTGTCCCTTCGGACGGACGCCACGCCTACGCCAGTCGTCCACTCCCTCACCCACCACCAAGAGTCAAGCTCTCTGTAATGCCTCCTCTATCGAGTATTTCTTCAGGCAAGGCCAGCGCCACCACCACCACCACCACCACCACCACCACACTCCGCCCAGACTTTGCGACCATGGACTCGAGGATATCAAGGGACGACATGTTCTTGAGGCCCGCGACGGGAAGGGCTGCTATCGACCCCAGGAGGATATCTAGGGACGACTCATATTTGGTCGGCCGCCAGCAGAGTGCCTGGAGGCCAGGTTTTCACATTCCAAATAGGGGCCAGTTGACACCAGACATAAGCTCGAGGGGCGCCTCGCCACCAAGCTTTGCGCCCCCTTTTCGTCGACGGGAGACACCAGAATCGTTGCGATCCGCCGAGATCCCGATAGGCATAGGCATGCCCATAGGCATGGCTATAGGAAGCCCGACGCAGGGACACTCGCCGCCCAACTTTGTCAACAGCTGGCGGCCACAGGTACCTCAGGTGCAGGAGGTTGTCCGACCAGAGCCGGAGCCGAGGCTGCCACCACCGCAACCTGAGCCGGAGCCGGAACCGGCGCCGGTCAAGCGAACCAAGACAGGAAGGCGAAGACTATTCGGGCTATTCGGAAGAAAGCATGTAGAGGAGCCTACGATCCCTCTGCCCTCGCAAAATTCCTCCTATTCGGACATTAGGTCTGCCTCTTCTTTGCAGAGTCAGCGGTCACCGTCCACTCCAATGAGGAGTAACACATCGGCTGGTTCCAACGCCTCAAAATACAAGCCCCTCATCGCCAGGACCAATACCGAGCCCATGAATTCCACCCCCAGGAGCCCACGACGAAAAATCAGCAATCCCATCCCAATCGCCAACTCGATCGATACAGAGCATCCTTACCAGCCCCATACTATGGCACAGGTTCCGAGGCAAGAGGTTCTGCGGCCAGAGATTTCAAGGCCAGAAATTTCGAGGCCTGTGAACCCGCCACCACCTATCCCCATTACTAACACAGGCGGCCCGTTTTTGAACGTGGAGATTCCGGATGTCAAGATGGAGAGATATAGCGTAATGTTTAGTGGTCTGTTGAATCCTCAGAGCTCGTCATCTCTCCTCGCAAGGCGACAGGCAACTCTTGACCGACTCAAGAGCATAAACGACTGTATCATCAAGGAGGAGGAAGAGAGGATGAGACCAGCACCACAACGCGCCGCCACATCCCCCCAGCCGATTCCGACAAAGTCGCCCGCCTTTACTCTCTTCCCACCTACTCCTGACTCTCGATTCGAATCTTCTCGATCCCCGTCGTCGCCTAGGAACCGCTCGAACACGTCACCTGCGGCGGTATCTTCACCCGCAAGACCGCGTTTTGGCTCTGGCTCTGATGCTGAGAATGCGGCACACAGCAGAGGCCAGGCATCACACAAAACCAGCCATTCGGCAGGATCGTCCAGGTACCTGCACCCGAGCGCTAGGGACAAGGCCGTGCACTTTGGACAGGGCCAGTCCAGCCTTTACTTGGAATCCCCCACCAGTCCGGTCTCCGACTATGAGCGTGACCAGCGAACAACCGTGCAGCAACTGAAGCCGACGATAGCAGAGCCGCACTGGCAGTTGGTTACTCCGCCAAGCTCGGCCGCCACCTCTTCGAGTACCGCAAGCAGCACCCGCAAGCGATCTCCATCATCCACATCCTCCGTAGCCACCAACGTTACGAGGCCTTCTGTCGATGACGAGTCCGACAATGCGCTCAAGGCTGCGGTGGAGATCTCAATCGCGAGACAAATCAGTATCTCGCGCCAGCAGCGGCAAATGCTGAGGCCTCTGCAGACCAGCGTCGTGCGGGACCGGAATGGGATGACGGCTACCGGCGCCAGGGCTGGCAGGCCAGTGCCTTCGCCCGCAAAAGTGAGCCCAGTCAAGCTGGGTAAGAATGAACGTCTGCAGGAGACCAAGTCGTCCACACCGACCCTCATTCATCCACCCAGGCAGCATCTATCGGCCGAGCAGTTGATGATGCACCGGAAGAGTGAGCAGGTCATTTTGGAGGCTGCCTAGACCTTGTAATCCTGCCCCGTAGGGCGGATAATCTTCTTACTTCTTTCACTCCTTTGGCACCTCTTCTACTATACCCCCGCCTTTGGATATCTGGTCCCGACTCGGGTTGAACGATACAGATTTCTTTTTTGTTTCTTTTTCTTTTTTCTTCTTTGGAACGGGAGCGATTTTTTTTTGGCGTTGATTTTTGTTTGATGGGCTTATAAGGGGCGCTTGGGATTAATGGGCACAAAAACATTCCTTTGACCACGGCTGGCCTCAAGGTTCTGGTTGGATATTCTGGTTCAATTTGCCCGGGCTGTTTACATGCTGGCAATGAACACGCGTTGGATGCATTGGTATTTTTTTTTTTTGGGGGGGGGGGGGGGGTTCTTTTTTTTCTTTTTTTTGCGTTATAAAGTCGCTCAGGGAAGCGACCTCTTTTTTGTTTTGTTTTTGGAACGACCTATCTCTGTTTCTTCTCATCGCTTGTTCGTAAATACTAAATAATGCTCCCTTAGCCACGTCTTGGGTGGAAGGGCTGGCCGCATAGTACATATTTTAATAAACAGTCCAGCTGGACGGGCTGGCAATAGCCAAACATACCTACTTCGTACGTACCTGGTTTGATTGAAGCGGGTTTACATGTTCCCGCTGCGTCTGGCGAGCTGTTGTCCAAGTTGGGTCTGACGTATATAAACAGGATTCAAACTAGAACTAGATTGTGGCCTAGGTGGGATGACTGCACCAAGAGATCACTACTCACACTCAGACGACAACATCTCAAGATCTACAACAACCATAAGATGTAGTTGACTTACTATATCCCTTGACATCGCGTGTTCGGATGAGTTAGGTGGCAACGAGACAAGGGAAGCCCAGTACAAAAAATGATTTGGTTCGCCTTGGGCGAGCAAGGTTAGGCACAACTTTGGGGGCTGCTATATTGAGGACACTCGCCAACCCTGTCTTTCTATATTCGGATACAATCTCAAAGTGGGTGCCAAAGAATGGCGGGGGATTTGCAGAGCACTCTTGGCTCATCATTCACTTCTGCAACGACGGGATGCCAAGGAGGACGCTGATGGACCCTGGCAACGATGGCCCGGTACCTTCGAGATGAAATGTGGCCGAGTTCAACCCGCCCCAGAAAAGCCCAGTCCCTCTATTTTTACCTGACTTTCAACCTTGCCAATCTTCTCGCCCATCAAAGGCGGTACGGTGGTAGTCGCAGTGTGCCTGGAATCCTGTAATCTGCCCGTTGGCGTTGGGGTGGTTTTTCTTTGAATGCAATGCAAGGTCAATTTCGGGCCAGAGCACCTGCAGACAAATAGCGTTTTTTTTTATCATCCGAGGATACTCACGAGATGCTTGTGGTCCTGCAGTCTATTGTGCAATGTCATTGCTGACTAGCATACAGACAAAGGATATTCGTCGATGCATCAGACCAATCGCTGATGATATTTGTGCACAGCTTCTACGGTAGGGTTTTGCACGCAACGATTAAGGGATAGATTGTCCTACAACGTAGATCCAGGGCAGAAAAAAAAACAAAAAAAAAACACACGATTGAGCCACCTTGAGACGAAAACGCTGCGAAAAGAATGCAAGGACATGTCCGACTACGTGCCGACGCACGTCTCTCATTAAGCTAAACAATTGCTGGTACCCATAACCGTTCACATGACAATGCAGCACGAATTCTGCTTCTTTGCTTGCGCTAAAAGGTGATGGGAAAATATGTCAGCCGCTATGCCATAGTCACATAAGATTGGGCGCAACTAACTGTAAAACATTTTGCTCTGAGCACTCAACCCGTCACTCTTGGCAACAAGGTCGTCAATCTTCTCTCCACGCTGTAGCACCGACTCGATGGTCTTGTGCAACACGATCTTGGTCTCGTCGAGCTCCTTTTGGATCTTGAGAATGCTGTCGGCAGCGTGCGGGTCTTGATACGTAGTGATGTACTCCTTGAGCTCGGGGAAGGGTAGACTCGGGCTGCCGGTCGCCCAGGCGGAGCGCGGGTGCTTGGCCAGGAACTCGTCGACCACTTTGAAAAGTAGCTGATGCGCAACGAGGGCCGGGTAGGCGTGGTCTGAGATGATGATGCCGCAGATCCCTTCGGTCCGTCCGTATGCGTGAAAGGTATACTCTTATCTCTGACGTCAGCTGTCCATTGCGAGGTCATAGTGTTTCTACATGCCAGGGCGGCAAGCAATTTAGGCCATTACCATTCTCCTCTACATCCTGGCGTTGTCCCGGCTGTAGAAACAAGGCTGTCAGCATCCGTTCGAGGCTCTGGTCTCGGTATAGTCACACTCGCCTTGGTCCGCTCGGCGACGGTCTTGGAAGTAAATGTCATAAACTCGGCATAGCTAGCGCGCGGATATCTTTGTCAGCGTTTCGCTTCTGTAACTCCCGATGCACAGACCAAGTACACCGCGCCGGATTTATTGCACATACTTGGACCGGGTGAAGCGTGAATATGCGCTCAGCTCCTTCTCGGCTACAATCTCGTGAGCTGGCTTGCTGTCATTGCGAAAGATCTATCCGGAGACAGCCTCGTTAGTCTCGGGTACCGTAGGCGGCCTCTTCTACCCACTTCCAAACGGATTTGGAAGCCTTGCTCGCATTCGATGTCCAGACTCCCGAACAATGCAAATCAACGTACTCCGATGTAGTGCAACTTCATGGTGCCGGTATCGATGTGAGAAGAGTCGGTCAACGGAGATTTGGCGGGATGATGTCGTTCAAGCTAGTGTAGCTTGGAAGTGGTGAACAAAGTTCGAGGCTAGACTTTTTCGGAAAGCAAAAGTGGTTATGAATCGAAACGAGACTGGGGATTCGAAGGAGGTCGCAGGCTGGAGACTCGGGATGCAAAAGGGGTTCAGTGGATAATCGGGTGTGATCAAAGTCCGCAACGCGATCGCCTTTTCGAGGTGGCGTCACATGGATTCACTGGTCCTAATCGTTACAGTGGTGGTGGGGGCGGACACTGGGCTTCCAAAGGCGGTTGGGGAAGCGCGACGCCCCTGCCGCCGCCGTTGGAAGTGGCTCCACTCAATTCTGGAGGGGTCAGCGTTGAAGCTGTATGATACCAGCGAAAATTGGAGGGTCTCGAGCATGGTTTTGCTTTGAGGACCGAGTCTAAGAAACTTCATAAACCAAAGTACGATGACAGAAGTCTGAAATTTGCATCCATCATATTTGGAGGCAACTGAGCCGTAAGCGTCGCCGACGTGGATGCTTCGAGGCTATTCAACTGCAGCCACGGGGTGACTCAAGTTGATTCATCGAACATCAATCAAACCTAGGGTCTTTAACCCCCATAAAACGCCAGGCCTCTGACGTTGGTTCTTTTTCACACTCAGTTTTCACTGTTCATTGAGAATCCAAATCCTAGCAAATTAGTCAAAACAACTCCAGCTACATTTGTGACACATCTCAGGCGTAACTGTCGCGGTATAACATATTATTTCCCATCAGCATGCCGGACCACATCAGCGATAAAATTACACAATGGCGGGACCAGGTCGACGCCATGAAGGCTGCTATTGCGGCCCTGGGTCTGCAAGACAACGCCAGGAAAACCACGAGTGTCTTGGCGAATGGTGATGGCGAGGATGACCAGGACAACCTTTCCTCTCCAATGAGCTCTGGCATGGATGGCCACGATGTTTGGGACTTCATCTCCGACGAGGAACTTGATGAAATCGACTTTGACGACAACGATTATTTAGATGGCGCCCCAAACGGCGATGGGCTCCCAGATACACCGTACGGTCTTAGGTGGCTGACAAAAAAGTGCGATGAGGTTGCCTCTAGAAAGAGCGGGCTCTCTTCAAATCATTTGCAGGACCAGATCTCGACGTTTCTGGACTCGAGCAGATCCGAAGACGAGCTGCAGTCATCATTGACCGACTTGATTGGTTTTGATGACTTGGATTTTGTCATAGATCTCATATCCCACCGCAAGGAGGTCTCTGGTGCCGCTGCCGCCTCAAAATCAGCAGACGCAACCTTCGTAGGGCCTGGCGGCACCCGGCTGCTCAATAAATCACAAAGAGAGGATGTTTTACGCCAGCAGGACTTTAGACACAAAAACGGGGCCCTAGCAGCCGGCGTATCCAAAGAGCCCCAGTACCCACATGTGTACAGAGCCTTTAGTGCAGGCAACTCCTTGAACCACGCTGGAAAGCGGTATGCTCTACCTGTTGGGAGCCAGAGATTGGAGTTCCCCAAGTATGAGGAGTACTTTATCCCAGCAGGCAAACCCGGGGGCCTTTGGCCGGGACAGACTTTGGTAAAGATATCAGACCTTGATGGTCTATGCAGGCGCACTTTCAAGGGTTACCAAACACTCAACCGCATGCAGAGTCTTGTGTATCCGATCGCCTACAAGACAAACGAGAACATGCTTGTTTGCGCTCCCACCGGAGCGGTAAGTGCCCCCTTGCTGGAGCGTCTCGACCTCATTTGCTGACGAATATAGGGTAAAACCGATGCTGCCATGCTCACAATATTGCATGCAATTGGCCAATACGTTACACCAAACCCTCTTCAGAATACTACCGCAACGGACTTTGCGGTCCACACGGAGGACTTCAAGATTGTATATGTAGCACCCATGAAGGCCTTGGCCGCCGAGATTACCGAGAAGCTAGGCAAACGACTCGCCTGGCTTGGAATTCGCTGTCGGGAGTACACTGGTGATATGCACCTCACCAAGACCGAGATTGTTCAAACACAAATCATCGTTACCACACCCGAGAAATGGGACGTCGTAACCAGAAAGGGGACAGGGGACACGGAGCTCGTTCAAAAGGTCAGGCTACTGATTATTGATGAGGTACATATGCTTCACGACGAGCGAGGTGCCGTCCTAGAGTCCTTGGTGGCCCGGACGGAAAGGCAAGTTGAAAGCACACAGTCCCTCATCCGCATTGTTGGGTTGAGCGCTACACTTCCCAACTTTATCGACGTTGCCGACTTTCTCAAAGTCAACCGTATGCAGGGGCTTTTTTATTTCGACGCGTCCTTCCGCCCGGTTCCTTTGGAGCAGCATTTTATTGGGGTGAAGGGAAAGGCCGGAACAAAACAATCCAGGGAAAACCTCGACGAAGTTGCATTCGACAAAGTAAGGGAAATGCTAGAAAAGGATCACCAGGTCATGGTATTTGTGCACTCAAGAAGAGATACGCTGCAAACCGCCAAGATGCTACACGAAAGGGCCGTCGACCAAGCTTGTCTTGATCTGTTTGATCCGAGTATGCACCCCAAGTACGACGCCGCCATTCGCGACATGAAGACCTGCAAGGCCAGAGAGCTTCGAGATTTGGTGCCAAAAGGAATGGGAATTCACCATGCTGGTATGACGCGATCGGACCGCAACCTGATGGAGAGACTCTTTGCGGAGGGTGTCCTCAAAGTTCTTTGCTGTACGGCCACACTCGCCTGGGGTGTAAACTTGCCTGCGGCGGCAGTTGTCATCAAAGGAACCCAAGTATACAGCGCACAGGAGGGCAAGTTTGTCGATCTCGGAATCCTGGACGTCTTGCAGATCTTTGGGCGTGCCGGTCGACCTCAGTTTGAGGATACCGGTATCGGAATGATTTGCACGACAGCCGACAAGCTTTCTCACTATCTCACAGCCGTTACGGACCAGCTACCGATCGAATCGCGCTTTTCGTCCAAGCTTGTCGATAATCTCAACGCCGAGATTGCCCTGGGAACCGTCACTTCGATCCCGGAGGCGGTTCAATGGATCGGCTATTCTTACCTCTACGTGCGAATGAGAAAGAATCCAATGGCGTACGGCATTAGCTGGGCCGAGTTTGAAGAAGACCCGGAACTTGTGCAGAGAAGAAGAACACTCGCCATCCAAGCTGCCAGGACTTTGCAGGAGTGTCAGATGGTGATTTTCAACGAGACGACCGAAGAACTAAGAAGCAAGGATATTGGCCGTATCGCCAGCCAATA
Organism: Pyricularia oryzae 70-15; assembly: GCF_000002495.2. Lineage (NCBI taxonomy): Eukaryota > Fungi > Ascomycota > Sordariomycetes > Magnaporthales > Pyriculariaceae > Pyricularia > Pyricularia oryzae. The sequence goes on along the minus strand of NC_017849.1, from coordinate 2,653,136 downwards.
TTACATTCTGCACACTAGTATCCAAGTATTCAACACCATGATGAGTCCGTACGCCACCGAGGCCGACGTGCTCAAGATGATTGCTATGAGTGGAGAGTTTGACAACATTCAGTCTAGAGACAGCGAGGCCAAGGAGTTGACGAGGATGAAAGACAGCCGGGCGGCTGTGCCTTGCGACGTGGCAGGAGGTATCGACACGCCTCAGGCCAAGACTAACATCCTTCTACAGGCCTACATTTCCAAGGTTCAGCCCGAAGATTTTGCCCTCGGCAACGATCTCAACTACGTGGCTCAGCAAGCCGGACGAATTTGCAGGGCCATCTTCATGATCGCCCTCAACCGTCGCTGGGGTCACCAGTGTCTGGTACTCCTGACCCTGGCAAAGTCCATAGAGAAACGGGTCTGGCCTTTCCAACACCCTCTTCACCAGTTCGAGCTGCCAAAGCCTATTCTCAATCAACTCGATGCCAAGGACTCGCTCAGTGTCGAGGCCATGAGAGATATGGAGGCGGCAGAAATAGGCGCCTTGGTCCACAACCATGGTGCGGGAACCAAGTTGGCCAACATGATCAGCAACTTTCCGACAGTGAGCGTCGAAGCCGAAATCGCACCTCTGAACAGAGATGTGCTACGTATCCGTCTCTTCATCACGCCCGATTTCCGGTGGAACGATCGGTTGCACGGCACTTCCGAGTCTTATTACATTTGGGTCGATAACTCGGAAACTTCCGAGATCTATCACCACGAGTTCTTCATCCTCAGCCGTAGGAAGCTGTACGACGATCATGAGTTGAACTTTACAATACCACTATCCGACCCTCTTCCAACCCAAATCTACGTACGCGCAGTTTCCGACAGGTGGCTGGGTGCTGAGACGGTAACTCCGGTCTCGTTTCAGCACCTCATTAGACCCGACACCGAGAGCGTTTATACGGATCTGCTCAACCTTCAGCCACTTCCTATTGGTGCTCTGAAGAATCCAATTTTGGAGCATGTCTATGCTCAACGCTTCCAGTATTTCAACCCGATGCAGACTCAGATATTCCACACGCTATACCACACCCCAGCAAATGTTCTCCTGGGTTCACCAACCGGCAGCGGCAAGACAGTAGCTGCTGAATTGGCCATGTGGTGGGCCTTTCGGGAACGTCCCGGTTCCAAGGTAGTCTACATCGCACCCATGAAGGCGCTCGTCCGCGAACGAGTCAAAGACTGGGGTGCTCGTCTGGCCCAGCCGATGGGTCTCAAGCTCGTCGAGTTGACAGGAGACAACACTCCTGATACGCGGACCATCAAGGATGCAGATGTGATCATAACAACTCCGGAGAAGTGGGACGGAATCTCGCGTAGCTGGCAGACTAGAGGCTACGTCCGCCAAGTCAGCTTGGTCATCATTGACGAGATCCATCTGCTGGCTGGTGATCGTGGCCCTATTCTCGAGATCATCGTCTCGCGTATGAACTACATTGCCGCGTCGACCAAGAACTCGGTCCGTCTGCTTGGAATGTCGACGGCCTGTGCAAACGCGACAGACCTTGGCAACTGGCTGGGAGTCAAGGAAGGACTCTTCAACTTTAGGCATTCGGTACGACCAGTGCCACTGGAGCTCTATATTGACGGCTTCCCCGAGGTCCGAGGCTTCTGTCCTCTGATGCAGTCTATGAACCGGCCCACGTTTCTTGCGGTTAAAAATCACAGCCCGACCAAGCCGGTCATCGTCTTTGTGCCGTCTCGTCGTCAGACTCGCCTCACCGCAAAGGACCTCATCAACATGTGCGGCATGGAGGACAACCCGAGGCGCTTTCTCAACATGGATGAGGATGACTTGCAGCTGAACCTGACGCGCGTCAAGGATGACGCCCTGAAGGAGGCCATTAGCTTCGGCATCGGACTGCACCATGCGGGTCTTGTGGAGTCGGATAGGCAGCTAGCCGAGGAGCTATTCCTCAACAACAAGATACAGATTCTCGTAGCCACGAGTACATTGGCGTGGGGAGTCAATCTCCCGGCACACCTCGTTGTAGTCAAGGGCACGCAATTTTACGATGCCAAGATCGAAGGCTACAAGGACATGGACTTGACCGATGTCCTCCAGATGCTCGGACGAGCCGGCCGGCCGCAGTTTGATAACTCTGGCGTGGCCCGAATCTTCACACAGGACTCCAAGAAGGACTTCTATAAGCACTTCCTGCACACTGGATTCCCTGTCGAGAGCTCATTGCACACCGTTTTGGACAATCACTTGTGCGCCGAAATCTCTGCCGAGACCATAATCACGAAGCAAGATGCGCTTGACTACCTTACTTGGACCTTCTTCTTCCGCCGACTGCACAAGAACCCGTCCTACTACGGCCTGGAGATACCCGTCGAGGAGCAAACTAGCATAGCAGCACAACAGGCTGCCAACGACTATATCATCTCTATGATTGATAGTTCCCTCGACGAGCTTGCCACCTCCAAGTGTGTCGAGGTCTACCCCAACGGGGACGTCGATCCTACACCACTCGGCAAGATCATGAGTTATTATTACCTCTCCCACAAAACCATCCGTAGCCTCGTGAAAAATGCCAAAGCTGGTGCTACATTTGCCGACGTCCTCTCGTGGATGTGCCGAGCTATCGAGTATGACGAGCTTCCTGTCAGACACAACGAAGACCTCATAAACATCGAGCTTTCCAAGGCACTCCCTATTGCTACCGATCTCTTTGGGAGTCTGCCCATGTGGGACCCGCATGTAAAGGCTTTTCTTCTGCTTCAGGCGCACATGTCCCGAATTCCTCTCCCAATCACGGATTACGTGGGCGATCAAACCAGTGTTCTCGACCAAGCAATCCGAATTATCCAGGCCTCGATTGACGTTCTGACGGAGCTGGGGCACCTTTCAAGTTGCCTCGAGATGATCAAGCTACTTCAGTGCATCAAGTCTGCTCGTTGGCCCACCGATTCCCCCTTGGCGATCCTGCCTGGGCTTGAACCCGAATCGCTTGCCACAAAAGGTAACAAGGGGAGTGTGACGCTGGGAAAGCTGGCAAGCTTGCCAAACAAACAATTGGGCAGTGCTATCAAGGAATTGGGCGTTCCAGCTAGCCAGCAGAATAAGTTTCAGAAGGCTGTATCAATGCTTCCAGACCTTTCCGTTAAAGTCGAGGATATCACGGCTGCATCTTTATCAGTGGTTCTGCGGCGAGCCAATCCTCTGGTGGACCGTGAAGCAAGAGTATATGCGCCAAAGTATCCCAAGCCACAGACTGAGGGCTGGCTGGTTCTAGTTGGCGATATTGCAACCGATGATGTCGTCGCCGTTAAGCGTGTCGGTTGGTCAGGGGGTCAGGGGGCAGGAGGTAAGGGGGCAGGGTCTCCGGGAACAGGTGTGGGGGCGAGGCCTACTGCGAAAGCCGTCATCAGGCTTCCTGACCCGGATCCCCAGAGTATTGCTGGGAGGGAAGGCAGGAAACTGGATGTGATTGTTGTCAGCGACGCTTATTTGGGGTTGGAGTACCGTACTAGCATACATGTGCCGGCCCTGCCTAGTGTTGATGGCATAAGCAAGAAGTAGTTATATAACGTTGATTTTGGTCGATTCGCTATGGATATCTACAATCAACAGCAAAAAGATAAACTGCAAGTCAAACCCCCAACAAACGCGTCTGCACACCAATCCCGTCACCTAAGTACGCATTACAGAAATGCTTGCACCGTACACCGACGAACCCCACCCGCCCGCCGTAGTCACCATAAGCCGGTTTGTCGGGTGAGTTATGTGTGGCCGTAGGCTTTCTTGAGGGCTTTCTCATAGGCAGCCTTACGAGCGGCGATATCAGCTGCATGGCGCGCGTCGCGCTCTGCCTGCTTGCGGAGTTGTTCGTGTTGTATGTCTACTTGCAAGCGGCACAGCTTGTTGCAGTCCTTCTCACCTTGCTCTTTGACAACATCAGGGCACACATGAGCATCGGCTCCAAGCTGTTTAGGAATACTCTCCATGCACGCCTCAAAACACCATTTAAAGACTTTGTCTTTATCCATTTCGTCTATCTCTTCGGGCAGGCCTATGAGGCGCGGGACTCTGGGGTGCTTGTCTTCAGGTTCTTCCGGAGGGGGCGGCAGCTTCGCAAGTTGCTGGTAGCCTGCTGCGCTCGTGCCTTGCGGTGGGTAGTAGTGTGAATAGACCGAAGACATTGCAGACATTGCGGATCCCCGTCGTTGGAGGGCCGAGTCACCACTGGACTTGCGTCCAGGCAAGAGTTGACGGACGCGCTTTTTCCAACTCGCCCTTTCCGACTCGTCCCACGGGGTCATGGGCGGCATGGTCTCTCGGCGCGGGGGCTTATTGATTTCATAGGCTGCGTAAGCGGGCAAGGGTGGTTGTGGCGAGCCGCCATAGGGCGAGTATGTAGAGGGATGGGAGTGACCGGGCAGGGGCGAAGGTCCACCGGACGTGTGTACCCACGGAGGGTAATTAGGATGCTTATCTTTACTTTCTTCCTGAATCGTGCCCGGCTGCGAAGGAGGCGCTCTGATGGCGATGATGGCGCCCTCTTGGTCGGTGGTAAGGCCGACGGGGCCGGCGGCGGCGACGCTGGCCGTTGCGAATACGGCGAAAATGGTGGAAGTCTTCATTATTATGATTGTTCTTTTTTTAAAGGAAAGCTACAAGGAGAAAAGAAAAGAAAAAAAAGCATGACTTGGTCTGTTTGAGAAAAGGTAATCAGTTCATACGGGTAAACATTATGTTGTTTGTGGGAAGTTGGGTTTTTTATACAAGACCATAAACGGTAAATATAGATGCATTGGTTGGTTAGGTGTATGTTTAACGCTCAGATTGTCCCGGCGAAAACTCATGCCAAAAATGGCTACATAGCTAGGTAGGTGCATGTAGCTATAAATTGCAACGAGGTGTCTGTCGGCTTGGCCGTGAGCACAAATCCCAGTAATAATCTGCCCATGTATTTTTTACCTCGTAGAAAGCTAACCACGAATCAAGCCCAGTATCTATCTCTCTCCGTGCACGCACCCCTGACAATGACTGAATCTGGATCATGACATAGCCACTAGCCTCTCTACTGTTCGTTACATTCAAGCGGCGGCCAGGTGTTGTTTCCGACCGATGGGCATCGCCGTATCACGGCCGGCATTGCTGGTCACATGGCGACGTCGACCCTATCCAGATTTCCCTTGTGCTCTGGCACTGACAAGCCTTACGCACCTGTCCGCGCAATTCTGGTGAATTTGCTCTGCGGTGGTCCATAGCGTGGGTCGTTATTGGGGGGGGGGGGGGGGGGGGTCTATCCATAGGGCGGATTTCTGTAGCCTCTTTCTCTCACACTCCTTCTCCTCCATACGGCGGACTTCAGTACTCTCTATAGGGTAAGGGCTGCTGGTAACTCGGTTCCGGGGGAGGTGCCCTGGCGACAACAAGGGAGCCCTTTTGATAAATATCTATGTCGACAGGGGTAGCCGCAATGACCGTTGCAAAGATAACAATAATGGCCGAGAACTTCATTTTTTTTGTGGAAAAAAGTGTAATTATATCGGTGACTATGTTGAGTTGTCTGTCGTGATGCTGGATCTTTAAAAATACGAAAGAGGATCGGCAAACCATATATTTTATACTATAGTATTCCGCCAAATTCGTCATGGTCAAAAAGCCCCGATGCGCATAATATAGAATTATTCGCCTGAAAAACGGCTTCGCCGACGATAATTATGACAGGTAATTCCATCAACGCATAGATTGCTGGCGTTCTGTCTATGATCTTATTTTAATATTTTTGCCCTGTTACGATTCAAGCCCATCTATCATCTTTGCATGCATCCCTGGCCGAAATTTTTGTTTTTAGCGTCTCTGTCAGTTCTTGGTCCGTCTAATTCTCTGCTTGACGGTGAAGTACAAATATGTGCGCCAGTACTTTTATGGCTTCATATCCTTTGGTAGCAATGGCAAACAAAAAAAAAGAAAGAAAAAAAAAAGACGTCCCTCACTGCTCCAGAACTGCGGTCACCATATTATAGCCATTTTGCATACTGAACCTTGACCTCATCGATGGAAGCAAGGGTCTCTCGCAATGCGTCCGTCCATTTGCGGAACCTTAACTTTGGTCAGTTCATCTGGACAAAATTGCGCACAAAGAGCACCGTTGCTGAGAATTTTATCGCCATGAAAACTAATACGTGTTGTGGGATCAACGTAATTTGATAGCAGGCTGCCATTCAAACTAGTCGCAATGCTTATATGATGCTGGATTAGATTTATTTTCTTTCTAATAATAACTAGGCAGACCACCACGAAGCTGAACGCACGCGGCTAACTCCGGATGGGTGGAAGGTCCAAATGCCTAGGATCTGCGCCGACTATAACAGCAAAAGTCAAAAGCTCAATTATAGATGATTAGATCAGAAAGCTATCAAGTGAATTTATCATGTCAGGAGGTTAACCCTTGAATCAGTTTGTGACTGCATTGATATATGTAAAATCGCATATAAAGTAAAGCAGTCCAATTAAAATACAACACTATAGAAAACCCAGGACACTCTGGCATATTTTAGGCTGAACGTGTTTCCTAGAATATTTTTAATCCAACGCATATGCCACAATGATTTTCAAAACCGCTGCCCTGTTGGTCATCTCACTTGCGCTCCCAGCCAGCGCGACTTGGCCCCCCTCACCTGCGACCCAGGCCGGCGAGTCTAAGAAATACAAGGTTTTCTACGGCGAACCTGGGAAACACCCACTTGGTACGGTGTTATGTGACGAAGGGGAGAAGGCAACTATACGTTGGAACTCGGTGGAGCACCGCGCCACTCATACCATTGTTGACGGGGGGGCCATCTACTTCAAGGTTGAAAATGGCCAACCCATATCCATTTGGTTTACTGGAAGGTCGCCAGGGAAATACAAGCTTACGGCAAACGAAGTATCCTGAGCCCTCGCGGATCGAGGCCAGAAGCGGAAGGCAGAGCAAATTCCCAACGCAGACCATGGTGTGGGTTTCTCCTTTCCGAAGCAAGCACTCCTCAAGGCTTTTTAGCTCCGGCCCCCATAGACCCTGCAAATTCAGGGCCGGCTAAAGAACGGCATCCAACATCGGTTGCGCACTTTCAAAGTAAGAAGAACATCTGGAATAGCAAAAACATTGATCCTCTTCTTGAGATGGAGAGGGAGCAAAAAATTACTTCATGACAAGAGTGGGACTTGAACCCACGCGGATTTCTCCATAGGAAACATGGATTAAACACCTTAATCCTACGCCATAACCAACTCGGCCATCTTGCCGTTAGATGAGGTTGTCGTTTGGCAACGAATGTTGCTATTATATAGTAAAATACGCAACGAACGTTAGCCCACGCTTACTTTTCCTGGTTCTATGTATCGAGACAGTATTAGGTCTACTTCTAGAACTAGAACTATCTAGGTCTAGACTAGAATAGTAATAGTACCTACGCACTACAAGCAACTACCCATTGGATTTAATCGCACTTTTTTGCAGTATATATACCTCAATACCCTCATTGCTTGAAATTCAATGTATTGACAATTTTTTCTCTTCTTCATTTTGGACCATATCAGCAAAGTGGATGGGAGGTTAGCATCGTTGC